>NC_133414.1:131891406-132192265 GCF_049350105.2 Macaca mulatta
ATTGGAGCCTTTACTCCTTGACCTGCCCCAATCAGATTATAGTCGTTGCAGTTCCAGTGGCTGGGACACTGCACCCTGCTGGCTCTCAGAGTGGATTCCAGGTTTGAGGAATGGATTTAAAAGAAGATTCTCACATGTGTAAACATGTCCCAAGGTGCTAGGAAAGGGGCTATCAGAGGTTGGGACAAAGGAAGGGGGTGAATGATGAGCCCAGGTCCTAATCCCAGAAACTAACCTTGAAGAGAAAAATGGACTCCGTCTTCCTGAGTGAGGGAAACCTGGGTGCAGACTAAGTGTGCTGTTGCACATTTACTTGAAATAGCCAGACTTTTGATAGATTCCCAGGGGGAGGATTTTGCTGGCTTGAGTGCTCTTAAGAATGATTATGTTGGCCGGGCGTGGTGGCTCATGCCTATAATCCCAGCACTTTGGGAGGCTGAGGCGGGCAGATCACATGAGGTCGGGAGTTTGAGACCAGCCTGACCAACATGGAGAAACCTCGTCTCTACTAAAAATACAATATTAGCCGGGCGTGGTGGTGCATGCCTGTAATCCCAGCTACTCGGGAGGCTGAGGCAGGAGAATTGTTTAAACCCAGGAAGTGGAGGTTATGGTGAGCCGAAACCACACCATTGCACTCCAGCCTGGGCAACAAGAGCGAAATTCTGTCTCAAAAAAAAAAAAAAAAGGATGACTGTGTCTGTGTATCCCGTTTTGAATACTAAAATTGTAACAATCTGTAGCTCGGTCTTGAGCAAGTAAGCATGTTTTCAGGTTTTTAAGCGTTATTCATAGGCCTAATCACTAACATTTTATCTAAAAATTGCTAGCCAACAGTGGCCTGGTGCCACAAGCAGAGCAGTAGCAGGAGACCAAAGGGGAGCATCTGTTTAAAACTGCTGCTCTGCTGCCCCAGTGATACTGTATCAAGGAGGGTGGGGTGTGTGCCACATGTTCATGGGAGAAGGGGAGTGATGGCTGTGAAAGCTCCGATGGCAGCCACTGCTAAGGCACTGGAGGTAGGAGTCAACAAGACAAAGGTCCTGCCTTGAAGGAGCTTACATTATAGAAGGTGGAGACAGATGATAAACATCAGCACAATAACTGTAGTATGTTGGAAAGTAATAAACGCTGATGGAAATGAAAGTTGAACACAGTAAGTGTGGTGGAGGGAGTGCCCAGGAGTGAAGATGGAGGTAAGATATCTGGCGAGGGGGTGTCCGGGAAGAGAGGACAGCTGTGTTGAGGAATAGCAAGGAAGCCAATGTGGGTGGAGTGGGGTGAGCAGGGGGCAGAGAACACTAGGAGGTGAAGCTGGTGGAGGGGAGGGGAGGGGAGGGTCTGGTTTTGGACGTGTTGAGTTTGAGATGTCTGGTAGACATCCCAGTGGAAATGTTGGGATATGTGAGGCTGGAGTTTTGGGAGAGAGCTGGGCTGGAAATAAACATTTGGGAAGTTGGGTTGGCATATGGACGGTATTGGAATCCATGAGTCTGGATGAAATCACTGAGGGAGTGAATGCAGACGAGAAGGGGATCAGGGACTGAAGCTTGGGGCACCTAGACATCAAGCAGGAGGCTGGAAAGGAACCAGTCAAAGCAGTAGAGGAGGAGTGACCAGTGGGAGCCAGGTGAAGCCGTGTATTGTAGGATGAGGGAGTGACTCAGATGCTACTGAGAGGTTAAGAACCAAGAGCATTTGATTTAGCAAAGTGGAGGTCATTGATCATGCTGGAGACAGCAGCTTGGGAGAGCGGTAGGGGTGAAAATGGGGTGGAGGCGTGGGTTGGGGAGAGAATGGGAGGAGTGGAGCTGGAGGCAGTGAGGAGTGCAGAGTGAGTAAGAGGACAGCAGTGGTTGAGGAAGAGGAGTGGAGCGGGGGTGTGCAGAGCAGAGGGGCAGAGGAGGATGGGCCTGTGTGCTGACAGAAACCATCACAGAAAGAGGGGTGCTGTATCCATACACTTGGTTCTGTCTTCTCTCCTTCCCTGTCACCTGGAGTTCTTGCTAGTTTTATTTGAAGGAAAATAAAAGTGAGCTGTTCTGGCTGAAGGAATATAAAGCTTTTCTGCCTCATCTTTAGTTCTCTTGTCTTTAATGGCAGGGCAGGAGCAGCTTAAAGCTGTAATCATGGTGTGAAACCCATGTGGACAGTTTTTGATAGCCATAATTTTGAAAAGGCTTGAAATCATCTGGAGATTCCATTGCACATGAAAATTTGGTCCAGTTATTAGTTTCTACTTCCAAATGTAATAAAACAGGGACGCTCTCTCTCCCCCTTTTCTTAAATAATCAAAGTTTAAATTCGCTTTTCTTCTCGTTTTATGTTAATAGCTATTTTGTAACACACTGATGATAATAAGCATTTAGTAAGTATTAGTTCTTATTAAGAGTCTCCTACTTAGTGTAGCAGTGAAACTAGTTTGTTGAAAAAATGGAATTGGTCTGCATATTGTTAACAGAATTTGTGTGTACATTTCAGAATATTTGCTTTGTTTGCTGAGCTACATGAAATTATATGTAAAACCCTCAACTTTAACCAGGTAGCCTTCTTTAGAACCTTCTGTGCCTACTGTTATCTTTACACAGCTGTATTCACGCTCCCATGCCCTTCCTTACCCTTGTCAGTTGTGCGGCACTTCTCCTGCAGCCCCTAATTACTGCTTCTTCAAGTTTAACTAATCTCCGGACCCAAAGCGTATGTTATTAAGCTGATTTCATTAGTGCGTGTGAGCATAGGAGGAGAGGGAGTGGTTGAAACGGCCAGCTTTTAGGGCTCCCACTAGAGCAGGCTCTTAAGCCATCTTCTCAACCAAAACACTCAATTAGCATTGGTATTTAGCACAGATACCTGTAAAATCATAACCCTGAAGCATAGCAAATGTGCATTTTGCAATTTTTAAATTCTTAGATACTAATTTCCAAAGCATTAATAACCTCAGCCAGAATATTTCATTCTTCAGTTACGTTAGAGGAGAACTGATTATGAGCCTAACCTGAATTTTCCACCTCTAATTCCTAAGTCTATCCTGCCCTGTATTCTTTGTGTTTTATCCTCTGCTGTAGCTTTCTCATCATGGGACTCACAGCTGTGTGTGCCATCAATTATCTACTTGATAATTTTTCTAAGTCTTGAGGTTTACAGTTAATCAGAATGCCTGAGCAGTAGCATTTAATTTTGCACTCGAACACTTAACAGATATTAATAATAACAAATCATCTTTCTCTTCCTATTTAGCTCTGTAAGAAGCATCATTTTGGTATTAACAAACCAGAGAAGATTATACCATCTCCTGATGACTCAAAGTTTCTACTGAAGACCTTTACGCATATTAAATCCAATGTGTCTGCTCCTAATAAAAAGAAAGTAAGAGTTTAATTGATATGGGCTTTGAATTCATCTTTGATTAGTTTTAAATGGAGAGATAATTCTGTACTCAGAAAATTTATTTTCAAACCATTTGTTGTATTGAAGCACTGTCTCCTTACATCCTTGGGATTATTTTCACTTCTCTCTTAGGAATTTATGTGTTATCCTCAGATTACATTTAATTTCTGTAGTAATAGTACATTAATTTCTTGTAGGTTAAGGAAAGTAAAGAGAAGGAGAAGTTGGAGAGGAGATTGCTTGAAGAGTTGCTGAAGATGTTCATGGACTCGGAATCCTTTTATTATAGCTTGACCTATGACCTGACCAATTCGGTGCAGAGGCAGAGCACTGGGGAGAGGGATGGTCGGCCCCTCTGGCAGAAGGTACCACTCACAGCTCATAGAGCAGGGTTTGCCCTTGGGAACAAGTGATGGCCTGTTTTGGCTTTTGTAGGAAAACTGAAATAATGTGTTTCTGAACTGTTGTTTCTGCACCTTTTCTAGGTTGATGACCGATTTTTTTGGAATAAATACATGATACAAGATCTTACTGAGATTGGTGTGAGTAGTTGTTTCTAAAATATCCTAACCCCACTGAAATTGGTGTATTTGTTTCTAAAACGTCTGGATATAATTGTTAAGCAAATTTTTTTTAATTAAGATACATTTTTAAAGATCACTATGTTTTCCCCTATGGAATGGGAATCATTTAGGTAGGAAAACCAAGGCATTATTTTAAGGCAGTTTACAATTCCACTGCCTCCCCACAGGCCTGTCTTTTTAGCAGATTCCCATAGGATAGTGGTAAGTTAAGGATGTGGAACTCATGTTCGTAGAGGTCCTGCAAAAGAGGTATTTTCTTTTTTCTTTTCTTTTTTTTTTGTTGAAACGGAGTCTCACTCTGTCGCCCAGACTGGAGTGCAGTGGCACGATCTCAGCTCACTGCAAGCTCCGCCTCCCAGGTTCACGCCGTTCTCCTGCCTCAGCCTCCCGAGTAGCTGGGACTACAGGCGCCCGCCACCACACCCGGCTAATTTTTTGTATTTTTAGTAGAGACCAGGTTTCACTGTATTAGCAAAGATGGTCTCGATCTCCTGACCTCGTGATCCGCCCACCTTGGCCTCCCAAAGAGCTGGGATTACAGATGTGAGCCACCACACCCGGCCAAAAGAGGTATTTTCTTTCTACCCATTGGGAAAGTTGAAGCCCAGTTTTCCTGTAATGGTACCAATTATTTTTACTTTCGCCGCACCTCTGTTTTCCCATCTGGGAATTGGAATAGACAAATCTCTAAGGCCATTGCTGTACTACCAGTATTTGATTGAGGGAAGATACAGAATATGATGAGATTATTGCATGGAGTTCCTCTGGTTTGATGATTACTTTCTTCCTTTTCTTGGTCATGTATGTTGGAAAATTGACTGTCTGAAGACAATTCATTCAATCAACAAATATTTATGGAAGGCCTGTTATGTGCCACTTGTCTTTTCAACACTAAACAAAGCAGGCAAATAGGTGAATAAAGTCATATATTATCTTTTAACCTTTCAGAAATTTCAGATCTTTTCCTTTTGGTTTATCCCCCTTACTGGTGGTTAGTATCAGTGATTTTCCCATACTCTATGGTGTCTTCGCTAGATATCCATCAATTGCCTCTATGGAGAATGAGGCCTGAGATTATTCTTACCTCTGTTTGCAATGCGGATCAAACTGTGACCACCAAAACCCAGTGGTAGAGGAGAAAAGCAGGGGCATCTATAATGAGCATTTGTCCTGTGTGCTGACAAGATCGAGCTCTAATTGTTTTTGCCGAGTTTTTGTCAGAATGCTTTTACATTACCATTTAAAACTGATGACTTGAAGTTGTCATATTCAAAGGTGACATTTGGCAGCATAAATTTCTCTATGCCTGTCAAGAGTTTTGCATTTATTGCTAGAACAGAAATATAAATGATGGGAATGGTGATAAGAATGCAGACAGATCCTTTACCTCACCATTTTCAATTTTTACCACTTTCCTAACATCGTATCTGCAGGCCCCATAAAACAAAACAAAACTGTGAGATAGGATCTGGAGTGTTTGGTGATGGAAGAAGAGGTGGATTTGAAGTGGATGCTGAGATTAAGCCTGGGTGCACTTAGGGAGATAAGAGAGAAAGTAGGACGAAGAACAACTTTCTGGAGCATTTTTATTCTTTACTGTCTCTGCAGACAATAAGTTGAGAAATCTGTCGTCTTAGTCTAACTGAAAGGGACAGAAGAAGAAATCTTTATTTTATTTATTTGTTTTTTTGACAGAGTCTCGCTCTGTCACCCAGGCTGTAGTGCAGTGGCATGATCTCAGCTCACTGCAACCTCCACCTCCCTGCAACTTCCACCTCCCAGGTTCAAGCGATTTTCCTGCCTCAGCCTCCCAAGTAGCTGGGATTATAGCTTGCGCCACCATGCCTGGCTAATTTTTTGTATTTTTAGTAGAGATGGGGTTTCACCATGTTGCCCAGGCTGGTCTCAAACTCCTGACCTCAAGTGAATCACCCGCCTCAGCCTCCTAAAGTGCTGGAGTTACAATGTTGATCCACTGCGACCGACCAGAAGAAGAAATCTTTAATCAATACTGTCCTAATTACGTTGGATGACATTTTAAAATAAGACATTTATGAAATGGGTTTTTTTGTTTGTTTGTTTGTTGTTTCATTTGTGACTTAGATTTTAGCTTGAGGAAGTGAAATTTTTTTTTTCTAAGCCAGAGAATAAAGTAGACCTATGTGTTTCATAATAAAGGGATCAGAGTTGGTTGTATTTTATTAAAGCCTTAATACAATTGGGAGTTGAGAATCATAAACATTTGTTAAATACTTCCTATATGGCAGGCACTGTGCTGAACACTTTATGTGTATTATCCATTTAATCTTCACATTTTCATGAAGTAGTTGTTACTATTTCACAGAGAAGGACAGCGATGGTGAGGGTGACTCCCCTCAGTGAGTTAATAAATGGTGGGCTTGGATTTGTACCCAGGCAGCCTGGCTCTTAGGCTGCGTTCACCGTAAAGAAAAGGAACGACCTCCTCTGTCCCTTCCTTCCGTGGTGTTTTTCAATAAGCAGAAAATATGGTTGAATAATGGAAGGTTTCTGCTTCTAATAAACTGAGAAATATGTGCCGACTGCTGTTTGGGTTTAAGAAAGTAGCAGTGCTGTACAGAATAGAAACAATATGATGTTCATTTTGTTTTCAGACCCCAGATGTGAACTTTTGGATTATCCCCATGATCCAAGGTTTCGTACAGATTGAAGAACTTGTGGTTAATTATACCGAATCATCTGATGATGAGAAAAGCAGCCCGGAGACCCCCCCTCAGGAGTCCACCTGTGTAGATGATATTCACCCACGATTTCTAGTGGCTCTCATTTCACGCCGAAGTAGGCACAGAGCAGGTGAGTGGAGGGCTCTAATAGCATGCAAATCAAATCCAGGCGAGAATGGAAAAGCTGCAGATGTGTTGAAATGCTAATGACAATAATGGATTTGGAAACACAGTTGGCTTCAAAGTGCTTGGGGACTCTAAATACTGTGATATAACTGGAGACAAATTTTTGAAGAGGGGTGAATAAGAGTTAGCAAAATGAAAAGGAAAAGGAGGTACATATATAGAGAGAAGAGAGAAAGTCACTTGAGATGTGCTTCAGAATACTGGCACTCCACTGACAGCCTGTATCACCGTGATAAATCCTTCCTGTGTGCTAGCGCCTTTGGGAAAACCTTTCTTTCAGTTCAGAAGAACTGAGCTTCAACTTGTTAAAAACAATGATGCATACAGTTAAGATTTGGGGTAAGTTGATACTGTTCTTGGCAGTTGCACACTGAATCCCCAAGACTATCCTGGAAGGCATACATTTGATAGGAAGCATAATCTAGTCAGACTAAATAAATTTTTTAAAATGTTGCTGTTTTCTGTTTTAATTTTCTTTCAGGAATGCGCTATAAACGAAGAGGAGTGGATAAAAATGGAAATGTTGCAAATTATGTGGAGACTGAGCAGTTAATTCATGTTCATAATCATACCCTGTCGTTTGTTCAAACACGAGGCTCTGTGCCTGTCTTTTGGAGCCAGGTTGGGTATCGATATAATCCAAGACCGCGGCTGGACAAAAGTAAGCAGGTCAATTATATTGTTTGCAAATGATGATTTCAGAGAGAATAGTTTTTAAGAAATTAGATACCTGTTGGGTTTGGATTTGCTTTGCCAGATACTTCATTCAAAACAATAACTTGTATTTGAAAAATGTAATAGAAAGTGGTGTAATAATCACAGGAATAAAAATAGTTGACTAAGTCACTTATTTAACAGTACAAAATTTCTCTAACAGTAGAGCAAAACAGCTTACTTCAGATACTTTAAATTGCTCTTGCTTTGAAGAGTACTGTATGGAATGTTTAACTTTAGAAAGGTGCAAATCTAGCCAATATTTGTAGAAGCAGGAGATGGTTTAAGATGGAATCTACCAAAAATCAATAAGACGCCTTTACTCCAATATTTTTCTCTGAAAGTTTTTTTTTTTTAATTTTTAAAATTTAAATCTTGAGTATTTTGTTTCTTCCAGTGTCTTGTCTTTAGTATTGGAATAGCTAAGTCATTTAAATCTAATTATTGAATGAGGCTGATTTTTAAAAAATTGTTAAAGTATATTTCTCTCTCCTTAGTTGGTATTCATGAGAATTCAGTACAGTTTTGGTTTTTAAAATATTGTTTTAGAGGCGTTTTTATTCTCTTTTAAACTACGTGAAAGCGTTTCTGAGAAGTAGGCTGGATATATAAGTAATCTCATAATGTCATAGTTTGCACTTTCAGATATATTTTAGTGTAGTGTAATTGGAAAAAAATCAGATCTTTGACTTAGCACTTCATTTTTAAATGATGGTTTTAGACAATCTTAGTTCATTTGGGCTGTCAATAAATTATTTAAAAGTAAGAATAAAGATGGAGTAGACACTAATATGTCTTAAACATGGGAAGGAAAAAAAGATTTTGTATTACTTCTTTGTAGGTGAAAAGGAAACTGTTGCCTATTTCTGTGCCCATTTCGAAGAACAACTGAACATTTACAAAAAACAGGTGGGCTTTGATCTACAGTAGTAAAATGTTCCTTCATCTTTAGAAATAACTATCTTTTTCTTTAAATTTCATAAAAATAACATTGTACTATTCAAAATTAAAGCATTTGTCATGATGTTAAATACATTTAAGCTAACAGTTTTCTTAATATTCTTTAAGAATAATCATTGAGTCAGCTACCTTTTTTTTTTTTTTAAGAGATTCTGTTTTACTATATTGCCCAGGCTGTACTCAAACTCCTGGGCTCAAGCAATCTTCTCTCCTCAGCCTTCCTAGTAGCTGGGACTACAGGCACGTGCCACTGTGCCCAGCTGAGTCCACTACTTTAGACTGTGTTTGGATAGCGTGAAGAGATTAGACTATCAATTAATTATAACAATCTAAGAAGCATCTAGACCAAGGAATGAAAGGCATGTCTCAGTACCACCTACAGTTCCACACCCTAGAGATAACTTGTTATGTATTTTTCAGTATCTTTTTTTCTCTGCTCACCTTCATATGCACTCCCATATAGGAATGCAAGTGTATAAACCAAAATCAACTGAAAACTGGTAGGTGAGATACAAGTTCAACGATTTTGATACAAGACGAATATATAATAGTAATGCTGTTATCCATTAGCAATGACCAGTGTGAATGAGTAATGCCGTGTAATGTGTAATGAACAGGTAAATGCATTTTTTTTCAGCAACAAAAATGAAATAGGAAGAAACAACCTAAAATAACATACAAAAAGATAGCATGTATATGGAGAAAAAAAGAAAAAAAACTACTGAAGAACACAACAGAAAACCTGACTTAAGTGAAGAGAAAATACCATGTTCCTGGAAGGGAAGTCTCAATATTAAATAGATTTCAGTTCTCCTAAATTAATATATAAATTTTGGGCAATCACAAAGTCTTAGCAGGGAAATAGCAAACCCTCAGATTGAAAAATTATGAGGTTTGATGATAAGAGTTAAAGGGGCGAGTATTTAGGTTTTGAAATAACTGTCACACATTGGTTGAAGGAGCATAAGTTGGTACAGCCATTTTGAAGGTATTATCAATTAAATTAAACATACATTGCTTAACCCAGTAATTTTAATTTTTGATATCTATCTTATATACCCTATACAAAAATCAGTTGAGATGGATTATGAACCTAAATGTGAAAGGTTAAGCAATAAAGCTTTTAGAAGAAAAAATAGAACGTCTTTTTGACCTGGTATCTTAAATAGGACTTTAAAAAGCACTAACTATTGTCTTCCCATGTTTTCAATGTATTATTATGTATCACATATTTTATTAGTTATTTAATAAGAGGTAATGCCCATCTAGGAGATAGTTTTTATTTTTAAAAAAACACTCTAATGAAAAAATTGACAAATAGACTTTAAATTTGTTTTTATTAAAACTTTACTAAATTGTAAATATTAAAATACTATTGTAAATATTATTCAAATTGTATTAAAATTATACATGGCTTTAGAAAACACCATAGTGAAAAATAAATGATAAATTTGACTTTATTAAAATAAAAAACTTTTGTTAAGGCATAAGAGAGGCTGGGTGCGGTGGCTCTTGCCTGTTATCCCAGCACTTTGGGAGGCCGAGGCAGGTGGATCATGAGGTCAGGAGATCAAGTCATCCTGGCTAACACAGTGAAACCCTGTCTCTAACAAAAAATTAGCCAGGCGTGGTGGTGGGCGCCTGTAGTCCCAGCTACTCGGGAGGCTGAGGCAGGAGAATGGCTTGAACCCGGGAGGCAGAGCTTGTAGTGAGCCGAGATCAAGACACTGCACTTCAGCCTGGGCGACAGAGTGAGGCTCCGTCTGAGGCTCAAAAAAAAAAAAAAAAAAAACACAAGAGAATGGAAAGGCAGTTCACAAAGTGGTAGAAGATATTTAAGATTTTTCAGTGTATGTATGACAAAGGTCTTACATGTAGAGTATATTTAAAAATGCTGGCCAGGTGCGGTGGCTCATGCCTGTAATCCCAGCACTTTGGGAGGCCGAGGTGGATGGATCATGAGGTTAGGAGTTTGAGACCACCCTGGCCAGCATAGTGAAACCCTATCTCTACTTAAAATAAAATAAAATACAATACAATAAAATACAAAAAATTAACCAGACATGGTGGCTGGTGCCTGTAATCTCAGCTACTCGGGAGACTGAGGCAGGAGAATTGCTTGAACCTAGAAGGCAGAGGTTGCAGTGAGCCGAGATTGCGCCATCGCACTCCAGCTTGGGCGACAGAGTGAGACTCCGTCTCAAAAAAAAAAAAAACAAACCTATACATTTATTCAAAAGGATGTACAACCCAAAAGAGAGCTGGACAAAAGAGGATATCCAGAAAGTCAACAGATGTATGCAAAAGGGCTCCGCTTCATTAACTGTCAGGAAAATGCAAATTAAAGCCACTACTCAACACAACAGAATGGCTAACATAAAGTCAGGAAGCCTAGGTAACATGGAGAAATCCTTTCTCTACCAAAAATACAAAAATTAGCTGGGCACAGTGGGATGCACCTGTAGTCCCAGCTACTCAGGAGGCTGAAGTGGGAGAATCACTTGAGCCCAGGAGGCAGAGGTTGCAGTGAGCCAAGGTCATACTACTGTGCTCCAGCCTGGGTGACAGAGCAAGACTCTTGTCTCCAAAAAAAAAGAAGGTGGAGGGAATACCAAATTTTGACAAGGGCGTGGAGCAACTAGAACTGTAATAGAAAAAATTGTTAAATCTGTCTGAGAGAAACATATTCAGTCAAGGAGGCATGAACACGGACACTCATTGCAGTGTAGAAACAACCTAATTGTTCATCAGGAGGACAGTGGGTGGGAAAATCAAGCATGGCACATCTAAAGTATTGAATATAAATGGTGGAAAAGAATGAGGTAAATCCACGTGTACTAACATGGGAAGATCTTAAAATCACCTTGTGGAGTAAGAAGAGAAAACTTTAACAGCATATGGTACGTTAGCCATTTAAAAAATCCCACAAAACAAAATTAGGTCATTTACATACAGGCGGTTCTCTTCCATCTATTCTATCCACACACATATGACACGCATATTTGTACAGAAATGCATTTATGTGGGCTGAATGGGGACACACCCAACTGATAACAGAGGTACCTCCAGGGAGGGCCATGGGATTGGGTTGTGGTCAGGAAGGATTTGACCTTATTTTACATTTGAATTTCTTTCAATGTGAATAAATTCATGAATTAGTAATATGTGTAATTATAAGTAGCTATAAAGAATAGAGGCTGTCTCTACAAAAAATTAAAAATTAGCCAGGCCTAGTGGCGCATGGCTGTAGTCCCAGCTACACAGAAAGCCAAAGTGGGAGGATCACTTGAGCCCAGGAGGTGAAGGCTGCAGTGAGCCATGATTGTGCCACTGCACTCCAGCCTGGGTGATGGAGTGAGGCTCTGTCTCCAAAATAAATAAGTAAATAAGTAAAATTAAAAAATAAAAATACAATAACGAATAAACCACATTTTAAATGTAACATGCAATTATAAAACAACACAATATTAAGGTGTGTAAGCAGAGGAAATAACCGTTTCCCCCACACATCCCTGCTCCCTGTTGACTTTCACATCAATTTTCTAGGTGTGTGTATTGAACAGACACTTCCTGATTTCTAACAGTACCCCAACAGTGTTCATTTTTCCACCTTTTCCTGAGTAATTGCTTTCCAGGGCGATGGGCCCACGGTGGGTCTGACTCAGTCATGGTGGTCCCATTGCTCTCACCAGTGATTGGTTCAAGCGTGCACCTGTAAGTCCCCTGGGAGGCTTCTGGGAACAGGTTTCCTGCTCTAATAAGAGATACAGGAACCAATAGTCCCCATGTGGTTGCTGTGTCTGGGTTTCATGTGGAACTGCTACAGCTCTCTCAAGACTGTGAAGGAACCAGCCTCAGGATCAGCCAGTATGCTGGCAGAATAAAAAAGATGGGAAGAATGGCAGAGTAAAGGGATGGAAAGAACCTGTGTCCTTAATGGTATTGGGAATCACTGTTAAGCCATGTTGGAACCGTCCTACTTCCAGACTTGTTCTGAGGTATGAGTCAGTTGACTCAAATTTGTCATATGCAGCAAAAAAACCACCTTGACACACGCATATACACAATTAAAAACTCGAGTCAAAACAAAACTATGCCATATATACGATTGTACCGCTGTTTTCATTTAAGATCTCATGGCTGCTGTTTAGCCATTTCTCTATTGGTGGACCTTTAGGATATACTAGTTATTTTGCTGTTAATATTATAAAAATTCTCCAGAAAATGTCTCTTTTTTAAAAAACTCCATGAACTAGGAACAGAAAGCATTTTATATATTTTGGGAACTTGTATGTTTTATAGAATGAATTTATGTTGAAATTGCTGGATCAGACAGTATGTATATTTAAACTTGATGCTCACCACTCTTTTGCTTCTGAAAAGAGCATACCAGTTTTTTGTTTTGTTTTGTTTTTTGTTTTAAAGCAGCAGTAGGAGCTAGTGCCCATTTCCTCACATATTGACCAGTGCAGTCTGTGTTTAGTATTCACATTTGCCTAGGTATAGGTGAAAATTCATTTTCTGTTTTAAATTGCACTTCTTTGAGTATTAAAGTTGTCATCTCTTCATTGAGTATAGGTTCAGAAATTGTAGTTTCATGTTTATTAGCTATTTGTATATTTTCTCATGTGGATTTCCTCTGTATCCTTTACCCATTTTTTTCCTTATTGTATTTAGGACTCTTTATGCATTATTGGTTTTTATGTTGCAGGTGTATTCTCCTAGGTAGCACTTTGCTTTCTTACCTTTGCTTATACTGTCATTTGGTACACAGGCTTAAAATTGTTTAATGTTATGCTTAGAAAGTCATGCCCCAACCTACGTTTATGGAAACATTATTCCAAGTTATCTTCTAGCTCTGTTATAACTAGAAATACTATTTAGATTATTAATGCATCTAGAATTTATTTGTGTATAATTAATGAGGTAGGGAGCTAATGTAAGTTTCTCCTTACCCCACACATAGACATCCCAGTAGCATTTACAGACTAGTCCATATTTGCCCCACAGTGGTATCATGAGCATATCTTAGATTCTTCAGTGTTTACCTAGGTCTGCCTTTGGGCCACCACTCCTGTTCTGTTGAGTCACTTATCTATTTCTACATTAGTATGACAGTTTTAATTGCTACAGATTTAGAGTATGTTTTGCTCTCCAATGGGGCAAGTCCCTTTTTTATTATTAGTTTCCAAATTTTTTCCACGTATTTACTCTTCCAGATGAACTTTTGAGTTGTCAAGTTCATTAACAGATCCTGAGGAATTTTGACTAGGATGGTTCAGTGTATAGATTAATTGGTGGAGACTTGAAATCTTTACAGTATTGAACCTTGCTGCCTAGCAACATGGTATATGTTTCTGTTTGTTCAGGTTTTCTATCATATGCTTTATGTACTTCAGCAGCATTTTATCATGTTCAGTATTTAGGCTTTCTTTTTTTTTTTTTTTTTTTTTTTTTGAGACGGAGTCTCGCTCTGTCACCCAGGCTGGAGTGCAGTGGCCGGATCTCAGCTCACTGCAAGCTCCGCCTCCCGGGTTCACGCCATTCTCCTGCCTCAGCCTCCCGAGTAGCTGGGACTACAGGCGCCTGCCACCTCGCCCGGCTAAGTTTTTTGTATTTTTAGTAGAGACGGGGTTTCACTGTGTTACCCAGGATGGTCTCGATCTCCTGACCTCGTGATCCGCCCGCCTCGGCCTCCCAAAGTGCTGGGATTACAGGCTTGAGCCACCGCGCCCGGCCATAGGCTTTCTATATTTCTTTTTAAATCTAGATATCTAAAATATTTGCTATTACAAAGGACCTTGTTTTCATTATTTCATTCTAATTGGTTATTGCAAATGTATAGAAAAGCTATTACTGTCATTGATGTCAATTCTCATAAACTTAAATGTAGGTAACAAATGAAATTTTATAGGAAAAAAATTGATATTTGAGTGAATTAATTTCTAAGCATGGCTATAAAGTATTTCTAACACATAATTCCAAATTGTTAAAAACCACATTATGATTCTAACATCTAATTAAACTTAATTTTTTCTGTTTCTTTGCTCTTATAGGTTATTATTAACTTGGTAGACCAGGCAGGAAGAGAGAAGATTATTGGCGATGCTTACCTGAAGCAAGTGTTGCTTTTCAATAACTCACACCTCACTTACGTTTCCTTTGACTTCCATGAGCACTGGTAAGATGGCTTTCTGAGAATAGTGTTGATCAGTTGCAGTGTTTTACAAACTGCATTAAATAGCATATCTTAAGTTTTAAAAAAAATCTATGATTAAATTAAATAGTTTTTCTTTCTTTTGGCATGGATTTTAGCCGAGGAATGAAGTTTGAGAATGTTCAGACCCTAACAGATGCCATTTATGACATTATTCTTGATATGAAGTGGTGTTGGTAGGTATTTTACAAGAATTCCTTTTTACAAACTCTGGGATCTGTGAAATCATAGTGCCACTGGGCATCAAACTGATAACAGTATGCAGAGACGGCATTTTTTTGTTGTTCGTTTTGCTTCCCAGTTCCTATTCAAGAGAATGTTGTTGACCCTTAGGCAGGCGGTGTTAGCTTTGAACAGGGAGAAGGTGTGAAATGGTCAGGCCAAATGAAGTGAAACACTCTGACTGTTCTTTAAGGAGGTGAATTTATTCCTTCTCATGCCCCATGGTCCACATTTTCTCTTTCTCCTCTTACTGTTCCTAACACAGGAAGGAAGGCTTAGAGGTACTTGGTCTCAGTTTTCAGGCATTTCAAAATTATCGGAGACGGAAAATGGTTCTGAATACAGGAAGTTTAAATTGGCTTAAAGTACAGAACAGAACATTCGATTAGATGTTAAGACTACACGGATGGCCAGAGAAATGAGATGAGCAAGCCATGCTGCATGACTCCTCACTGGGTGGTAAAATAACTTCATCTGTTTTGGAGAGTTTAGATTCATTTCTACTTTAAAGGAACAACGGTGTTTTAAAGTGCCTTCTGGTTTTTTACATGTAGGAAAACATAACTTGGGATGATGTCAGCTCTGCCTAGTAGTTGTAGGACTTGGGGCAAGTCACTTTGCACCCCAATTTTTTTTTCCCTTAAGATGAGGATGATATCTTCCTTGCGATGTTATTGTGTAAATTAACAATGATGTCTATAAATGACTCAATAATGCATAGCATATAAAGATATACCAAGCAAATTATAGCCAATGCTGCTGTTTTATTGTTATACTTTAAAGACTTGTGTCTTTTGAAAACCCTATTATTTTATATTGTAAAATAATTCTGTATTATTTTTAAAAAGGGTTGATGAAGCTGGGGTAATATGTAAGCAGGAAGGGATTTTTCGTGTTAATTGTATGGACTGCCTGGATCGCACCAACGTGGTCCAAGCTGCCATCGCGAGAGTGGTCATGGAACAGCAGGTAATTTGGAGTCTGTTGGATTGCAAATACTTATTTTGAAATGCTTTTTTTCCATGAGTAAGTAAATAGCTAAATATTTTTCAAATGTCAAATATTCTATAGAATGCTTACAGCATACAAATACCCTTGTTGCATTAAAACCTGGAAAGCACAACCTGCACTGGAAATAAGTTAAATATTATTTGAGATTTTCTTAATCACTCGTTTCAAAAATGTGACGACCAACATTTTAAAGTCCGTTGGGTGGCACTGTGTTGTCATTTACCTTTTCTCTCTCACCTCCAAGCCCACCCTTCTGTGTTTGGGGCTGGGAGTCTTGATATTGCATTTCTTTTTCTTTTTTCTTTTTGAGATGGAGTCTTGCTCTGTTGCCCAGGCTATTGGGGAGGGAGCTGCTGACGGGAGGAACACAGGTGAAGGAACCTGTGTCTTTTTCCTTCTCCTGCGTCATGGGCTTCCTTGAGTGCCTCTTATTGGCAGATCCAGCAGGCCAAGCAGAAATGTGGTGTGTAGGCTGGGCGCAGTGGCCCATGCCTATAATCCGAGCACTTTGGGAGGCTGAGGCAGGTGGATCACCTGAGCTCAGGAGTTTGAGACTAGCCTGGCCAAAATGGCAAAACCCCCCGTCTACTAAAACCCCCTCCCTCCTAGCCGGGCATGGTGGCAGGCATCTGTAGTCCCAGCTACTCGGGAGGCTGAGGCATGAAAATCACTTGAATCCAGGAGGCGGAGGTTGTAGTGAGCCCAGATCGTGCCACTGCACTCCAGCTTGGGGGAGAGAGTAAGACTCTATCTTTAAAATAAAAATTAATAAAATAAAATACATAAAATAACCTTGTGACTGTACTTTGAGGACATGAATCTGTTTATCTTACGTAGTGTTTAAGCCAGGTTTGAGTTCAAGCCCTGACTCTGCCACATACAAGGTTTTGACTCCGTACAAAGAACTTAACCTCTCCAAACCTCAGTCTCATCATTTGTAAAATGTAGGTGATAACAGTAGTGATTACATAGTGTTGTTAGGACTAGTGAATGTGAAAAAACAGTGTAAAAAAACTCTTACAACCCTATCCTTGGCACAGAGTTAACACTTAGCAGGCACTTAACTATTCTGCCACTATTAGTATTGTTTCTGTGTGCTTTTTTGATATTCAGTTTCACTTCATAGGCAAATTTAAAACAAAGACAAAATATAATAGTATGATTCTGCACATTAAAAATTGTACCAAAACAGTATAAATATTTCATTATATGTATTCACCTTGTAGCAATGTATAAAGCCACCCTTCAAGCCCCGCTTCATTAACAACGAGTCCGAAAAGACTGTTTGTTGTATCTAAGGGTCCTGAATTGTATGTGAATATGTTTCCTTTTTCTGCAGTACACATTTTTTTGCTATGGTTTCCTGGCCCATATACAGTTAATCCACCAATGTGTTCATTTTAGCTGAAAAAATTAGGTGTGATGCCCCCGGAACAGCCATTACCTGTGAAATGTAATCGCATCTACCAGATAATGTGGGCCAATAATGGTGACTCCATTAGCAGACAGTATGCTGGGACGGCTGCTCTGAAGGTAAATACTTGCAGCAAGCATCTGTGGGTCATTATGTAGGACACAGGTTAGACTGTGGTTTAAAACCACAGAAAGGTATGTGGGCTCCAGGTTGGGGGTGTGTATAGTTGACTCTTTTCTGAAATGTTTGGCTAAGGCAGGGCCAGATAATGTGACTCAAGCAGGCCACGCATTACATCAGAGGGAGAGGGGGCTGTGTGGACCTGAGGAGGAGTGTGTGCTCTCTCTGGAGGGGCCTGTGTTGCCAGACCCTCCAGTTTTTCAAGGGATTCTGGAAATCCAGAATTTTATATGAAATGGTTGGTTTTCAAAACTGACAGAACAGAGCATGTCTGCTGGCAGGTTTTGGCCACCAGTGTCATACTTCGTCTTTGAGTTTGAATCCCAACCCTGCCTCTTAACTAGCTGTGACCTTGGGCAAGTCACTTAACCACTCTGATTTGTCACACAGGAATTATACCAGACATATTTCAAAAGACTGCTATGGGATCATATGAGTCAGTGCGTGTAAGGGCTTAGAATATTCTCTGACACACGTAAATGCAGAAGAAATGTTTTAGTTATTGTTAAAAGTCTTTTGAAGATCCTATAGAGCTAGTCCTCACAGAATATTAAGTTAAATATAAAATACATTCTCTAGTAAATAAATTCCTCCATCTGAGGGCGTTGTCCTCTGTGGCAGTCGGAAGTGTTAGAATTTGTTTAAATTAGGTTTATGTTAATCATTCTTCAAGGTTCGAGTTCATCTCAAGGTACTTCTTATACAGATTGTACCATCAAGGACTTAACAGGCATCAGTCCTTTTTTTGCGTTGAGTGATAAATATCAAAAGCTTTTTATTAATTACAGAAGGTAAACTTTAGAAGTCTTGGTACAGGCCAGGTACAGTGGCTCACCCCTGTAATCCCAGCACTTTAGGAGGCCGAGGCAGGTGGATCACCTGAGGTCAGGAGTTCAAGACCAGCCTGGCCAACAAGGTGAAACCCCATCTCTACAAAAATATAAAAATTAGCTGGGCATGGTGGCGTGAGCCTGTAATGTCAGCAACTCAGATGGCTGAGGAGTGAGAATCACTTGAACCCGGGAGGCGGAGGTTGCAGTGAGCCGAGATTGCACCATTGCACTCCAGCCTGGGTGACAGAGCAAGACTCTGTCTCAAAAAAAAGAAAGAAAAAAAAAAAAAAAAGGCCTGGTATAAGTTAGTGCTTAAAGCGAAATACTTCTCTTTTTTTCCCCTTGATTTTAAACTTCTTCGAGATGAGTATTCATACCTTTTTTCTGTAATGGAGACTTGTTGCTCTACTAATATTCCCTGTGACTGGCCTAATTGGCAGCATGTTCTTCCTAAATTGTCAGTTTTAGGACTGAGATTTCTGAGATTGCCTTGGAGAGAAATGGAGGGGTTGGGATAGGGAAAAAGAAACTACACCTGCCTTGCCTTAAGTTTAAGTCACCACTTGTCTAGGGACTTGCTCTGACATCTTTGTTGTGAAAAGTGCAAGGGAAACAAAACAGTTTAAGTTGTCACTGGGTTCTGCAGGTGCTGGTGATGTGCAGCAAGGTATGGAAACCCCTGCTTTTCCTCCCTGCGTAGAGCTCCTCACCTACACGCCCAGGCTGAAAGCCCATTGTGATAAACTCTAGGGAGCTATCCACATTTTCCCACATCAGAAACTTGGTTTTTGAATATTGCACCAGCTTGAGATGTAAATAGTTTTTGTTGTTTTGGTGTTTGTCATATAATTGGTTTTGACCTGTAAATTCTAGAAGTTCTACAAATTGCTAAGAATGGCTTTACCTTAAAGCACCATCTAACTGTGAAGACTTGATGCCACAAATAGCATGTGTAATTATTTGACGAGCTTAGATCAGGGTAGAATACTAGTAGATATTTTAATTTAACTATACTATTTGAAAATTATAAAAGTCAGACCTTGGAAATTACAAAAGCCTGTAGAATTCCATACTTGAACTGAAAGCTCACAATTTATTTTGGGGGCATTCTTGTGTTTAAATAAGGTGTCAAAATGAGTTTTTGTTTGACAGGGTGACTTTACAAGGACAGGAGAAAGGAAGTTAGCAGGAGTTATGAAAGATGGAGTGAACTCAGCAAACAGATATTACCTCAACCGATTTAAGGATGCTTATAGGCAAGCTGTTATAGGTAAGAAGCAGAAAAGCTTTTCTTTCCTCAAAATTTATGTCTTCTGTGACTAATACTTTACAGAAACCAGCTTCATTAACATAATTCATGTTTTGTAATATACTTGTGTTTCTGTATTGAGCATCTTACCCAATACATCAAATTCAAATTTTTACAAGATTAGAATTTGACAAATATTTTTGGCTGGAGCAACAAAAGAAACCATCTATTTTCCATGCATATTCGTCAGTTTGTTACCCAGGTAATACAAAGCAGGGTTTGAAGCTCCTGGAGTGTGGAATAAGGTACCCTAAAATCTCAACAATTTAAAACTTCTTATTCCGTTTGTTTTCTCATTACTCAAGACTGAGCAATGTAACCAGATTATTTTTCCTGTATGCTATTTGTTGTATGTTCTTGCTGTGGACAAATATACCAGCCTTTTCCATAAGCATGGTTTAACAGAATATTAGGGTACCAGATTTAGAGATTACCCTAACCAACTCATTTTTTTGGAAGAGGAAATGGAAGGATAGATTGCCCAGTAGAATTTATGCATTGACATTTTTTAAATTTAATTTTCATGAAGATGTTACTGTATAGGATTAAAGTAAATGCAGAGTGTTCTGGATTAGAACCAAATGTAATATAGCTGACCTGTGGTCCCTGAGGGTCTTTTTGAAATCTTATTTCTTCACCTGATTATTTAGTGCACACATCAGTCTAGTAGGGCCTAGACACAGGCCACTTAGGAATTTGAGAAGTGTGATGTAAAGAAGTTTGATTCATTTGCCAGACATGGAGGGTGCACGCTGTGACTACAGAATTGGATTTTAGCAGTTGATATTCAAGGAAAAAAGAAGGTATTTGCTTCCATTGGTTGACCTAGCTACTCAGTTATATCATTGAGGACCCCAGTTCTGTCTCCTCTCAGTTCAGCCATCCATAGCATCAGCTGCATCCAGATCCTGAAGCTGGCTGAGAGATCTTCAAGGTTGAGAGATAGTAGCCAGTAGCAATCTGTGCTTGTCTCTTTCCTGTGTAGGGCCAGTGGTTGGCAGATCTTTTTTCACCGAAGCCTCCTTGAGTGTCATTGTCCCATGAGACAGTGAGATAGGGAGGATAGGGAATGGGATTATAATGATTTATTAAGGCTGCGCCGCATGCCCTGCCAAGAGGAAGTTAGCTTGTCTGTTCAGATCTTTGCTCATTTTACAACTGGCTTATCTTTTTATTATTGATTTGTAGGGGTTCTTTATTCTAGATACAAGTCCCTTACCAGATAGATGAATTGTAAATATTTTCTCCTGTTCTAGGGGTCATCTTTTCACTTTTGTGATGGTGCCCTTTGAAACACAGTTTTTAATTTTTATGATGTCCAATTTGTCTGTTTTTTTCTTTTGTTGCTTATGATTTTAGTATCATATCTTAAAAATCATGCCTAATCCGTCACAAAGATTTATGCTCGTGTTTTCTTCCAAGAGCTTTACAGTTTTATGTCTTATACTCTTTTGTTTTTTAAAAAGATATTAGTAAACTAAAATGATGATAGATATTAACAATTCCACCCTAGATTTGATGCAAGGCATTCCAGTGACAGAAGATCTTTATTCCATATTTACCAAGGAGAAAGAACATGAAGCTTTGCATAAGGAAAATCAGAGAAGCCACCAGGAACTAATTAGCCAGCTCTTACAAAGTTACATGAAGTTACTACTGCCTGATGATGAGAAGTTCCATGGGGGCTGGGCCCTCATTGACTGTGACCCCAGGTAAGTTGGAGTGGTGTCCAGGTGACCAGCTTGCTTAACAGATGTTGGGAAGTTGTCATGATTAACACTGGCAATTGTCCCTAAAGCTGTGAGCATGGATGCATGGCGCTTGGCTGTTTCCTCTATGGGCTGGTAGTAAGGCAAGCTGACTGAGGCACTTGCCTTGGATGCAAAATTAAGGAGGCTCTAAAAACTTGGTAATGAAGAAAAATATTTTGGTGCAGTATTTGATTAAAAAAAATTTAAACTGCCGAACTACAGCCTGCAGCGGGCTGTGGGTTTCCCCCTTCCTGCCCTAGAATCTAGGTTTATTGTATTAATGCACATAAGTGAGTGCAACAAGAGGTGCAGTGAGGCTGGGTATTTTTATTGGTTATAAAGTGGTCCTGGCCTTGCATAAAATAAATAGGCCAACTAATATTCTTTTTTTTTTTTTTTTAAATAACAAAAACCATCCAGTTTCAAGTGGTTCTTAAAAATATCAATGAATAGCGGGATCTAAATTTATCCACTAGATTGAATGCTTGCCTTTAGGCTGAAATCTAAAATGATAATCTTTAGTGTTATAAATCAGAAACATTTTAGGAAATTGTAACCCAAGCTTTAAGAATAAAGCACTCTAGTTCGATTTTATCTCATACATTTTGCGTGTTTTTAGTAAGAGGGGCATAAAATGTGCTTGAAAATACAATTAAATGAAAGATAGTATTTATGTATTAAAAGGAATAAAAAACAACATTGACTTGTGGATTCATAGGGAAACATCCCATGACATTAAACCCATGGATTTTTTTCACTTTGATAGTAAATACTGTTATGTATGGATGTAATTTGTGGACTTTAAAAATAAGAGCTGAAGTTTTCCTCACACACAACCTAGCAGAAGGTTTTTGTGTTTGTTTAAGTCATTTGGTAAAGCTATTTTGATTCACCTCCTTCACTTGTTTTTTTTTTAGTGGCAGCAATCCAAGTTAATGTAGCACCAAAAAAAAAAAAAAAGAGTACTTTTAATTCCCATTCAAAAATAACTGCTGGCAGCACACCTGCATTTTTCTTGAGTTTTAACTGCACTTAGATTTTTAAGAGTGTATCAATATCATCATGATTGTCAATATCATCTTTCTTCAATCAAGTATTTTTGTGTCTACTTTGGGATAATCAAAATTGGGGAAAACCAAAAGGTTTCTTTCTAGTGCTGGCTACCATTTTGTAGGGTACATTGCACTTGATGATTTGATTTCCAATTCTGTAATTTTTATGGAAAATTGGTGCCGTGGGGTGAAGAGTATTAAAAAATGTAAAGTGTATATAGCTTTGCTATTTAAAGTTTGCAACAAAGTTTGGGTAAGGATGCTTTAAGAGTCATTAGAAGCCTCTTGCAAAGATTCATAAAAACATACTTATTTCTGACAATTGTATTAATCAAAATAATGAATAATGGTATGGTGGCTTGCACCTATAACCCCAGCACTTTGGGAGGCCGAGGCAAGAGGATCATTTGAGTCCAGGAGTTTGAGAGCTCATCTCTACAAAAAAATTTTAAAATTAGCCTGGTGTTGTGGTGCATGCCTATAGTCCCAGCTACTCAGGAGGCTGAGGAGGGAGGAACTCTTGAGCTCAGGCGTTTGGGGCTGCAGTGAGCCATGACTGCAGCACTGAACTTCAGCCTGGGTGACAGAGTGAGAACCTGTCTCAAAAAAAAAAAAAAAAAAAAAAAAGTGTGGTGAAACAAGAATAGTCCTCTAGGATTAGGTCTTTAAATCACTGGCTGGGCACTGTAGCTTATACCTGTAATCCCAGTGCTTTGGGAGGCTGAGGTCGGAGGGTCACTTGAGGCCAGCAGTTCAAGACCAGCCTGGACAATATAGTGAGACCCTGTCTCTTAAAAAAAAAGTCACTGTTGGGTGATTAGAGTCTCAAATCTTTTAAGTTCTCAGCCACCAAATATCTGCCTCAGAAATACCATTGTGCTTCAGTTTTCTTTTATTCACTAACGTGATGAAATGCTTCTCTGTTTTTCCCCTGATTTTTGACTCCCACCTCTTTCCAGTGCCCAGTAAATGCATTTCCTATTTTTCTTTAATCCAGCACTATAGAATTTGGCTTTCCGGTAACAGAGAACAGTGAGTATCTTCTGTTCTTCTTTAATTAAAGTTCCTAGGGCCGAGTGCGGTGGCTCGTGCCTGTAATCCCAGCACTTTGGAAGGCTGAGGTGGGCAGATCATGAGGTCAGGAGTTCGAGACCAGGCCAGCATGGTGAAACCCTGTCTCTACTAAAAATAAAAAAATTAGCTGGGCATTGTGGCGCGTGCCTGTAGTCTCAGCTGCTTGGGAGGCTGAGGCAGGTGAATTGCTTGAACCCGGCAAGCAGAGGTTGTGGTGAGCCAAGATCACGCCATTGTACTCCAGCCTGGGCGACAGAGTGAGACTCTGTCTCAAAAAAAAAAAAAAAAAAAAAAAACCCGAAAAATAAATAAATAAAAAAAAATAAAGCTCCCAATGAAGAATAGCTTACCATCAGTCACACGTAACTTAGCATCAGTCATGTGTGTTAGTGAAGGCCAGTGCATTCTTCCTGTTGCTCATTGCTGCATTTGGGCTGTACAGCTGAGTTCTTCCCCCAAAAGCAGCTGCCCACTCTTCCTTCATGACAAGTGAGGCCGAAACACATGCATTCAGTGTGTTATCAGGTTTTCAGCACATAGGGCTCCCCCTAAAGATGACCCAAATAGTCTCACATGGCATGATGGACAATGAAACCTTTAAGTTACTTTGTTCAGTCCTTATCACTGCTTTGTCTGTAGATGCTAACCTGGTCCAGGGCTTACAGCTGCCCCACTGCGGGTCTCAGGCTGAGCTTTCTGCTGAGTTTGCCTTTTAGTTGTATTTTTGTTTCTTCTACTTTTTTTTTGACAGTCTTGCTCTATCGCCCAGGTTAAAGTGCAGTGGCACAATCTCGGCTCACTGCAAATTCCGCCTCCTGGGTTAATGCCATTTTTCTGCCTCAGCCTCCCAAGTAGCAGGGACTACAGGCCCCCGCCACCACGCCCGGCTAATTTTTTGTATTTTTAGTAGAGATGGGGTTTCACCGTGTTAGCCAGGATGGTCTCGATCTCCTGACCTCGTGTTCTGCCTGCCTCGGCCTCCCAAACTGCTGGGATTACAGGCGTGAGCCACCGCACCCAGCCCTCTACTTCTTTATTCTTTTATTTTAGGATAGCTTCCATTGGGGGCCTCTGAGTCTCCCAATTACTTTCCAGTTTGTTGTCGGATTCCCTGACTCTCTTGCTCAGATGTTGCTACACAGTGTTTTCTCCTCTGATTCTTAGATGATCAGTTGCCAAGAATGATTGTGAGAGTATTCTTAACCTATGTTAAGTGCCAGAACCTCCACTGCCATCCTTCTCTTCTTCCTTGTGGTCATCGGTGTCCAAAATAGACTCGTCAGAGTCATTGGCCCAGTGATTCCCTTTGATCTTCATCCTTTGAGACACTGAAAGATTCTGAAGATTTTCCCATCAGTGCAGGAATTGTTAGCTGAGGTGCTGTCTTTCCGGATGTGTTGCTGGTTGTGAAAATGTTGTCTTCTCTAATGTGTAAACCAGTGTCTGATGCAGAGTGGTTCTGTCTGTTGGCTCTCAGTCCAGAGAAGCTGACTTGGGTTTAAGGCAGAGATGGGCAGGGGAGCTCCGTCACTAACCAGGACAGCAGGAGTGTCTGAGGGAATGATGTGTTGTCAAGAGGAGGAGGTAGAACATGGGACACAAGGATCACAGACTTGTGGAATTTGTGTGTGGTCTGCTCTTTGGAGATAGGCATGGTTGCTAAATTTTGAGACTCTCCACTCTGTTCCGGAAAGATCTCCTCTAAAGCTCACCATGCCAGACTGGTTGCATCTCATAATGGTTGAGGTGTTGGCTGCTTGCTAGATTTTCCTTGCTGTTGGTGGTCCCCGTGGGTAATGTTTTGCTAGAAACTTGTTCCTTTGAAGGTTGGGGACAGGAAGAGGTGGACGTAGGAGCCAGCGAAGCCAATGTTTTGGAGCCAGTGGCTTCTCAGGTCGTTTTCCTTGGCTTGTGTAGCAGGATGAGGGCTGCCTACCAGGGGTCTTGGTATTTTTTTTAGTGGAAGGCACTTAATCTCCCTGTGGCTGGCTCCACTGTGAGCCCCTTTTGGAGAGCCAGGTGGTTTAGGGATTTAGGCTGGGGCTTAGGAGGAGCTGGAGGAGGTGGAGCAGGAGCTGGGTCTCAGAATGGTTTTCAAGCGGTCTCTTTTCTTCTAGAGGGTGCTTTTTCAGATAGAGAACTGTTACCTTCTTCCTACATTTTCCTCTCCTGTGGATTACTCTCGGGGGAGACAGCGGGTATCAAGTGCTGTTTGAGTTTTCAAAGTAACTACTGCGTTTCTATCTTGATTAGAGAATTCTTTAGCAACTCCTCTTCGTACAGGCACGTCTTTGTCTTGTGGGTGTGATTCTTTGTAATACTGCTGATATTTCTTTGAATTTGCCATCGATATTTTTCTTTCACTTACTGCAAGGCTTAAAGATTTTCCTAATGGTGCTGTTTCCCTTTCTCTTGATGAGAGATTTGGAAACCTGCTCTTGGGACGAGTTTGCTATAGAACCTCTGTACAATCCATCAGCTCGGCTGGAGGTGTTGACCCAGAACAGAGGCTCCTGCTGGAGGACAAGAGGTGGCCCTGGAAGTGGCAGTGGGGGTGCAAGTCTCTGGAGAGCCAGCCAGTGGAAGGCTCAGCTGTCAGGCTTGGGAATTTGCTCTTACTGCCTGCCTGCCTCAACCATCCACTCGTGAAATATGTGTGCGTGTGTGTGTTTAAACAGTTTTATTGAGACATATAATTCATATACCATATAATTCACATATTTAAAGCATGTAATTCAATGGTCTGTAGTATATTCAGAGTTGTGCAGCCATCACCATGGTCAATTTTAGGACATTTTCATCACCACAAAGAGAAGCCCCGTACCCTTTAGCTGTCACTTCCCTACGCTCCACACTCCCATCCCTAAGCAACCACTAATCTAATTCTGTCTCTGGATTTGCATATTCTAGACATTTCATTCAAGTGGAATAATATAATTATGTGACCTTTTGTGACTGGCTGCTTTCACTTAGCATAATGTTTTCCAGGTTAATCCATGTTGTGGCATGTGTCAGAGCTTCATTCCTTTTTGTAGCTGAATAGTATTTCATTATAGACCACATTTTGTTCTTTCCTCTGTTGATGGGCATTTGGGTTATTTCCACATTTTGACCATTGTAAATGGTGCTGCTATGAACATTTGTGTACAGGTTTTCGTTTGAACACCTGTCTCTATTAAATAGCTCTTTTGGGTGGAAATGGCCAGATTATCCAATAATCCTGTTTAACTTTTGAGAAACTGCCAAACTGTTTTCTACAGTGGCCATGCCATTTTACATTTCCACCAGCAGTGTATTTCAGTGCATTCCAGTTTGGAGGGTTCCAGTATCTCCAGTCTTTGCCAATACTTATTCACTTATTTTCCTTTTTTTCTAATTGTAGTCATCCTACTTAGTGTGAAGTGGTATCTCATTGTGGTTTTGATTTGCATTTCCCTAATGACAAACGATGTTAAGGATTTTTTTTTTTTTGTACTGTTGGCTATTTCTGTGTCTTACTTGGAAAAACATGTATTCAAACCCTTTGCCCATTTTTTAATTGGGTTGTTGATTTGTAAATAGTTTTTTTGGGAACAGAGCTGGGATTAGGGTCAGGTGAGTGAGGTACGATTATGCAACTACAGGGGTGTATTCTATCTCTACTTAAATGTTTGATGCTTTGTCCATCATATCATATTTTTGCATTTTGATTTTTAAAAATATTGCACTAATTGGTTGACAAAATTAATGACACCCTTTAAAATTTGTACCAGAGACCAGTACCTCCTCACTCACCTCACTGCAGCCCCAGCTGTGTTTAAATATCTGCTGGAAAAACAGGCAAGCAGTTTGGAAATGCGCGGTCCCAGCGGGGAAGTAGGCCTGGCTGCGGGGTCCCGGCCTAGGGCATTGGGCGCTGGATACAGAGAACTGGGAACCGGGAACTGTCCAGCACGCCCGTGCCTGTCCTGGCCCTTTTCCCTTGCAAGGCTGAGCGCAGCTCTGTTCGGGCCACCCTAGACGCACTCCGACCTAGAGTCAGAGTGCGCAGCTCTGTTCAGGCCACCCTGGACGCACCCTAGACCTCTCTGCCTTTCTTGTCCTTTCCCGCCCGTTATCGCAGGAAACCCCCGACTCTATCGACAGCGGGAAAGAGACTCTGAGACTGGAGAGGCAACTGCGGACCTGCAGGGCCCGCGTCACCTCTCTGCGAAGCCAAGTGGTGTTCCCAACTTGCTTCGACTCGCTTCCGTGCGCTCAGGCCGACTGTCCGGTCCAGCCGTGGCAGTGGAGTGGCCAGGCACACGGCAGCCACTATCCTTTAGGCATGCGATGGCCTAGGGGCCAGACGCTCGGCGCCGTACCCTGGCCCGGCCCGCCAGCCTCCCCCTCTAGCCGCAGGCACTGACCCTGACGAAGGCGAAGGCGCCAGCAAACTCTCGCGGGAGTGGCCCCCCTGGCGCCCCTCCCCCGCCGGGCCGGGGTCCGTGCCCTCCTTGGAAGGCGTAGGATGCGCAGGATGGAGTGCGCATGCGCACTGGTCGCCAGCCGAGGCCGGAAGTGAGCGCCCGGAAGCTAGATGTGTCCCCTGGGCGTGACTTGGCACTGCCGCGTCGCAGTTGCCGCATTCGCCGCATTCGCTGCAGGCGCGAGGTTGGGTGCAGGCGGCTGTTTGAGCCTCGAGGCATCGACGGACGGACAGACGGACGGACTGACTGACGATGCCGCGCTCTCACAGGCCTCCACCTACCGCGCAGCGGGCTGCCACGGCCGCAGCAGCCGAGCCCAAGTCTGAGGGCGTTGTGGCTATGACTTTCAAGATTTTTCTCCTTTTTGCAGGACTTATGGTTAAAGTTCCTGTGGGGTTATATTTTTCCTGCAAATTACTTCTTTTCCAAAGTCTGATGTTGATGTCCCCGGAAGATAGCGGCTTTTACGCGACCATTGTCGCAGTGGTCGGGCTTCATGTGGTGCTGGCAATTTTCGTCTTCATAGTGTGGAAGGAGGGCTTGCCCCAGTGGCGGGAAAACAAAAACGAGTAGAGCAGCTTCTTCAGAGCTGCAAACCGGGGGGCGGGGGGGCTGGGGAAATACCTAAAGGGTTTTTCGTCTTGTTTCTTGTTCGTATTGAACGTGCTTTTTTTTTTTTTTTTAAGGGGAAGGGTGGGCGGGGAGGGAATTAAATATTTACTGCAGCTAAGACTTCAGTAAAATTGGGGGTGGGGGGAGGGTTGACATTTTCCGACTGCCTGTTACGTGCCAAGTGCTTTTTGTTAAGGACATAATGTTTTTGACTGGGGATCATGTTTGGCTGATGTAAATATTAATGCCAAAAGAGGAAGTCAGGGTGAAAGTAACACTGTAATTAGTAGTAGAATTTATTTCGTATTAAAATGTGTCGTGACGTAATTTTTATGGCTTGGCTCAAGCAACAATTTTCAGAGTGCACGTAAGTATCAATGCATAAAACTTAAGTACGTTTTACAGTGTTATTTGGTATTATTCTCCATGAGGCTGCTTGGATCGTTGTCCTTTTCCCATTGATTAATTGGTTAATGCTCAGATTTTGGCTCCTAGAATCAATCTGTGTTTCCGGTCCTGGCATCTCATTATGTCATTTGTTGTATTTTTCGATACTGTACGTGCAAATTGAGGTGAATTTGTTGTTTTAGATTAAAACTGTCAGATTCAAGCTACAACAAGGTGTCTCTGATGTAAAAAACTGCAGTTTAAGATTAGGGTAAATCCTTCCCTGCAGTACCTGTTAAACAGTGACCTCATTCTTACGCAGATTTTAGTCCATGGTTAAGTTTCACCTACAAACGCTTTTTTTCCACTATTATTTTCTGCTTGTATTTAGTAGCATTTTGATAAGGTCTAGGGAATAGGTATGAAATCCCAAGGGAGAAATGTCGTCTTTCTTACAGTGGAATTTGGAGACCAGTATAAGAATGCAGAAACATCTCTACCTTTTGCTGGAAAGGCTATTATTGTTAGATTAATATTAGACTAAAAGTTTCAGTTTAATTCAGATTCTGCCTGTGTTAATTATTTATAGATTTTATACTTTAAGAATTTTCTTATTGGTAATTTTACAAGGATGTACATTTTATTGTAGTTTTGGTTTCATGGTTCATCAACACTACCTGGATTCTGATTCTTATTTTCATAATTGATTTTAGAGTGGGTATAAACATGGCAAAATAGACTTAGAATAAGGGTGTTTGTTTATTGAAAGCCAAATAAATTAATCTATAATGACAAACATGCAAAAGTATCTTGGACTTGTTCCATTTTTGCACATAAGTACTGTATTCATGTAAAAGTCTTTCAAAAGATGTATTCCACATGAATGTAAAGATATCCTGAATGTACAGTGTGTTATTTTGAAGATTAGATAATGTGAGATAATTAAGATTTCTCCCTTCTCACTCTCACGTTTTTCTTTTTTCTTCCCTTAACTATTTCTCTATCATCCTCCAATCCCACCACTCCCCCACCTCAAATTATCCCATTTCCTGAGGGACTCCTTCCTCCTTTGGCTGCCTTTCTCTACTCTCCATCCTTCACTTCCCAGATCTGCTTTTCCTTGTTTTTTAAAGACTGTCCAAATGGATAGATTGTATTACATCTAACTGCAGTAGAACTCATTCTCTTCTTTTTTTTTCCCTCCCCCTGGCCAATTTTTTTGTCTTAAGTATCTCTGCTTTAGAAATATGCTTGGCAAAAACTGCAGATGAAAATGAAAATATTAAACTCCTGTGTCATATTTGTTTAGCCTCATTGATGCTACTCACAGAGATGTGGATGTGCTGTTACTGCTTTCTAACTCTGCCTACTACGTGGCCTAGTAAGTTGCTTATTGATTTAAAGCTTTTGATTTTGTGTTTTAAATTTGAGTAAATTTTCTTTTTAGAATTCGTAACAAAAAAAATGAGAATATGGTTTTGTTATATATTTTATGAAACTTCATTGAACCCCTTTACCTTATATAACTGTTACGTCATTCTAACTCCCTTTTATCTTTATTGGTTTGAAAGCATGATTTTATAGTTAAATTAATGTTTATGTTGTATTCTTTTGGCATTTGGTATTGTTTCCTATATATCTCCCAGATTTTGATGTATTCCATACATTTTTATCACTAATGACCACATATCATTGTTTGTATTACTATAGTAAAGTTTTTCCTCACTGTTAGGTATTAAATTACTTCCAATTTTTTGTTGCTACGAATGATGCAGTTGTCTTTATGCAGTAACGTGTCTGTGTGTGCGTGTGTGTGTGTGTGCATGCATTGCGCACTTCTTTGGTTACAAGCGTATGATGAATTACGACTTCTGTGGTTTGTTGTCAGATTGATCTCCAGAAAGACCCTGAATGAACAGTGCTAGTAGCAAAATACAAGCACTTGTTTCCCCACACCTTACCAGTATTTTTCTAATTTATATTTACTAAGTAAATATTCACTTTGGTTTTGGCTTTGTGTAAACTGTTATTTTTTAGTCATTTGCCCAGATGCCTGTTGGCATATATCATATGGATTTTTCATTCTTGATTTTGGATATCATATTTAACAGCTGTATTGTTCCCAAATACATAGTTTGTTTTTTTTTCTCTCTCTCTCTGCCTCCCTCTTTCCCCCCGTCCCTCCCTCCCTCCGTCTGTGTGTGTGTGTGCGTGCATGGGCGTGGGCGCATTTGCCTTGTAGGTTAGGTTTTAGGTTTGTTTTCATTTTATATGAGTTTTTATAAAACTTATTTTAACCTTATAGTTGCTTTTTTTTTTTTTTTGAGACGGAGTTTCAATCTTTTTGCCCAGGCTGGAGTACAATGGCATGATCTCGGCTCACTGCAACCTCCACCTCCTGGGTTCAAGTGATTCTCCTGCCTCAACCTCCTGAGTAGCTGGGATTACAGGCATGCGCCACCATGCCCAGCTAATTTTGTGTTTTTAGGAAAGATGGGGGTTTCTCCATGTTGCTCAGGCTGGTCTCGAACTCCTGACCTCATGATCCACCTGCCTCGGCCTCCCAAACTGCTGGGATTACAGGTGTGAGCCACTGTGCCTGGCCCTAGTTGCTTTTTTTAACTGTTAGATCTGTGAACTTATTTTCCCTTAGCTGTTGAACTATATATGTTATTCTTGTTTAATTTTTAAAATAGTTCTTATGTTTAACATTTTACCCCAGAATGTATGTGCTGTGGAAGATTTTGTTAACTGTATGTATGTAACAGTTTGCAGCTATTGTGCCTTCCCTAATGAGCCAAATATGCTTTTGATTTAAATCCTCTTTTAACTTCATTTCCCTTTATCTAGTTATGATGATGAAGTTGATAAAGTAAACCAGTATCAACGACTAAGTCTAGAAGACCTGGAAAAAATCGAAATAGGTAAGTTTTAACTTACTAATCAAGTCATAAAAAGCAAATGCTGTTGTTTCCAAGAGGGGGTCAAATTATTTAAGCAAGTACCTGGTTTAAGTTTAACCTACAAATGCTTTTTTTCACTATTATTTTCCATTTGTTGTTAGTAGCATTTTGATAAGGTCTAGGGAATAGGTATGAAATCCTAAGGCAGAAATGTCGGCTCTTCTTACAGTGGAATTTGGAGACCAGTATAACATGTAAGAAACCAGAAAGGGATATTCCACGCTGTCTACTTCTTAGAACTTCCTTTCTATTTGTTATGGGTTAGTGATGGATATAGTCTTATCATAATAACCGTATTCCTTTTATTATTTACCTTGTGAAGATTACCCTAGGGATCAAGAAAGCTTAAATGATTGAGATTGAAAGAGTTTTTCTAGCTTTATTTATCAAAGCAAATGGTCACCAGAAGTTTGTATTTTGTGTGCTGTCATTTATATTACAAAGAAAAATGTGTTGGGTTTTTTGAAGATAATAGAAGAAAATGTTACGTGAAAGAGTTAACTTTATACATATTCGTTTGGGTTTTTAGGCCCTGAACCCACTCTTTTTGGTAAGCCAAAGTTCTCCTGCATGCGACTGCACTACAGATACAAAGAAGCAAGTGGCTATTTCCACACACTGCGAGCTGTAATGCGTAATCCTGAAGAGGATGGAAAAGGTAAAAAGAGGAAGAGATGAAAGTATTCAGTGAAAACTTTCTATTTATTCTTAAAAGCCCAAAAGGAATTGGGGATATTTCATATCACCAACTGAATGAGAGAGGGTCCTGGGAATAGCTTTGGAATATGAGACCTTGAAATAGCAGCTCTGTTCCCAGCAGCCCAGGGAGATGATCTGAATGTGTTATTTAGTTTGGGGCAAAGTTCTCTTTAGCAGGGATTCTCAGTGAGTTTGGCCCCATCAGTGATCATATGGGTGTCAAGGCTCTTCACATGTCATGTTCTTTTCATCTGTAGCAGGCAGGAGCCACGCCTGCCTTGTCCATGGCTGTTGCCACGGCATCTGTCACAGTGCTTGAACAAACATGAGTTAGAACAAACTTCTAATTCCTCGATTTCATTCTTTTGTTTTTGTTGTTTTCTCTTAAAATTTTAGAACATCATGAATTAGTGGGGAGAGTAGTGAACAGGTAGCAGTTTTCTATAAATTGAAGCCAATAAATTTGTATTTAATTATACAACCACAAATTTCATTCAGTGGTATATGAGTTAGAACTGCTATTTTTTTAAATATGTTCATGGAGAAATTGGCAAGCAGTTATATTTGGGTTGCAGATACCCTTCAGTGCATTGCAGAGATGCTGCAGATCACCAAGCAAGCCATGGGATCGGATGTACCCATAATTGAGAAGAAACTTGAGAGGTGAGCATACTGCTTCTCTCAAGAATAAAGGCATTCTTATCCAAAGTCTTATTTCTTTAAAATTCTTTGCAGGGGGAAAGGGGAGGAGATCACATTATGGTAAGGTGTGGGCATTGAGAGAGGTAAGGATCAAATTTCTGTGGGTCAAAATACTTTTTAACATTCTTCATGTATACAAGTTTCAGGTAAGTGTTAGACTTACAGAAGAGCTGCACAGGTAATTTAGAGGGTTTCCATGTATCCTTCCTTCGGTTTCCCTTCATGTTACCAATTTATAACCATAGATCATGCATCAAAACTTAAGAAAGTAACCTTGGCACGGTAAGATTAATCAAAGTACAGATTTCACTAGGTGTTCACTAGCACCCTTTTTCTGTTCCAGGATCCAGTTGGGATTCCACACCGCATTTAGTTGTCTCTATAATTTAATGTTACTTCCTCAATCTTGTCTTTTCTCTCATAATTTTGACATTTTTTAAGAGTACTGGTCAGCTGTTTTGTAGAACATCCCTTAAGCTAGGTTTGTCCAGTGTTTTTTCCTGATGAAGCTGAGGTTACGCATTGTCAGGAAGGACACCGCAGAAGCGATGTGCACTTCTCAGAGCCTTATGCTGTGGGGAGGGAGGGCATGATGGCCTATGTAGTATTGTTGAGAATAAGCTTGATTACTTGGCTGGGGTAGTGGCATCTGCCAGGATTCTGCACTGCAAACTTTGTGTCTTCCTCTTTATAATTGCTAAATATTTAGGGGAAAACACTCTGAGACTATGTAAATATTGTTTCTGTGTAAATTTAAGTCTATTCATTTTTCATAACCATCGTGGATCTTGTTCTATGGTATTTATTCCTGTCATGATCTGTGGTGATTTTTCTAATTCTCATTCCTTCTACACTTGTTAATTGAAATTCTTCTGGAAAGCCACTGCACCCAGCCTCTTGTACATTTTTAACCTATACAGGTTAATAATCTTTCATTGCTAAAGATTGTATTTTATGCATTTTCCATATTACTGTAGAATTCGTAACTACCATTTAAATAGATGCCTACTGTGATCTGTTTGGAAATGTATTGTGTGGGTTCAGAATGTGGATTCTGTGACTCCTGGTTCTATCAATTACTCTTTAACCTTGGAAAACATACGCCTTTACTTCAGTTTTGTTATCTGTAAGATGAGAGAAAATCCATGTCAGTGCATTGCATGAACTGAATGATAACACACTTAGACCTGGCACACAGCTATTAAACCCAGTTGCCAAGAATTTTGGTTGCTAGCATTTTTTCCTTTTATAAAAAAGTCATGACAGATATCTTTGTCATGTATTACTTTCTCATGTTTAGGATAATTTCTTGAGAATAGCATCCCCAGGTTGTGAATCTGGATTAAAAGACGTGAATATATCACTTGTCCCTAACAGTGCCAAACTGATTGTCAGACTCCTTTAACCCTGCACCCACCTCCTTAAAGGTTATTGCTTATCCTCAGTTTCAGGAAAAACTCTGAAGACCCAGAGTTTCATCTTTTTTTTTTTGGGACGGAGTCTTGCCCTCACCCAGGCTGGAGTGCAGTGGCACAATCTCGGCTTACTGCAAGCTCCGCCTCCCAGGTTCATCATGCCATTCTCCTGCCTCAGCCTCCCGAGTAGCTGGGACTACAGGCTAATTTTTTGTATTTTTAGTAGAGACGAGGTTTCACCGTGTTAGCCAGGATGGTCTCGATCTCCTGACCTCGTGATCCGCCCGCCTTGGTCTCCCAAAGTGCTGGGATTACAGGCGTGAGCCACTGCACCCGGCCCAGAGTCTCATTTTCTTGAGTGATATGGCATTTAAAATATGCTTAGGATATCCCTCTAGGTGTGTTTAAAAGTTTTGATAGAGTAACACTGTCTCCACAAGTACTTAGGTAGGTGGTATTTTGCCAAGAGAATCAGTCTGAGAGCAACCCCCTGCAAGGATTTTGCCGTCCTTGACACAACTCATGTGGCCACAAGCGATACATTTTTAACTCATAAGTAAACTGATGAGAGGAAACATTGAAATTTTTTCTAAGTACTTTGTAGAGAAAATAGTATGTTTTAAACATTAGGCTTTTGAATTTGGAAAAAGAATGCCTATCAACAGATTATTTCACATTTAAAAAGTGTGGCTTTTCTTTCTAATGAGCATCTGTCAGGTTTTGTGGTCCACATTCTACTAGTGAAGAGAGCCATTTGGTCAGAAGAAAATTGCTCAGGCTTTTGCTGAAGAATTACTTTAACCCATAATTTTTCTGTAGTATGCTCATGATCAGTGACCTTACATGACCCAACAGGACAAATGCACAGACTAAGACATTTGTGGCAAATAGCATCAACTTTTTTCTCTTATTTGTAGCTGTCATGAGGGATACCAAAGGAGAGAAGACACTAAGAGTAATTGTGTTAAATGTCCCAAATCTTTTTTTAAATAAATTCAGGTAACCCGCAGGACATATAAGAAAATGGAAGTCTTACCCCTCTCTCCCCGCACTACCTGAATGGAGCCACGCTGGGATGTGTCTAGATAACCTGAGTTCAGGTGCTGCAGATTCCCATTTATAATCAGATGGTGGCGGTGCTAGACCCGCACTGCCCACAGTAGCAGCCACTCACCACATGTGGTTGTGAAGCCTTTTAGAATGCAGCTAGGCTGAATTCAGGTGTGCTGTAATTACAGAACACTACACATTGCCTATATTAAATTAGTTCAAAAAGGAATATTAATCTTTTAATATTTTTATGTTGAAATATTTTGTATATATTGGGTTAAATATTAATTTCATTGCTTTTTAATGTGGCTGCTAGAAAAATTGTAATTACATATGTATTTCACATATTTCTATTGGATAGCACTGTTTTAATGTCAACTCTGAGGGGTTATCTATCAATTAGCAATGCAGTGTTCTCAAGAAGTTGGGACCAATTTGAATAAGTGTTTTCACTTATATTAATAACTGGAACTGGTATATTGGATTCCATGGGGGATTAACTTATTTTCTCTTTTAATTTGCAGGAAGAGCAGTAAACCTCACGAAGACATCATTGGTATCAGATCTCAAAACCAAGGTTCTTTGGCCCAGGGAAAGAATTTTTTAATGAGCAAATTTTCATCTCTAAATCAAAAAGTGAAGCAGACCAAATCCAATGTAAATATTGGCAACCTCCGAAAGCTAGGAAACTTTACCAAACCTGAAATGAAAGTTAACTTTCTAAAACCAAACTTAAAAGTAAATCTTTGGAAATCAGACAGTAGTCTTGAAACTATGGAAAACACAGGAGTGATGGATAAAGTTCAGGCAGAGTCTGATGGGGACATGTCTTCAGATAATGACTCATACCACTCTGATGAATTCCTTACAAATTCTAAGTCTGATGAAGACAGGCAGCTAGCTAACTCATTAGAGAGTGTAGGGCCAGTAGATTACGTTCTTCCTAGTTGTGGTATTATTGCTTCAGCGCCTCGATTGGGTAGTCGGTCCCAGTCTCTTAGCAGCACAGATAGTAGCATTCATGCTCCTTCAGAGATAACTGTTGCTCATGGCAGTGGGCTTGGAAAAGGCCAGGAGTCTCCTTTGAAGAAAAGCCCTTCTGCTGGCAACATACACATATTGACTGGCTTTGCCAAGCCTATGGATATTTACTGCCACAGATTTGTGCAAGATGCACAAAACAAAGTGACCCACCTTTCAGAGCCCAGGTCTGTGTCTCAGCAGGCTAGTCAGGGAAGAAATCAAATGACCAGTGAAGTTTCAAACGAAGAAACCCAATCAGAATCAACAGAACAGACACCTTCTCGGCCATCTCAATTAGATGTCTCTCTCTCTGCAACAGGCCCACAGTTTTTGTCAGTTGAGCCAGCGCATTCAGTTGCATCTCAAAAAACCCCCAGCTCCGCTTCCAGCATGCTTGAACTTGAGACAGGGCTTCACGTAACTCCTTCTCCTTCAGAGAGCAGTAGCAGCAGAGCAGTCTCTCCCTTTGCCAAGATTCGAAGTTCCATGGTTCAGGTTGCTAGTATTACCCAAGCTGGATTAACCCATGGGATAAACTTTGCAGTGGCAAAAGTTCAGAAGAGTCCTGCAGAATCTGAAGTCATTAATCAAGTCCAGCAAAATGAACTTAAAAATATGTTTATACAATGCCAGACACGGATAATTCAGATTTAGCTTTTAGCCATAAGAATCTTTCCATGGCTTTTATTTAAAAATATGAAGTTTTTATCTCTTGGGGTATTTTAATTGTACTGTCTGAATCCAGGGATCACAAATTCTGTTCATTGGAAAGGGTTTTAAAAGGAGTCTGAACCTGAGTAGATTTCCAGATTTTAGAGCCAGGACTACAGAAGCGCATCATTCTAGAATGTGTAGACCTGAGTAGCTTATACACTACAGAGCACTTTGCTTATTTGAAAGTAATTCAGCAACAGGTCACTTTGGGATAAACTGAACCTTTTTTTTGGAGTGGGGTGGGTAGACTACATTAAGTAGACACAAGGGCTGGACATGCAGATGCTTAGGGGATTAGCATTTTTCATAATTTGTTCTGTTTGTCAGTTCATTCCTGTGTGTTACCTCTACAAATTACACATTTAGTTTTTAGTGACTAACATGTTACCAAAGCATTTGAATATAAAGCTATTTTAGTTTTGATGGCTTAACTATTCCCTGAGGAGTTGAGGGTTATTGACACTAAAGAAGTGAATTCTCATTTGATCCTAATTTCCCCCATATTCTACTTGAACACATTAAAAATACTCTGCTGCCTACAGTGTAAACCTAGGAATATTAAGACTTGTCACACAGTAAACCTGATACATCAGAGGTGAATACCAGCACCTATTAAATTCCATTTTGCTGTTTTCAGGAATGTAAGAACACACACATATTGGCTACTGGAAACCCCAGAAGTCCGGTTTTCATTTATTCCAGGAGGGGCATCCTCGACATCTTATGTAGACGATCAACAACTTCAAAATTTAGTCTGGGCCAAGTGCAGTGGCTCACACCTATAATCCCAACACTGGGAGGCCAGGAGTTTGAGACCAGCCTGGGAAACATATGTCTCTACAAGAAAATACAAAAATTAGCTGGGCTTAGTGGTACATGCCTGTGTTTCTAGCTATGCAGGAAGATTGCTTGAGCCCATGAGGTTGAGGCTGCAGTGAGGTGTGATTGTGCCACTGATCTCCAGCCTGGGGGACAGAGCAAGACTGTCTCAAAAAAAATTTAGTCTGAAGCACAACTGTGCTGAATCTGTCTGACTAACTCTTGACCACACAGAACCAGGGTTTGCCCCTGTAATCCCCATGGTAAAGTTGTACGGCATATTCCAACAAGTATTGGTTTGTCTGGTATCTTTAGAGCTTTACTCTGTTGATGTGATTGATTCTCGGCTGAACATTATGTCTGTTGTAACTCTGATAAGCATTCCACTTTTGTTATTTATTAGTGGTATCTTTTTTTTTACGTGTTAAATCTTGTGATTGTTAAAATAAAGTATCACTGTAATTTAAAGTGACAAATGTGTATGAGAATTCCTTGCATAACAGATTAAAGAATTTGTAAACGGGGGAAATTTGCTATAACTGAACACTTGGTCTAGCTGTTGCCAGTATTTTACTCCTTTGAAGTATACTCATGATTTAAAAAGTAAAATGGATCAGAAACTATACTTTAAATCCAAACATTCAAAACTGAATGCTTGCTTCTACCAACTTTTCTTCCGGGTCCTGAAAATATTAAGGGTTCCCAACTTGGGGAAAATACAACCCAACATTAGGTGATAAAATACATGTTTAAACTCCACAGAAACAGTTTTGAAAGAGATTTTTGAAAAGTTATTTTAAGGCAAAGTTCCACGCAGGGTTACACAGGAGTCTACTCAGTTTCCTGGCCATACAGGGTTAATGCTGTGGCTTACATTAGAGCAACAAACTTGACTGTCCGTGTATATAGGTGAGGGACAAAGGATTTCTGCAGCCAAGCGCTGCACTGCATTCCGCTGCCTGGGTGGGCCTTGAGCAGGAAGGTCCCTCTTGCTGCACCACCTCCACTTCAGTTCACCTCTCTCATGTCTTCCCACCAGGAGGACATGGCCTTTTCCCACACAGATCACATGGGATGGTGAATCTTATCATTCATGAAAAACAGCCCAAGGTACTGGTAATTTGGGAAGTTTTATTTATTGGAAAGATTCTTTCAAGGGAACTTTTCTGCAAGACCAAGCAATGTATGTATTTTTCTTTGGTAAATTACAATTTACATTGGCACAAAAAACACATGGTGACTAATCTACTTTGCTGTAGGACAGTTAAAGAAAATGTATTTTATCCTCACAAATCCAGGTTAAGCCTTCATTTTATTTCTAAAAGTTTAAGGAAGGTCTAGTCTACCAGTTATAAAAATGAAAACCAGTTAAACTCTAATATAAACATTATTTACATTAGTTTATAAAAATAGATTTGCATTTAGGAAAAGTTGAACAACTAGTAATTTTTACTTCAGTTATTAGGTACAATGAATTCCTTGATTTTTCAAGGCTGACCCTGTTTCCTTGGTTAACAATGTCAATTTAGGCCTTATAGGAAAAAATGTAAGGGATCCTTTATCTGTCTCCAACTAGGTAAGCTACTTCATACCACTGCCAGCTTAAAAAGTAACGTCCTAACCTTGCTGAAGATTCTGGTTGCCATAACCATGCTACTATAGTCTGTTAGTTTGCTCTATTGAAACTAATTGGTCTGGAGAAAACCTACCTGCAGCTGTATGAGGCTGTTACTGAAGTAGCAGATGTTAGCTGATCTAACATACTTGGAACCAATGGATGAACCTACATAAAATGCCAAAAATCCAATAGAATCAAAGCAACTACAACATGACATTAAGCAAATAACTTTCTAAAGGGGGTATTGGTTTTTAAGCTTACTGTTTTGTTTTCATATGTGGACACAGCTTTGTAGCACAGCATTCCCTTATGCATGGTTCTCAAATGCACCGGGATAGGAGAAGATAAAGACAATGTAGTGTGTCTCGGTTTCTTTTGCCCCCAAAAGCTACATTCATTCCATTTAAAGGACTCTTATTCAGAGATTGTCCTTTTATGAAAAAAATGGTGATAATAGTGATTTATTCAAATTACTTGGCAAGGTAGATTGGCAACCTTATAGTCCCCGAGATTTTTGGAAGTGTTACTACTGGTCCACAAAATACAAAAGTCTGCCATGTACAAGTCTAGTTTTGCAGGCTGTTAACAAATGTTAAGTGAGAAAAAGTTTCTGTGGCCAAACATCTGGGAAATGACAGGACAGAATTTTACGTAGTCATGTGAATCAATGGCAAATCCGCCTCCGTTCCCCAAAGATGGACTACTGAATGCACCCCAACCCAACCCACTGTGAACTGGAAAACATAAGGAATCCGAAGCATGATACCTCTGACTTTGAAATTGCAACAACCTTCTTCATTTCAGCATTTCAACAGTCTGGCCTATGACTCAGCTGAAGCTAAGGAAAAGGTATAATCAGCAACATTATCAATATTAAACTTTTAATATCAAATACTTTTTTTTACATCATTACTAATTTATATAATTATAAAACAAACTTCAAAAGCTCCATGAAATCAGTAAGGTAAAAGTCCTTACTGAATATCATATAAACATCAGATGTTATCAGGCTTGGTTTCAGGAAATGTCATTGGTTTGTGATAGAAATTACCTATAAAACAATGTGGTATAAATGAACATCTGAATTTTACAATCATGTGGCTACAATTTGCCCATTACTCTTCACAGGCATCAGATCTTTAAAGTTCATTTCCATTCACACATTTCTGCTGCTGGAGCCTCGTTCTTCTTAAAGACTCCAGCTGCTTTGCTCTCAGCCATCGTTCTCTTGACAGCGTTGTCTGACCAGCACTGAGAGACAGACACCTGGTTGCAAACACGGAAACAAATGTAAGTCTAGAGCTGGGAAAGTAAGTTTTAAATTTTTTTAAGACCTAGGAATACTTGGTGAAAACACAGACCATGTTAGGAGACAAGACCGTCTGGCAGTTACACACACGTCAATAGCCAAGTCAGGCTTCTACAAAGAAAGTGTTGAAGAGTCAGAATTGGAGGGTGGCTCGCTCTTTGAAGCTTAGAGAACAAGCAGCACGCCTGTTCCACTGAAGAGATCACCAGCCAAACTCGATTCCCCCTCAATGAGCCCTTTCATAACAGCGTTTTTGAAAGGAAACGTTCATTTCCGTTTTTAGAAGTCTGCCTCAGTTACTGCTGAATAACTCAGAAGACTTATATACACAAGCTTACTGAGAAAACGATGCACACGTGCCACTCACCGAGCCACCACGAGCAGCTGGTGAAGATCATCAGCAGTGATGCTCTGAGGGTCATTCTTCCGCATTTCCACAAAGTCATCTTCAACTGCCTTTATCAAGAGAGTAAATGTAAATGATGTGCATTTTTGTAAGGAAGAGAAAATGAACATGGTTCCTTGACTGATATAATAAGGTGGATGTCAGCCTCTTAGACAAAGGAGGCAATATAGGTGAAAGTACCAAAGCATATACATAAATAATGCTGCTGATGAAAATAATGAAACTCAGATTCATTTAAGGTCAAGCAAACATATAAATCAGCAACTGGCATAGGAACGCTTTTCAACAAAGGGGGAGTGATGTTAGTGAAAATGGCAGAGAAGGGACTGCAGAAAACTGTCTCTACTGTTAACACTGATCAAAATCAGCTTCTTAAAAACTAGAAATAAAACCACACTTGCAGCAATCCAGAGAGCATTTATGCCAGAAAACCAGGTGATTACTGGTAAGAATGTTGAGCCTTGCGGCATTTTAACATGTCCTACTCCTATATTCCAACCCCTTCCCCTCCAGGCGGTAATTAATAGCTTCTTCAAAAACCAACAGCCTGGCAGCCACCGGAGAGAGAACAGGGCTAGGGCTCCTTCAAAGTGCCATTCCTGGAGAACTGTCATCTGACCACCTGTCTGGTGGCTCCCTGGAAGGACCCATTTGCAAGGTTGTCTTTATTTAAAGTGACTGGAAGCCTGTCTACTATGAACCACCTCTTTCCCCAGGGCATTTATCAAAAACAATCAGAAGAAATTATCAATCACCTTAGCTACCTGAGACACTGGGTAACAGTTGTGGCAAACAACAGACTAACCCAAACCCTTAAACAGAAAAGCTAACTGGGAAATCAGATGTCCACAGAGGGCTCTGAAAACCTCACGTATATAACTCCTAGGAACTCGGAAGGCTGCAGACATGCTCAGAGACCTTAAACTCCCACTTCTGGATAACTTGGAGGCTCTGTGTGAGCAGGAAATGAAGGCTAAGGCAGGCTTATAAATTGTATGGCTAAGTGTTGAAGGGTTGCCCCAACTTTTATTTTTATTTATGATTATTATTCACCCTTAGACTGAGAGACAAACTACTTCCTGGCATTTAAGGAAATTTCTTTCCAATCATTAACCACAAAACTAACAGAGCAGAGACTTCAGTGCCCACATGTGACAAAGATACAGACTTTATAGGATTAGTCAAAAAAGTTACTAAACAACCTACCAACAGTAACAAATAGCAATAACAATAAACCCTAGGGAGGTTTAATTTCCAGAGTCTAACTTCCCAAGCAGAGTTGTCATAATATATAATTTAAAATGTCTGGTTGTGGCTAGGTGTGGTGGCTCACGCCTGTAATCCCAACACACGGGGAGGCCAAGGTGGGAGGACTTTGAAGTCAGGAGTTGATCAGCCTGGGTAATAAAGCAACACCTCATCACCACAAAAAAAAGAAAACACAAAAACAAAAAACTTTAGTTGGGCATGGTGGCGCACACTTATGATCCCAGCTACTGAGGCAAGAGGATCACTTGAGCCCAGGAGTTTAAGGCTGCAGTGTAGCTGTGGTTGTGCTACTTACTATTCCAGCCTGGGTGACAGACTGAGACCCCATTGACCAAATAAAATGTCTGGTTTTCAACAAAAAGGTACAAAGAAACCAGAAGGTATGGCTCACACTTTGGGGATAAGGGAGTCAGTAGAAACTGTCCCAGAGGAAACTCAAACATCAGACAAAAAGACTCTAAGTTGGCTATTTTAAACATTCAAAGAACTAAAGGAAACCACATAAAAAGAACTTCAGGAAAATATGAGAATCACCAAATAGTATCAATAAAAAGAGAGAAATAATTTTTTAGAAGGAAATTAAAAATTCTGGAGTTGAAAAACATAGTAAAAATTCTCTAGAGGTACTCAGATTTGACTAGGCAGAAGAAAATCACTAAACTTGAAGATAAGTTCACTGAGATTAGTCTAAGAACAAAAAAAGAAGAATGAGGAAAAATGAACAGAGGCTTGAAGACCTGTGGGATACCATTAAATGCACCATCAGATACATAGTGGGGGTGTCAGAGGGAGAGGAGAGAGAAATGATGCAGAAAGAAACATGGCCAAAACCTTCCCAAATTTGTTGAAAACTTCCCCAAAATGTGAATTATTCTGCACCTCCAAGAAGCTCAACAAACTCCATGTAGGATAAACTCAGAGATCTACACACAGACACATCATAGTCAAAACTGTCAAAAGCCAGAGAATCTTGAAAGCAGTGACAGAAAAACGACTCAGTGTGTACAAAGGATCCTCATCAGAAACTAGCTGGCTTCTCAGTAGAAACAAGAGGCCAGAAAGTGGTGGGAGCACATACTCGAAATGATGAGACAGACTATAAACCAAGAATTCTACATCCAGCAAACTATCCTTAAGGAGAAATTAAGACATTCCCAGATAAACAAAAACTTAAAAGAGGGCTGGGCATGGTCACTCACACCTCTAATCTCAGAATTTTGGGAGGCCAAGGACAGAGGATCACTTGAACCCAGGAGTCCGAGACTAGCCTGGGCAACACAAGGAGACCCCTATCTCCACACACACATCAAAGAATTAGCTGGGCACACTGGCACATGCCTGTAGTCCCAACTACTCAGGAGGCTGAAGTGGGAGGATCGCTTGAGCCTGGGGGGGTTGAGGCTGCAATGAGCCACGATCACAACACTGCACTCTAGCCTGGGTGACAGAGCGAGACCCTGTCTCAAAAAAAAAAAAAAAAAAAAAATTTGCACAAGTAGACCTGCCATGCAAGAAACACTAAAGGCAGTTCTTCGAGGTGAAATGAAAAGATACTAGGCAGTAACATGAACCCACATGAGGAAATAAAGGTTGCTGGTAAAAGTGACTGCATAGGCAAATAGAAAAAATAGTACAGAAGTCTTCTCTGTTTCTTTTTTCTCTAAAATTAGACAACTGCAAAAGCAGTAATTCTAAATGTGTTGATGTACATACAATGTATAGAGAGGTAACTGTATGACAGCAGCACAAGGGAGAGGAGAAGGACGGAATTATAAAGGGGCAAAGTCTTTGTATATTATAATTAAACTAGCATTAGCCACACAAATTTTTTTAAATTAAAAATAACTAAACAAACTGGCATTAATCCTTAATAGATGATTATACTAACATGTTAAGTTTATCCCCCTGGGGCAGCCACTAAGAAAGTAACTTCAAGGGATTAAAATGGGACACTGGAAAATATCTATTTCAAACAAAAAGACAATAATGGAGTAATAGAGTAATAAAAAAAGACATGACAGAAAACAAATAGCAAAATCACCTCATCAGTAATTATGGTAAATGTAAATTGGCTGCATACTGCAATTCAACACAGGGAAATCCTTTATTTTAACCTAGACATACCTTGGTTATTTCATCAGATATGCTATATTCCAAGAATCTCAAAAGGGTTAAATAAATGCGGAATTTGTTCAGCACGGAAGGCAGCACCGCTGAGAGAAGGCTGTTCATGTATTCTTCCATGTTTGGTGGAATTAGCTGGGGCTGTAAGTGAATCTGGCAGTCTGCCTGAAAAGAGAAGAAGTACACTGTATTTTCTGAGTTCCTAAATTAAATCTACATTTTTAAAGAAAGATGCATCATCCCTGTCAGCCCCTACAGGAATTAGAAAATACCAATTATTATTTAGGGGGAGGGAATAATTTTTTTTTTTGTATGTGTGCAAGACAGAGTTTTGCTCAGTCGCCCAGGCTGGAGTGCAGTGGTGTGATCACAGCTCACTGCAACCTGCCTCCCAGGCTCAAGCGATCCTCCCACCTCAGCCCCCTTAGTAGTAGCACCACAGGTGCATGCCACCACACCTGGCTAGTTTTTGAATTTTTTGTAGAGACAAGTTTTGTCACATTGTCCAGGCTGGCCTCAAAGTTCTGGGCTCACACAATCCACCTGCCTTGGCCTCCCAAAGTGTTAGGATTACAGGTGTGAGCCACTGTACCCAGTGAGAATCTATTTTTAGTATTACTTTACATGCTTTATAACTACCTCAGAAATAATTATGAAAGTTAGCTTTTTCTTGGTTACTTCAATGGTATCAATAAGCACACAAAAATGTAGCCAACCTCTAAAAAGCAGCTAATTAAAAAGGTCTATCACACTTGCACACAGAGAACATATCCTTGAGCCATTTCATTCTTATCAAAGACTGTTTCTCATCAATCACAGGTGAATACTATTATACAGAGACTATAAACCATTTGACAACTGGGAGCATTTCCCATCCTCCTTAGAATTAAAAGCGCTCTTTACCAGCCGCTCTGAGGACATAACAGAGCATTTCACTGTAAAGCATGAAAATAACTACCAAGTAACCAAGGACATTTTCAAAGGAACTCTAAAATATTTTTCACATAAGATTAGCAGAAAACAATGGGTCAAAGGCAGCAAGAACAGAAGTCTGGAGGTTAAAATCAGGCAATCTTGCTATGCTTTGATGTGGGTGTTTCTGCTGCCAACAGCCTTGCTGGTCTCATGACTTGCTGATATCTGAGCTTGGCAGATGTAAGGTTTTCATCCATGGCAGTGCAAAATACTCAGTTCCCTTAATGATCAGCAGTCACAGTTTTTTTACAACAAATGTAACTTATTAATAAGCGGTACCAAGAAATAGCAAAAACGTAGGTATTTTTCCCATGTCAACCTCCCTCCATTTAAAAATGACTCATTGTACCGGGAGGAGTGACCTCCCCTCCGAAGTAATGAGAACGTTGATATTGCAGGGGAATTCCATCTGATGGTAGCTGAAGTCATAATCCACCTTCTGCCACGTTATGAGGTTGCTCAGGGCAGTTACATTATGAACACCTACGAAGGCAGGAAAACACTTTCAGTCATTTGACTTTAATCATCTCAACAAATCAGTTTTGCTGACACCAATGATGAGCCATGAAGTTTCTACCGCTTTTAATAAAGGGTATGAGGCGCTGTCCAATTTACTAAGCTAAACATCACTAAGTGTGTAGGCTTACAACACTCTTGGTCAAGGTAGAACTTTATGGGGCCAGGGGATCCCCCCACAAATCTAATACCTAGCATCTGGTATGCACCTAGACATAAAATAGTTCCCAAGCAAGCACAGTTATTTCTAAGTGGTGTATTTACAGGGCTAAAATAAGGAAACACTAAAACTACCTTCATACATAGATCAGCCTAGTGAATTTTACAGATTTTATATTCCCCTTTGCCTTAAATGTGCCCAGTCTACCTCATTTTTTCTTCTACCTTTACCTCTTGAGCTGATCACCAGCAGTATATTCTTAATTGTCTTCATTTGAGCACTAGTAAACAATCTGCTTCTTATGATTTTATAATATATTCTATAACTGAGGTTAGTGCAAACCATTTGATTATTTTTCAGACATTCTCTGAAAAACGTTTAAAAACTTTACAATGGGAGGTTAAAAAATAATTAGCCAGGCATGGTGGCGGGCGCCTGTAGTCCCAGCTACTCGGGAGGCTAAGGCAGAATGGCGTGAACCTGGGAGTTGGAGCTTGCAGTGAGCCAAGATTATGCCACTGAACTCCAGCCTGGGCAACAGGGCAAGAGTCTGTCTCCAAAAAAAAAAAAAATCTGTTAGATCAGCTTCTTCCCATTTCAGTTTTTTAAAAAGCTATTTGGGGCAGGTGCAGTGGCTCACACCTATAATCCCAGCACTGTGGGAGGCCAAGGCAGGAGGATCACTTGAGCCCAGGAATTCAAGATCAGCTGGGCAACATAGTGAGACCCTGTGTCTACCATTCCTTACACTCACTGAATGAAAAATTTTAGGTTATATACAACTACACAAAGAACCCAACATTGTAGGCCCATACAGATGGCTCCAACCATCTGCTGACGCAATAAAACTTTTCACCAAAGAACCCTTATGACCCTCAACATCTAATACTACCCTTTATATTACTGCTCCTTTATATTAATACTACCCTTTATATTATTGCTCCATTATAAATAATATATAAAATATACAATTATATATTTTTATATTAATTACATATTATTTATATTTTATATATTATTGCTCCATGTTATATATTATTCATATTATAAATTATATATAAATTATAAATATAAAACCTATAAATATGTATTATATATAAAATATATAATATATAAGATATATGATACATAATATAGTATCTGTTCTATTGTACTCCATTATATTAATACTACCCTTTATATTATTGCTCCATTATAAATAATATATAAAATATATAAGATATATATTAGATAGAAGATATATGATACATTTTATATATATAGTATCTGTTCTACTGTACTACTTTCAGAATACTATGGCAAAACAGAGTTGGTATATACAATTTAATTAGTTTATAACATGCTTTAATCAAATTCATATGCCAAGCCTTTATCTTATGTTATTTGTTAAATGTGAATTTGTCTTTGTCCATAGATACTCTTCTAAAAGTTTATTCCTAGATCTGGCTTTAGTGGAAAGGAAGTCAGAAATGGAAGGGAAACATCTATGTACGTACCTGGGGTATCCAGCTGCCCCTGTTCCAGGAGAGTCTCATCGATTACAAGGGAAGTATTGCTGGGCAGCTGGAGGAGCCCACTGACCAAGCGATTGGCTGTGTAGTCTTTGTGGGGAATGAATTTCAAATGGTTCATGTTCTCTATAGTCATCTGTAGACGAAAAGACTGCAAAGAGAAATTTTTTAGTGAACAAGAATTTAAGTTTCCCTGTTTTAAGAAAATATGTACTTGGAATTAAGCACTGTGTTTCATATGGAAAAAGTGATCTTATAAATTTCTAAGGGAGCAGTGATATGGTTTCTCGAACTCTAGAAGCAAAAATAGTATCTAGATCTTACATTTGAATTTCATCCATTCTATGAGCTGCTTTATTTTCAAATGTCTTGTTCAATATTCTTGAAAATCAATTTTTTTTTGGCTAGGCATGGTGGCTCAAGCCTGTAATCCCAGCACTTTGGGAGGCTGAGATGGGCGGATCACGAGGTCAGGAGATCGAGACCATCCAGGCTAACACGGTGAAACCCCCCCGTCTTTACTAAAATACAAAAAAAATTAGCCGGGCAAGGTGGCGGGCACCTGTAGTCCCAGCTACTCGGGAGGTTGAGGCAGGAGAATGACGTAAACCAGGAGGCCTACAGTGAGCTGAGATCTGGCCTGCACTCCAGCCTGGGAAACAAAGTGAGACTCTGTCTCAAATAAATAAATAAATAAATAAATAGAAAATAAATTTTTATTTAACCAATGAAACAAATGGTAGATAACTGACATACAAATATTAAATACCCCAAAGCCTAACCTCTTTCACCTAACACATGCTAGCTAGCAAAAAGAAAATGTTAATTTTATTTTTCAAGACAGGGAGAGAAAAGCTTAATTTTCCTCTATATTCTTTGAGTTAAAATTATATTCATTCATCATAGACACTTCTGAACAAACTTTTCAGAGAAAAATCAAGGAGCAGAGCACACTGAGCTGTGGGGGCACCTGCTGCAGCTCTCGGGAGGTGCCTCCAGGACGCGTGCACCTTCTCGCTCAGTGTAACAAGAAAGCGACCCATCTACGCTCCTCCTCCAGCTCCTGAGCCACCATTCCCAACACCCTCTGTGCTCTGCCTTATATACACCAATCCACTCTTCCACCCCTCCAGCCTGCAACAATGTGGCAGGGATGGAGAAGAGGGTATGGTGGGGGAAGGCTGTCAAGGAAGAGGTAAGATATATTGCAAAAATTTAGAGGAGTTTTGTTACCTCAGTGATTCTAAGAAAACAGGGGGAGCTTAGGGGTGCTTAAATGACCTACCATATATTTATTTTTTTGTTGGTCTTCTACCTAAATTAAACTCTGTGAGGGCAAGGGATCTGACTGTTTCAATAATTCTCAAAATGTGGTCCCAAGAACTCCCAGGGAATTGCTTAAACCCTTTTACGGGGTCAATCAGGTTAAAATCATGCATGGATAAAAGATCCTTTCAATATATGAGACTAATGAATTTTACCATAGCAGACTATAGAAAGTTTACGAATAGGATTTCAGATTCCACACTTAACTATCTTTAAGAAAATGTCATGTGGACAGTTTTGGTCTAGTATCAAAGACCACCACCCAGTTATCTGCAAAGGCTATGGAAACCATCCTTCCTTTACCAACTACTTTTCCATCTGTGTGAGGTCAGCTTTCCTTCACATACTTCAGTCAAAACCTGAGATTACAACAGACTGAAGGCCGAAGCAGATACAAGCATCCATTGTATCCTACTAATCCAGATTTGCAAGAATGTAAAACAATGTCACTTTCATCACTAATCATTTTTGGCTTGGGAAAAGTTGTTTTTATAAAAATATTTATATGTAATTTTTTATCTTTAATAGATGTATTTGCTTCATCATCTAGTTTGGTAAATTAATGATAAATATAATCATAACATGAAAAACAGCTCTTTGAGTACTAATACATTTTTCAGAGTATAAAGTGAGTCTAAGGAGACTAAGAACTGCTGGTGTATTCTGGTCCACTTCTGCTTCTTGAGGGCCTGGACAAATGCTAGCACTGAGACACTCAATACATTTGGTTCAATAAGGATCTAGTGCACCCTCTTCAATTTCCAAAGAAGTGATCAGTATTTTCAGTCACACAACTGATCAGAAGCAATTCCCGTTCCCAAGATCCTACCACCACACAAATACTGCATTCCAAATACCCTGGCAAATAAAGTGAGCTCAACTTTCCAAACAGGAATTAAAATTGAGGCAACGGAGATAAAGAACTTTATTACCTCAACTAAAAGAATTATGCTCCTATAATTTAGAGTTTATTTGGATTTAAGACTTTAGTGTACGAAAAGGATACCAAATTGGACAAATTGGTATCAACAGAGTATAATTTTAAGGGAGTTACTGCAATTGTGTTAATTGTTAGACTTACAGAAATTTGTGCTTAGGCAAAAAGAAAAAAAAAGTGAAACGTTTAGGGGAAAGTACATTTTAAATTACGTAACGTGGCAGGCTTTGTTTCCCCTTAAATAAGCTCTATTAAAAACTCTAAGTTAAATATTTGAGGTGAATGAAAGACAGTTAGATGGATTTGTTAAGTGTGCTTAGGTTTATAATACATATTTATATTCATCTTACTGCTGGAACAAGATGTTGAATAATTCGATACAAGTGTTCCGTGAAGGTACTATTCCGTGGGCAACCACTCAAATTAACTGTAAATTTTCCTAGTGGAAGGACATCTCTTCTTGTATATCTAGAAAAGAAAGAAATCAATCAATAAGATGCTGAAGTGATTTCCTGATTTCTATTGAAAAGCAAAGAGTAGAAAAATTAGCTTAATATTGTCATTAAAAATAAACCAGAATATTCTGACTAGTTATTTTATCAGAATAACAGCAATAAAAGTAATAGCCAATATTTGTATGTAAGTGCTGCTGGTCATGTGCCAAAGACTGTTCTGAGTACGTAAATGCTTCCTCATTTAACCCCTAACCATTCAGAGGTAGGTACTGTTGTCTTTGCTTTATAGATGAGAAATCTGAGGCACAGAGATGATAATAAGCAACATACTCATCTAGCTGGAAGCTGCCAGAACTGGGATATGAATCCGGATAGTTTGGTTACAGAGTCCGTGCTCTCAACCATTATGTACTACTGTCAGAGACTGATCTGAGAAAAGAGAAGATTTACAGCACAAAGATGTTTCCTTCCTGCAACTCTGTAATAGAGAAAAGCTAGGAAAACCTAACATTTAGGGAAATGGTTACAGTATGGTACAACTGCATAGTGAAATACTTTGCAGCCACTACAAAGTTCATGAAGCATTATGATGGGAAAATGTTTAATATATATCAACTGCTGAAAACAAGACACGGATCTGTGCTTAGAGTGTAACTAAGATCTATGCAGGGATGTATATGTATGTAAACAAAAACCAATGAACGTGTACCAAAAGGATAACAGAGGTTCTAAGTGGTGAAATTACAAATGATGTGCATTTTCCTTTTTATGTTCTTGTAACCTGTCAAAGGTCTACACTAATTTTAAAATCAGAAAACAAATACCGTGGAGTCAAGGGATGCGGTGCTAGTGTCAATGTCCACGTTAAATGTGCACGTGACGTCGTGCCTTGGGATGTATAAACAGAGTGTTCAGAATGCAAAAAGGATAAAACAGCTCATTTTACTCATCAGTCAGTTCCTTTATCTCAGGGGTCCCCCACGCCCAGGCCGTGGACCAGGCGTTAGGAACCGCGCCACAACGCAGGAGGTGAGGGGTGGGCGAACAGGCATTGCTGCCTAAGTTCCGTCTCCTGTCAGATCAGCAGCGGCATCAGACTCTCACAGGAGTGCGAACCCTACTGTGAACTGCACGTTTGTGTGTTCCTTATGAGAATCTAACTAATGCCTGATGATCTGAGGTGGAACAGTTTCATCCTGAAACCATCCCCACTCTGGTCCATGGAAAAATGGTCTTCCGTGACATGGGTCCTTGGTGCCAAAAAGGTTGGGGACTACTGCTTTATCTGATTTTGGCTCTAAAATTTAAGGGGACATAATCAAAATGCTAAATGTGAGCTGTAAGAAAAGGAATTTGTCTGTGATTTGGTTTAACAGTTGTTACACTGAACAGATAAAAACCATCTGATGAAGCCCAATAAGGAAAACACACAAATTACACCAGCAATATTCCCGCTCTTCCACTTCTACACACACCAAACTCCCCTAATTCCCACCAGGATACAGCACTTACACTGTGGAGATGAGATGTAATATAAGGTATTCAGCAGCCAAACTATCCCCTAGAAGGGCATGAGTGAGGAACCCAAGAAGTTCTGCTCTGACTGGAGACAATTCGGACATGAAACTTGAAACAACTGAAGGAGAAAAGGAGACCTGAGTCAGGACACACACACCAATTCCTCTCAAGTGTCTTAGGTGAAAAATAACTGTGGGCAAAGCGCAACAATTCAGTAGACAGTAAGTAAAGCTGAACATATCAGTAAGTGACGCTAATCTTAAAAATAAGACAGTTTGCATCCTCCTTTTTTTTTTTTTCTTTTGAGACTGAGTTTTGTTCTTTTTTGCCCAGCCTGGAGTGCAATGGCGCCATCTCTGCTGACTGCAACCACTGCCTCTGGTTCAAGTGATTCTCCTGCCTCAGCCTTCTGAGTAGCTGGGATTATAGGCACATGCCACCACACCTGGCTAATTTTGTATTTTTAGTAGAGATGGGGTTTCACTATATTGGCCAGGCTGGTCTCGAACTCCTGACCTCAGGTGATCCACCCACCTCGGCCTCCCAAAGTGCTGAGATTGCAGGCGTGAGCCACTGCACCCAGCCTTGTATACTTCTTTTTTGTCCTCATTTCAATGAAGAGAATTAATGTAAGAGAAAAATGGGGCAATGAGAGAGAGATTACTGAAAACACTTATTGTGAGGAATGAAGACCTGACTCTCAATTCCCCTATGAGCATGTTACAGGCAGCTCTGGACACACACTGAGGCTAACAGTCGATAGTTCACTAGGCTGTAACACTTACACTTACAGGTTTTGCTCTCCTCTTTGTTAAGGCAGGCAGGCAATAACGGGTTGATGTGTTGCAACTTCTGGGCTAAGATCACATGAATTCTCGGCACTAATGAAGCAGGAGGACTGTGCACTCTCTGCTCCTCTGCTGTGTCTGTGCACTCCATCGGATCCAGCAGTGCAGAGGCGTCCCTGTGGAGAGACGATCAAGTTTCAATTTAGAGAGACATCAATTGCACAGATGCAAAAATGATATGCACCTTAGAAAACACAATTACAGTCCAAGCCAAGAATATTTCCACCTGTACATCTCCTTAAAGAACAGAAAGTGGCCTCTCATTCTAAAGTGTTAACATCACACAGACTTCAGGCTTGTTAAGACATATCATGAAATAATGCATTTATTCCATTTTTCAAGAAGAGTATTTTTTTTTTTTTGATGGAGTCTCACTGTGTTGCCCAGGCTGGAGCGCAGTGGTGTGATCTCAGCTCATTGCAACCTCTGCCTCCTGGGTTCAAGCGACTCTCATGCCTCAGCCTCCTGAGTAGCTGAGATTACAGGTGCACACCACCAAGCCTGGCTAATTTTTGTATTTTTAGTAGAGACAGGGTTTCGCTATGTTGGCCAGGCTGGTCTTGAACTCCTGACCTCAAGTGATCTGCCTGCTTTGGCCTCCCGAAGTGCTGGGATTACAGGCGTGAGTCACCGTGCCTGGCCAGGAACAATAATATTTTTTATTCAGCACTTCAATAAATGGAATGTAGGATGTCACTCATAAGGCTATTTCAAAACACAAGTACTCCTTGAACTATTGGCTGAGACATCGAATACTTGACAGCAGCTCTCAAAAACTGGGGTCTTTTTCTCAAAAGCCATCCGGTATCTATTAGTGTGTGGAGAATCCATTCATCTCCTATCTTGCTAATTGTATTTCCTAAATTTTATTCTTACATGATCCCTCGAATACTGAGTAGACAAGCAATTGAAAGTTATGAATTTTTCAGATTTGCTAAATAAATTTGCAGATAGATTTGTGAGACGACTGAAACAAATGGCTAAAATGCTTTTAGATCTTGACTTTATAGATTCTATAGACACTGAAGTAATAAATTCATACTCCTGTATATTTTAATACAAGCATAACTTTTTCCATAGTACGTACCATGTGACAGACAATGTTCAATGCTTTACACGTACAAATTCACTAAAACCTCCCATCTACCCTGATTTACAACGAGCAAACCAAGCCCAAGGTCACACAGCTAGTAAGTGGCCAAGTCAGGTCAGGACTCCAACCCAGGCTGTCTGCCTGTCTGTGCTCTTAACCTCTGTGATGGTTAATACTGAGTGTCAATCTGACTGGATTGAAGGATGCAAAGTATTGTTCCTGGGTGTGTCTGTGAGGGTGTTGCCAAAGGAGATTAACATTTGAGTCAGTGGGCTGGGAGAGGCAGACCCACCCTCAGTCTGGGTTGGCAGCATCTAATCAACTGCCAGCATAAAGGCAGGCATGGAAAGAGCAGACTGGTTGAGTCTTCCGGCCTCCATCTTTCTCTCATGCTGGATGCTTTCTGCCCTCAAACATCAGACTTGCAAGTTCTTCAGCTTTTGGACTCGTGGACCTACACCAGTGGTTCGCCAGGGCCTCTTAGGCCTTCAGCCATGGACTGAAGCCTGCACTATCGGCTTCCCTACTTTTGAGGTTTTGGGACTCAGACTGGCTTCCTTGCTCCTCAGCTTGCACACGGCCTATTGTGGGACTTTACTTTGTGATCGTGTGAGTCAATTCTCCTAATAAAATCCCCTTCATATATTCATCTATCCTATCAGTTCTGACTCTTTAGAGAACCCTGACTAATACAACCTCTAAACTAAACTGCAACAATAGTGAAGTAACTAAAGCAAGAAAGTCAACATAATCAGAAATTGCCAAGATGAACAATCTCATACACTATTATTAAGGGATGGTTAAGCTTAAAGTTGTTTAAAATTTTTGTTTTGTACCTTTTTTTTTTTAACTGTGGAAAATGTTAAGTTCATCTTACAGAGAAACTAAGATGTAAGATGATGAATGTCCAGTATTCAACAAGAGGACTCTGGTGTAGATGAGGGACATTAGCCCTTGCTTTTGGCAATCTCAAAGCAAAACAAAAAAGAATGAGGAAGATCTAGATTTCCAAGATATGCTGTTAATAAAAAAAATTAAAAAGTGTAAAAGAGTACATATACTATGCTACCTTTTATAGAAGAAAAAGGTAGAAATAAAATGTATACTTATCTACTTATTTTTGTGTAAAAAAAAATACAGGAAGGATAAACCAGAAACTATGGTTCCCTAAGGAGGCTGGGTGGAAACAGACAGCAGGAATGGGGATAGCTCAGAACCACACCTCTGAGAATCTTTTTGTGTAGTTTGAATTTGGCAACGATGTTAATGTTTCCTATATTAAAAAGAAAAAAACCAGTAAGGATAGAGGAAAAACTGAAGTGAAACATAATCAGACATAAATGAATCTAAGCAGAATAAATAATGAAATCACACTGAAGGGGAAGAAAAGTTACCTGAGTAACTGGAACATAGCTCTGACTACACAGCTGCGTTCTAAAATAAAAATGAACTGGAAACGTACTGAACACTAATTACTAGTTTGTTTTGTAGTGGTATGGCTTACCAACTCTGAAATTCCCTTCTGTATATGGCAGAAATGGGGAAACGACAGATTGTGAATAATGGGAATCAAATTTGTTAGAAAAGGAAGTCATAAACATAGAAAGGAGACCAACTAGAACATGTGACTCCTGCTGTGCTGAACTGGAATCAGAAATATGAACCCATGGTTTCTCATAGATGTTAGAAATACACAAAACATGCATGTGTGAGTATATATGTGTGCATTTAAATGTGTATGCATATATATGTATACATATGTTGCATATATCCTAGCTCTGTCTGCTTTAAGGGCCTAGATGCAAAGCTAACCCAGTACCAACGAGCACATCTAGGACTCAGATCTTCAAAGTATATGATGAAGCTGCAACAGCTTAATATGCCAGAAAATAAATGTTAAAAAATAGTAAGATCATCTCAAAAAAAGGACCCAGCACCTGCTTAAAGTGGCTCCCACTAGCTACATCTGGGAAAACTTGGGTCTCAAAATAATATAATGATACTAACATTGAATAAAATCAGAATCTATTAGTCCATACTAAATATAAGTAAATAAATTACTTGAATAAACACATGGAAGAGATATCTTTTATAGTAGAATGCCAATAAATAAATGTACTGAGTTAGAGAATTGCCAACGTTGTAATAACTGATTCAAGCAAGAATCATCAATTAATGCTGAAATAAATTGGTGAAAGTTTAATGAGAAACTGGATATTTACGTCCCAAAGTATCTTCCTCCAAGTTACTTGTCAATTACAAAGTGAGAAATGTAACTTTAGAGAAGAGACATCTGGAAGACACACCTTAACCAACTGATGAAAATTAACCTCACCAGTAACGGGACAGACTGACATCGCATGCCTCCTGCTTTAACATACTGAGGATACATCACTTCTGTAATATTCCTGCCAAAAATGCGCAACATTGAGTCTAACAAGTAACAAGTACATGAGGAAACAAGTAACTGGCTTACACTCTTCAAAAACGTCAAGGCTTTCTGCTCTCTACCACGTGAGAAGACAGCCACCTGCAAACCAGAAGTGGGCCCTCACTAGAAACCACATCTGCTGGGAACTTGATTTTGGACTTCCCAGTCTCCAGAACTACTGGAAGACATATATTTCTGTTGTTTAAGGGGAAAAAAAAAGTGGCAAGACCATGAAAGACAAAGGCTGAGGACTATTTCAGATTGAACTCTAGTTATTTAGGTTTATGTTTTATAGAGGTATGAGTTAACAATTCTGAAATTCCCTTCTCTATGTTGTACAAATGTGCAAATGACAGATTGTGAAAAATGGGAATCAAGTTTAAGAGTTACACTAACACAGAAAGGAGAACAAGTAGAACGACACCTGTGGTGCTGAACTGGAATCAGAAATACAGTATGAACTCAGTAGAAATAGAGAATAAGCGAGCTTCCGAACCCTGGACTGGGGGATGCGGAAGGGAGAAGTGTAAGAAAGAACATGATTAAGACAATTAGTAAAATTAAGTATAGACTGTGGATTAGTGTATTGTGTATTTGTGGCAAATTTCCTAGTTTTGATACCTGTACTCTGATTACATATGAGAAAGTCAGTGCTCTTAGGAAATGTTGACAAGCAGTTGGGGTAAAAGGGTTTGATTTCTGCAATATATTTTGAAGTGTTTCAGAAAAATGTGTGCATCCATAGAGAGCACAAATGAATGACAGAGCGCATGGGGTGCATGTGTTTACAACTGGTACATCCGGGAAGCGAGTTCTTCAAAACCATCCTGTAACTTTCCCAAAAACTTGAAATTACATAAAAATAAAGGAGACCAGAAAAAGAGCACACAGACTCACCTTTCATCGTTATTCAGTATACTCAGCACAGGATCCACAGACAGGATGCCATACAGCTCAAGAATGTCATTTACTTTGAAACAATCCCAATCTTCATAAACCTAACAAGAGACCACATGAAATCATACTGTTAGAACAGACACAAAGCTTAAGATACTAGTCCTGGAGTACTAACATCTTAGAATTTTAGATCAGGAAATGGACCTTAAAGCAAGTCCTTTATTTTATAAATTTTTATAAATTGAGACCAAGAGTCACTCTGCTAGTTAGCAAATAAGTGAAAAACCAAAACACAGGATGCCTAACTTCCAGACTAATATCTCTTTTCAATATACCACAGTACTACAAAAAAAAAAGTCTTTTTCTAAAATTAAAAAAGGGCTTTTCCCAAAGGCTGACAGTTAAAACTAGAAACGTGCACTATCTCAAAATCTATTAACCACATCAAGAAAAGGAAAAACAAAAACAAGATGATTAACTTTGCATTTATTCATAAACTGCAACATTGGATTAACACAAAACTTAGAATGGCCAGAAGATTTTTCACAATTTAAAAAAAAAAACACATTCAAAATTGTCATGATGGACTTTAGTAATCGTCAAGGCCATTTATTTACTGAACAGACCCGGCAGAAGCATGGCAGGGAAAAAAGTAGTCATTTTGGTCCCTGTGCCATATGACTGAAGTATCATTTCAATTAAAACCACTGAGAATCTGAGTGTAGTGGTCACCCCTGGAATCCCAGCACTTTGGAAGGCTGAGGTGGGTGGATCACTTGAGGTCAGGAATTCGAGACCAGCCTAGCCAACATAGTGAAACCCCATCTCTAGGAAAAATACAAAAAACTAGCTGGGTGTGGTGGCACATGCCTGTAATCTCAGCTACTTAGGAGGCTGAGGCACGAGAATCGCCTGAACCCAGGAGGTAGAAGTTGCAGTGAGCCAAGATCATGCCACTGCACACCAGCCTGGACAACAGAGTAAGACTGCCTCAATAAAACAAAACAAACCCCCCTGCCCCCAAAACAAGAAAACCCAAAATGCACAAAGGATGGAAATCCTTAACAATCATTTTAAAACCTTCTGTCACTTGCTCATTTATCAGCATCAAAACACTAGAATAAGTAAGATGGAAGAAAAAACTATTAAAAGTTTTCTTCCTTCTGTTTTATTTTAAATACAAGTGAGAAATAGGTTTTGCTGAGAGAAGGAAGAAGACAAAAATGAAGATTATATGTTAGAAATGATACAGGAAGGGAACAGACAATTTAAAAGTTGTTCTGCTTCTGCATTTGAGATGTTCTTTGATTCTTTTAACTTGTGAATGTTAGCTTATATGCAAAAGGAACGTGCAGAGGTGTGATTAATAACCTTGAAATGGGGGGGATTATCCTCGATTAACTGTGTGGGCCCCATGTAATCCACAGATTCTTAAAACCGGGGAACCTTTCCTGGTTGTGGTCAGGTGAGATGTCACCATGAAAAAAATGGTCAAATGCAATGTTGCTGGCTATGAATATGGAAGAAGGAGCCACAAGCCAAGGAAATTCTCCCTTAGGGGCTCCAAGAAAGGAATGTAGTCCAACTCCTACATACAAAGGAGTTTACCTCGGTGAGACCATGTTGGATTTCTGACCTAAAGCCTGTAAGATGATAAACTTTTGCTGCTTTAGGCTATTAAATTTGCAGTGATTTGCTATAGCTAGTCCAGCATAAGAAAACGAATGCAAATGCTCAGACACTAAGCTACTTTCTGAGACACATAACATGTCAATGTCAGACCTAAGAAAGGTTTTATTACCTTCACAAGGCACGCAGGGCCCTTCTCTCCTGGCAATGGAAAATTCAAATCAAAAGGAGAAGAGAAGTTCAGAGAGTTCAGCTGTTGCCCAGTAGAAGCTTCAGTTTCCAAACGTTTTGGCTCTCCACACCATTGAAGACCACCAACACTCCCTAAATTCAAAGGATAGCATTGCACTTAGTCATTTCTAAGCCCTCCTGGAGAAAAAGAATGTTCCATAAGTGCCTTTCAAGTTTGACATATGTGATGCTTCTGAGCTTGCAAAGTTCAAGTTGTTACAGTTTTTAAGGAAACAGCACATACTAACAAAGTCTTTTGTTTGATCTGTAAGAGAACAAAGATAAATATGAAGATCTAAAAATTTATTTTTTTCCCTTACTATAAAGGTATCAAAAAATTCCTCCCATCAAATCTCATGTATAACCAGTTTCAAAAGCTGATTTGCAATATGGTTACTTTGACATCTTTGATTTAAGGAATACATGGTCTACCGACAGCAAAACTCCTTGGTAGAACATACTTTTTCTATTAACTAAGCAGAATAAAACCATACCGCAATAAATTACCAAATACTTACTAATATCCAGTATGTATCAAGAATCAAACCAGTTGTTGGGGACATACAGGTCATTAAAAGAATAACCCCAACTCCTGAAGTAGTTACACCTTAGGGCTGATAACATGAGAATCAAATGATAGCCTGCCATACCATGGAATACCGCTCAGCAATAAAAGGGACAAACTACTGAAATATTCCCGATCCTAACTGTGGTGGTGGCCACATGAATCTACCTATGTGATAAAACTACAAAGAACAGGCCGGGCACGGTGGCTCACACCTCTAATCCCAGCACTTTGTGAGGCCGAGGTGGGTGGATCATGAGGTCAGGAGATCGAGACCATCCTGGCTAACACGGTGAAACCCCATCTCTACTAAAAATACAAAAAATTAGCTGGGTGTGGTGGTGGGCGCCTGAAGTCCCAGCTACTCGGGAGGCTGAGGCAGGAGAATGGCGTGAACCCAGGAGGCGGAGCTTGCAGCGAGCCGAGATCGCGCCACTGCACTCCAGCCTGGGCGACAGAGCGAGACTCCATCTCAAAAACAAAAACAAAAACAAAAACAAAAAAACCCCACAAAACTGCAAAGAACTAAATCTTCACAAGTAAGTACATGTAAAAATGTGATTGTATCGCCTGGGTGTGGTGGCTCACGCCTGTAATCCCAGCACTTTGGGAGGCCGAGGCGAGAAGATCACAAGGTCAAGAGATCAAGAACATCTTGGCCAACATGGTGAAACCCCATGTCTACTAAAAATACACACATTAGCCAGGCGTGGTGGCGGGCGCCTGTAGTCCCAGCTACTCTGGAGGCTGAGGCAGGAGAATCGCTTGAACCTGGGAGGCGGAGGTTGCAGTGAGCCGAGACTATGCCGCTGCACTCCAGCCTGGGCGACGACAGAGCAAAACTCCGTCTCAAAAAAAAAAAAAAAAGAAAGAAAGAAAAGAAAAAAATTATTGTATCAATGTCCATTTCCTGGTTATGATATTCTACTATAATTATGTAAGGTGTTACCATTGGGGGAAGTAGAGGCTAAAAGGTATACAAGATCTTTCTGTATTATTTCTTTTTTTTTTTTTTTTTTTCCAGAGTCTCGCCCTGTCACCCAGGCTGGAGCATGGTGGCATGATCATGGCTCACTGCAACCTTCGCCTCCCGGGTTCAAGCAATTCTCCTGCCTCAGCCTCCTAAGTAGCTGGGATTACAGGCATGCACAACCATACCCAGCTAATTTCTGTATTTTTAGTACAGATGGGGTTTCACCATGCTAGCCAGACTGGAAATCCTGACCTCAAGGGATGTGTCTGCCTTGGACTCCCGAAGGGCTGGGATTATGGGTGTGAGCCACCGCGACCAGCCTCTCTGTATTATTTCTTACAACTGCATGTAAATCGATACTGTGTCAAAATAAAAAGTTTAAAAATATGTATAGTCTAAAAGATTGACTAAACACCAACAAATTTTACTTTATATAAACAAAGAACTCAAACGCATAAAAAGCCTGCATTAAGACATTCGAACAAGTATGGTAAGAAATAAAAAGTAGCATCAACTGCTTAAATAAGAGAATTAACATATTTCCTGGACTGGAATACATACTCGAATATATTACAATATATAAGTTACTATGATATTTATTTGAGATGGAGTCTCTGTCACTCAGGCTGGAGTGCATGATCTCAGCTCACTGAAATCTCCACCCCTCTGGGTTCAAGTGATTCTACTGTCTTAGCCTCCCGAATAGCTGGGATTACAGGCACCCGCCACCATGCCTGGCTAATTTTTGTATTTTTAATAGAGATGGGGTTTTGCCATGTTATCCAGGCTAGATGACAGACCATTAATTTTAATATATTCTGGGGATCGGTGCAAAAAAAGAATACTATGACATTTGTATGTATTTACAGTAAAACATTCTAATTTTAAACACATTAAAATAGATCTCAGCATTAAGAAAATTTGGAAATATCAATTTATAAAGTAGAGTGATATATGGGTAAATAAAATGCATTAGTAAATCCTTGTTTACCACTAGTTGTTAAATTTGCCTTGGCCGGGCATGGTGGCTCCCACCTGTAATCCCAGCACTTTGGGAGGCCGAGGCGGGCTGATCATCTGACATCAGGAGTTCAAGACCAGCCTGACCAACATGGAGAAACCCCTTCTCTACTAAAAATACAAAATTAGCTGGGCGTGGTGGCACATGCCTGTAATTCCAGCTACTCAGGAGGCTGAGGCAGGAGAATCGCTTGAACCCAGGAGGCGGAGCTTGCAGTGAGCCGAGATTGTGCCATTGCAATCCAGCTGGGGCAACTAGAGTGAAACTCCGTCTCCAGAAAAAAAAAATAAAACAATTTGCCTTCTCTACACAATCTTGCAGATAGTAAATGACTAGACTGATTTGTTTTGCCTCCTTGTCCTTTAATCTTCCTTCCGATTAAAGGTACCGAAGGGAAGTGAATAGCACATAAAAGGAAAAATAAAGACAAATTTAATATACCCGCCATAAAAAGAAATCCACTGCTTATAAAAGTTAAGACTGGTTGGGAGCGGTAGCTTACGCCTGTCATGCCAGTGGCTTTGGGAGGCTGATACAGAGGGATCACTTGAGCCCAGGAGTTTGAGACCAGCCTGGGTAACACAGTGAGATCCCACCTCTACATCTCTACAAAGTTTAAAAAGTTAGCTGCGTGTGGTGGCATGTGCCTATAGCCCTAGCTACTAGGCAGGTTGAAGTGACGGGATCACTTGAGCCCAGGAGGTCAAGGCTGCAAGTAAGCCACGATTATGCCACTGCACTCCAGCCTGGGTGATGGGAGTGAAATCCTGTCTCAAAACACAAACAAACAAAAAGAAAATGAGAAAGCATGTTTTCAGATAAAAATAACTCATTTTTACGGTAAAGTACCAGGCTTCTGTATTATTTAAGAATTAGGAAAAAAATAAATAAGAAGATAGAAAAGACCTTTCCAGATAGGCACTTGTGACTCCAAAAACATACATTAGAGCAGCCACTTGTCACAAAGTGATGCCTAATTGCTCATTTGCGAAGCACAGTCTGATCAAATGGTACTGTAAAAACTCTCAACACTGTCCGTAACTCTGACAAATTGCCAGCTCCTAAATATAGAGCCATATTATGTAACAATTCACTCTGAAAACCAATCCACTTAAGAGAGCAAAGTCTAGAGAAAACCTGTTGGCACACACTACCTGCTTGTCTGGCACCTGCATGTTGGTCTTTCTGTTTATTGGGCTGTAGGTCCATATCGTCATCATCTTCATAACTCCTCTTGTGGCGACTGGGAGTGTAGGACGTTGAGGGACTGACTCGAGCTTGGTTTGCATTAACATAGGCGTTAAACGGAAAGTTAAGAAAAAGACTACCATAAACTAAGGACTATCTTAAATGTTTTGCTAATTATATGACTTATAAAAAATGACTAGCTTGGCAATTCAGTTAAAATGGAAATACATTTTTAAAAGGAGGCTAGACTTCTAGTTTTGGTCATGAGAGTAACAGACATCAACCTTATGCTGCTATCCCTGCTGTAAACAACAATGTAACTGGAAAAAATATGTGAAGCGACCGTTTTCAGTCACTGGACAACAGGGAGCATAACCTTATGATCCTTGAATGAGGAGAAACACAGCAGGTAAACTCCAAATTCTCCCAGCTCTCTCCTGGAGACATTCTCCAAACTGCAACAAAGAGCAGTAGAGGCCCTGTTCTTACTGGGTGGAGAAGACAGAGCACTAGTTCAGGGCTAGTGAAGCAACTGGAATTTGCAAAGAAGTACTAGAAAGGAAGTAGTTACAGATAAAAGACCCAGAAGGTTCCATTTGGATCTCTGACAAAACACTAAACTGTGGATATACAAGTCAAGATTCCCTGAGGTCTAGCAGAGAACAGCTGCTAGTTGGCAGAGAGTTAAATGGAGACTCTGGAAGTAGTATAATACTAGAATGGACCCTGCTAGTCATCCCAGGCATTTGCGTAAGACCCAGAAATAGTAGACCTCATGAATAAGGACGATCTACCGCACAAGGGCTGTTCTGCACCACTCCTAACAAATCCAGGTGGATGCAGTGGCTAACATCGGTAAACCCAGCACTTTGGGAGGCTCAGGTAGGATTGCTCAGTCCAGGAGGTTGACAGTAGCCTGGGCAACATAGTGAGAACTCATCTCTTTTTTTTTCTTTCCTTTTTCTTTGAGACAGAGTCTCCTTCTGTTGCCTAGGGTGGAGTACAGTGGTGCAATTTCAGCTCACTGCAACCTCAGTCTTCTGGGTTCAGGTGATCCTCCCGTCTCAAGCCACTGGAGTAGCTGGAACCACAGGTGCCCACCACCACGCCTGGCTAATTTTTGTATTTTTTTGTAGAGACAGAGTTTTGCTATGTTGGCCACGTTGGTCTCAAACTCCTGGCCTCAAGTGATCCTCCTGCCTCTGCCTCCCAGAGTGCTGGGATTATAGGAATGAGCCACTGTGCCTGGCCTATTTTTTTTTTAAATAAATAAAATATTAAAATACAAAATAAAAATTCTATATCCAATAAAAATGTTCCTCAAAAATTAAGATGAGGCCAGGCGTGGTGGCTCACATCTGGAATCCTAGTGCTTTGGGACGTTGAGGCGGGTGGATCACTTGAGCTCAGGAGTTTGAGACCAGCCTGGGCAACAAAGGGAGAGACCCTGTATCAAAAAATAAATAAATAAAATAAACAAAAATGAAGGTGAAATAAGAGACATTTTCAATTGAACAGAAACTGACAGAATTCGTCACCAACAGATCTGTAGTTTAAAAAAAAAAAAAAAAATTGCTGGCCAGGCACAGTGGCTCATGCCTGTAATCTCAGCACTTTGGGAGGCTAAGGTGGGTGGATCACCTGATGTCAGGAGATTGAGACCATCCTGGCCAACACGGTGAAACCCCATCTCTACTAAAAACACAAAAAAACTGGCATGGTGGCACACACCTGCAACCCCAGCTACTTCAGAGGCTGAGGCAGGAGAATCACTTGAATCCAGGAAGCAGAGGTTGCAGTGAGCCGAGACTGCACCACTGCACTCCAGCCTGGCGACAGAGCAGGACTCTGTCTCAAAAAAAAAAAAAAAAAAACAAAAAACATAATCATAATAATATCGCTAAGGGAAGTGATGCCAAATATAAAAGAAGAAGAATTCTTGCTTCTTAATTTATATAAAAGACAAATGATTGTTTGGAACAAAAATAGTATGTTGTGGGCTCTATAATCTAAGGATGAGTAAAATCTATGACAAAAATAGCACGAAGAATGAGAATACACAGACTGTTGCAAGGGCGAAGGATCAAAGAAGAAATCACAAGGGAAATTAGAAAATATTTTGAATTGAGTAACAGTAAAAACCTAACAAATGAAAACTCGTGGGATGCAACTAAAGCAGTGATTGGGGAGAAATTTATAGCTTTAGTTGCTAATAGTAGAAAACAAGAAAAATTCGAAATCAATAATCTGAGCATCCACCTTAAAAAGCTAGAAAAAGGGCCAGGCACGGTGGCTCACACCTATAATCCCAGCACTTTGGGAGGCTGAGGCAGGTGGACCACGAGGTCAGGAGTTCAAGACCACCCTGGCCAACATGGTGAAACCCCATCTCTACTAAAAATACAAAAAACTTAGCCAGGCGGGGTGGCAGGCGCCTGCAAATCCCAGCTACTTGGGAGGCTGAGGCAGAGAACTGCCTGAACCTGGGAGACGGAGGTTGCAGTGAGCCAAGATTGTGCCACTGCACTCCAGCCTGGGTGACAGAGCCAGCAAGACCCCATCTTAAAAAAAAAAAAAAAAAAACCAAAAAAAAAGTAGAAAAAGACCAATTAAAACCAAACCAAAAAGAAGGAAATAAAGCAGAAATGGATGAAGCAGAAAACAGAAAATTGAAGTGAAAAACAGACTAACATTATTGGGAATGAAAGAGATCAATGCTAAATATCCCACAGACATTAAAAAGAAAATACTCTGACAAGCTTTATGTCAATAAATTCAACAACTGGGCTTAAATGACTTCAAAACAGTCCTTGAAAGATACAATTTATCACAACTGACTCAAAATATGTTAAAAAACAGAATTAGTCACTTCTGTAATCCCAGCACTTTGGGAGGCCAAGGCGGGCGGATCACGAGGTCAAGATATTGAGACCATCCTGGCCAACATGGTGAAACCCCGTCTCTACTAAAAACACAAAAACTGGCTGGCATGGTGGCGTGCTCCTGTAGTCCCAGCTACTTGGGAGGCTGAGGCAGGAGAATCACTTGAATCCAGGAGATGGAGGTTGCAGTGAGCTGAGATCATGCCACTGCACTCCAGACTGGCAGCAGAGCAAGACTCCATCTCAAAAACAAAACAAAAGAATAAACAAACAAACAAACAAACAAACTGAATCAGTAGTTTAAAATGTTCTCACAAAGAAAATGCCCAGCTTAAAACTGTAAACCACCTAAATGCTCAATTGGAGACTGTATAAACAAATAATACTTAGCAAAAAAAAAAAAAAGAAAGAACTACTGATATGCACAACATGGATGACTCTCAGATGCATGATGTTAAACAGAAGATGTCAGACACAAAGACTATATATTATATGAGTCCATTTAGATGTCATTCAAGAATAGGCAAAACCAAGTGATAGTCAAAGAATTCAGGATTGTGCTTGCAGGGGAGGAAGGAGTGACTAGAAAAAGGCAGAAAGGAATTTTTTAGGCACAAGTTCTTTACTTTGGGGTATAAATTATATGGGTGTATGCATTTATCCAAATCACTGTGCATTACCTTAAAATCTGTGCATTTCAGTGTAGGTGGGCCATGCCTTAAAAAACTACTATCGTAAATAAAAAGGTAATGTTTCTACAATCCCCTCTCAAAAGAGCCAACACGTTTTCCCTTAAGAAAGTTAGAATGAATTCTAATTTTAAACTATTTTTTTACTTTAAGTATTATATTTTTTCAGTACCTTTAAATGTGCCTCAGGTGGGGTGTGGTAGCTCACGTCTATAATCCCTGCACTTTGGGAGGCTGAGGTGAGAGGATCACTTGAGCCCAGGAGTTCAAGACCAGCCTGGGCAACAAAGTGAACCCTCTTTCTAAAAGAAATCAAAAAATTCGCCAGGGATGGTGGCACACGCTTGTGGTCCCAGCTACTTGGGAGGCTAAGGCAGGAGGATTGCTTGAACCCAGGAGGTTGAAGCAGCAGTGAGCCATGTTTGTGCCACTGCACTCCAGCCTGGGTGACAGTAAGTCCCTATCTCAAAAAAAAAAAAAAAATTACCTCAATCTTTTTAACAGTATTTCACTATAGAAATGTACTGTAATTTTAGCATTCCTCGGTGACAAATACTTAGCCTGTTTTATGGGTTTTCTCAATTAGAACAAATGAAACACATTTTATTGAAATAAAGCCAAGCTTTGCAAAGGATGAATAATTAAAGGTTAAGGTTTTAGAAACCATCAACACAATAAGAAAGTTCAGATAAAGGATATTTCTTTTACCCACGTAGATTCCCCAGGCACCGGAACACAATAGAAAGTCTGTCTTTCCAAAGTGGTATTTCGCGGAGAGTTTAAATCAAGTTCTTGTTGAGGCTGTGATATACATAAAAAAGTATTTTAAAAAATTTATTTAAAAACATCACAAAATTTATTTTAAAATTAGCAACCACATTTTCACATAGCACCACAACAAATATTTTACAGAGTTAACAAGTAACTAATTCCAAACTATCACTTTTTCAAAGAAAACTGATATAAAATCACTTCAAATACAGTCATCAAACACTTCCTCCCTCAAATCCAGAAAAATGGGACCTCTGTGGAGTGACTTATAATCTGGGTCTAGTTCTCTGCTTTGTGGATCTAGAACCTTACTTTTATGAGGTTATCTAGGCCTTTTTATATTCTTGGAGTCTAACTCTTGGCTTACCCAAACCTTAGGAAACTGATTTATCAAACCCCAATATCAGTCTGTTAATTCACAACAGTTGTTGCTAATTAAATATTCTAGTTCAGTAGGCAGATCTGGACAGAAAAACTGCCCTAATTTGGAAGGTTACTGCAAAGATGATATTAAACAAAAATGTAACTTCCGACAATTAGAGTAATGAACTCATTTGAAAGACAGATTTATGTAATCTTACACACGATGAACTTCAGGTCTGTTTTTCTTTTAGAGTGTTTCCATAAAACAAATACTGTGCCCAGCTTAATGGATCAACTACATTAATGATTACGGTATTCCTCATTTAAGGAGCCCTAACACATTAGGCTAACATATTACATTACTGTATACTAGAAAAAGCTGAGTATTAATGTAACTCAGTAATCCCAGCATCTGGAAATGGGTCAATAAAATAAATGAGGCTGTGCATGTGTGACACTACCAGAGGCTAATAGAGAGTTGGTACATATGCTGCTCAAGAGTCATAAATAAAAGACTCATTCTAGGAAAAAGGTACTTTGGGCCTAGAGAGAAAAGCAAACAAAAAATCCTTGCTTGTATGTATTAGGCTCAAACTTGATGTCTCTTGGGTCCTTTCCACTTCTTAGAGTTTTCTAAGTATATATGAAAGAGAATATGCCTTTCCTAGGGAATAATATATGACTTTTGAATCTCATCTTGGAGCTACCTAGGAATGAGTATTTCATTAGATTTCTGTGTTATAGGCTGATTCTGACAGTTTTCTATGAAAGAAACAGTGGAATTACCACTGGCTTTGTCTTTTTTTTTTTTTTTTTTTTTTTTTTTTTTTGAGACGGAGTCTCGCTCTGTCGCCCAGGCTGGAGTGCAGTGGCGCGATCTCGGCTCACTGCAAGCTCCGCCTCCCGGGTTCCCGCCATTCTCCTGCCTCAGCCTCCCGAGTAGCTGGGACTACAGGCGCTGCCACCACGCCCGGCTAATTTTTTTGTATTTTTAGTGGAGACGGGGTTTCATTGTGTTAGCCAGGATGATCTCGATCTCCTGACCTCGTGATCCGCCCGTCTCGGCCTCCCAAAGTGCTGGGATTACAGGCTTGAGCCACCGCGCCCGGCCACCACTGGCTTTGTCTTTGAAGGAATTAAAAACGACTTAATTTTGCACCCTAGGGTACTTTGTTTTACATATATTATATACAGATATTGGAGAGAGGAATTAATTTTGGCATTAACAGTATTTCTCCTTCTAAAAGATCTCTGGAGGATTAAAAAAAGTCACATCAAACTCCTAAATAAAGTCAAACAAGGAAAACATTTCACGTGATTTCTTGTAACTTATACACAAGATAAATAAATCTAAGATTAGCTAAACAAACAAATTCTCTGTTTAGGAAAAAATTCTTACTAAAAATGTTTTATATATATTAAAGATACATACCCCACACTCTGCTACATCTCTATATTTTCCAAAATGAAGAACCTATGACCCAAAACATAGAAAAACAGAATTATATCAATATATCAGAACCAAAACTACCACAAACAGTACAAGGACAAAATTAATACCACAAATTCATGAAAACAGCAATACTTACATGTGCTTTTGTGTTTTGGTTAACCGTTTCATAAACTCCCATGTAAAACTCAGGGTCAAACATATCCTGAATCATGCAACGAAATTTCACAAAACTATTAGGTTTCAAATAATGAAGGGGAACTTCGTTCAGTGATGGTACCTTAAAGGAAAATAATCAAGTTAAGTCAACTAAATATCCTGTCTATACAACATTAAGCATATATACACAAACTTTATGTCCAGACTCAAAATTGTTAAACACACACACACACACACCCCCCATGCCTCGTCAGGGAGCCAAATGATCTCAATGGTCAACATAATTGCTGGAACCCAAGTTCTCTTCCATTTCTTCCAAGTTTTAGATAACATTTGACCATAATGTAAAAGAATGCTAAAAAATGCTTTTAATTCAGAACACTTTTCAATGATCAAAAAGGCATTTACTTTGTTGAGCTCTTCTCTTAAAACTAGCACATGCCAATTCTTTTAAAATGAAGGTAATAAAACAAAGGTAACTGACTGACTCTTGGAACTAAAGATGTGTCTCAGGAAGTAACACAGTCAGTTACTGCCACCTAGAGGCATAATGTATAAGTATTTATTTGCTTAAACTTAATTAGCAAAAGACCAAAATCTTTTAATACAAATGTACTTGAAGCAGAAGTACACATTAATTTACATATTTTTAAATTACATGGGGGTTACTTAGTTACTCTACTAAGAGAAACTTTGTAGTCTGCCCAACCTTCTCCCTCGAAAATAGCAATAAGCTTACCCACTTAGGAGCATTATTTTCCTTCAGCTTTTCCTTAAAATATTCAATTACTTTCTTCTCCCAGTCAGGATTAACTCCATTTTGTGCTGAAAGAGAAATATACTTTTCAAAGCTAATGTATATGCAATAAATAATAAGAGACTATGATCAGGTGAGTCACACAATAGTTTAGCCAGCAGAAAACAAACTAAAATTTGCTTCTACGATAGAATGAATTTTAGATAGGATGAATTTTACACTTCAGTGTGTCTGAAGTACTACACAAGACACATTCAAGAAGCTGTACTGAGCGGGGGGAGGGACAGTTACAAATCAGGAGGATGCTGACCTCCTGCAGGCTCTCTGGCACCCACAGTGTAGCTGGGGACACCTACAGAATGTGATGCAAGGCCACCTAGATTCAGCAGCATTTGAGCCACTGCTTGTAAAGCACTCTGTTCTTTTAATACATTTTTATATAGTTTTTTGTTTATCTTTACAACTATCCTGAAATAAAGAGCTGAAATTTTTTTGTTTATAACTTCATTTGGGAATAATTCTAGATTCAAAAAAGTTGGAAAGAACACTTGTATCCTTGCCCCATTTGCTTATCATCTGCTCCATCTCTTATATTTTTCTGATTCATTTAAGATTAAGTTGCACTATCAGGTATTTTTGCCTCCAAATATTATCAGTGTGTCTCCTAAGGAACAGTACTAACCATAGTACTGTTATCAACCTCAAGAAATTCAAAATTGACACAATACTTTTTATCTGGTCTACCATCTATATTCCAATTTGTCATATGACCCAATACTATCCTCTACAGCACTTTTTCCCCTTCAGTACAGGACCCAGCTTAGGATCACTTTTATATTTAGCTATCAGATCTCTTTAATCTCCTTTAATATGGAATAGTTCTGCAAACTTTATATTTTATGATATTGCTATTTAAGAAGAATAAGGTCCTTTTTAAAAAATTGAATGCTTCTCAATCTGGATCTGTTGGTTCTCTTATGATCGCATTCCAATCAAGTATAACCAAACTGCTGTTTAAATGATGTTGTCAAACTGCCGTATAAGTGATGTTTGTCCTTCCAGGTGTCTGAAAAGACATGATGCCCATCTTCCCTTCATTGGTGATGTTAATTTTGATCACCCAAAGTGACAGCCAGTTTCTCTACTGTGTAGTTACTATTTAGTCCTTAAAATTAACAAGCTATGTACAGGAGGCACTTATGGGAACTGGCCAAGACCAAAAAGTGAGCTATTGACGGAATACAGATTTATGTGAACTAAAACCACCAAACCACACAGCTGGCCACTCCTGCCACCATTTATAGTTATCACACAAGTGTTACGAAGATTGGGAGTAAAAAATAAAAAGTCTACACTTGTTATGGAGCTGCATCTGTGGAAAAGGACCATAAAATCCTAACACCATGTTTGAGCAGGACTCACAAACACGTTTACTTAACTGGACAAGAGCCAGTTCTGTAAAAGAAGCAGGGACGGGGACTCCGCAGGTGATTCTAATGTGCAGGCGTTAAATCCACTAACAAACTGGTCCTCAAAGTTGGTTCCCTGACCAGCATCATTAGCATCACCTGAGTACTTACTAGAAATGCAAATTATTCAGCCCAACCCCAAACCACAGGATCAGAAACTCTTAGGGGTGGGGCCTACCAATTCATGTTTTAAAAAGCCCTCTAGGTGACTGACTATAATGCATACTGAAGTTTAAGAATCGCTGCTCTACTAGATACAGTGAATTGGGTAAAACATAAGTGGGTATTTTCGCTTGTAGTCAAAATGGATGTTTAAACAAAAGACACAGCCATGACTGCCACACCAACTATTTTGCCTGCAATTGTGTAAAAATTGTGAGAATACCACGTAACAAATAGTAAAGCTACATCAAGCAGTGACTGGGGAGCAGCAAGTTATTTCTAAGTTACTGGAATGTATATAAATACAATTTTCTTTTTTCAGACAGGGTGTTGTGTTGCTCTGTCACCCAGGATGGAGTACAGGGGTGTGGTCCTGGCTCACTGCAACCTTAATTTCCTGGGCTCAAGTGATCCTCTGGCCTCAGTCTCCTAAGTAGCTGGGACCACAGGCACGTACCACCACGCCTGGCTAATTTTTAAGTCTTTTTGTAGAGACGGAGGTCTCCCTATCTTGTCCAGGTTGGTCTCAAACTTCTGGGCTCAAGTGATCGATCCTCCTGCCTGTGCGCTTGAAATGAAAAAATTCTCTTGGCTGGGCGTGGTGGCTCACACCTGTAATTCCAGCACTTTGGAAGGCCAAGATGGGCAGATCACCTGAGGTCAGGAGTTTGAGACAAGTCTGGCCAACATGGCGAAACCCCTTTTCTACTAAAAATACAAAAATCAGCTGGGCGTGATGGTGTGCGCCTGTAATCCCAGCTACTCGGGAGGCTGAGGCAGGAGACTCGCTTGAACCCGGGAGGTGGAGGTTGCAGTGAGCCAAGACTGCCCCGCTGCACTCCAGCCTGGGCGACAAGAGTAAAACTTCGTCCCCCACCCCTGCCCCCTCCACCGCGCAGAAAGAAAAAATTATCAAGACACTGGATTCCTCCAGACTCCATGTGTGTCCTTAGGATCCAACTATGTATCCTTACTATATTGCTACAATTAATCTTAGGAGGCGTACAACTATACAATGAATCATACAAGTCCTTTTAGTAAATCTTCAAGCATACGGGTGGTTATGGGACTCCCTAACACATCTGTATATCAATACTTCATTTCTTTTTATTGTTATTATTCCTCTGAATAACAACCAATTTGTTTATGTATTTGCTTGTTGAAGGACATTTAGATTGTCTTCAGGTTTGACAACTATAAACAAAACTATAAAACACGTGTCTACAGATTTTCACGTGAACATGAGCTTTCATTTCTCTAGAATGAATATCTAGATACGACACAGTTGAGTACGTGGTAAATGTACGATTAAGATTCTACCTGTCTTCCAGAGTGGCTGCACCGTTTTGCTAAGAGATCCAGCTGTTCGCATCCTTGCCAGTACCAGTATTATCACTATGTATTTTTAAATTTTAGCTGTTCTAATATGTAATACCATGGCTTAAATTTGCATTTCCCTAACGGCTAACAATGCTGAACTCTTCTCAGGGGGATATTTGCCATCCTTGTATCCTTTCTGGTGAAATATCTATCTAAATCTACTTAAATCTTTTGCCCCTTTTTAAATTGAGTTTTTAAATTACCACTGTGTTTTCTTTTATATTCTGGATTCAAGTTCTTTTTCTGATACTGGATTTTCAAATATATTATCCCAGTGTATCGCCTGTCTTTTCACGCTCCTAATTTTTTTTTTTTTTAACAGAGCAAAGGGTTTTAATTTTGATGAAGCCCAGTTTATCAAATTTCTGTTTTATACACTGTGCCTTTGGTGTCATGTCTTACGAACTCATTGCCAAACCCCAGGTCACAAAGATCTGTTTTCTTCTAAAAGTTTTATAGTTTCAGGTTTTATACTTAGATCTATGATCCATTTTGACTTAATTTTATATGAAATACAAGGTATAGGTTGAGGTTTTTATTTTTGCATGTAAATGTTGAATTGTTCATGTCTTTGTAGAAAAGAATATCCTTTTTCCATTTGAATTAGCTTTTGTATCTTTATTAAAAAGCAGCGAGGGCCGGGTGCGTTTGCTCACGCTGTAATCCCAGCATTTTGGGAGGCCAAGGCGGGAGGATCACCTGAGGTCAGGAGTTCGAGACCAGCCTGGCTAACATGGCGAAACCCCGTCTCTACTAAAAATACAAAAATTAGCCGGGTGTGGTGGTACATGCCTGTAATCCCAGCTACTCGGGAGTCTGAGACAGGAGAATCGCTTGAATCCAGGAGGCGGAGGTTTCAGTGAGCTGAGATTGCACCACTGCACTCCAGCCTAGGAGACAGAGTGAGGATCAGACTCAAAAAAAAAAAAAAAAAAAAAAGAAAGAAAGAAAGAAAAAAAGCAATGGGGACAACAGGAACAAACCTTGAAAACATTATGCTAAGTGAGATAAGCCAGACATAAAAGGTGAAGTATTGTATGATTCTACTTATATGAGTTAACTAGACTAGGTAGGTAAATTCAGTGAGAAAGTACAACAGAAGTTCTGGGGGGAGCCTAGAGAGAAATGGGGCCATGGGGACAGTTGGCTACCTACTTGGGCGAGTTTGGATAGCTTATGGTTGCGATCAGCAGAATAATGCCACCCCCCACCACCCAACCAAGATATTCATGTCCTAATCTCCAAAGGTAGCAGATGGCATTAAGGTTAATAATCAGTTGAACTTAAAAAACCAAATTATCTGGGTGGGTTCAATGTAATCACAAGGGTCCTTAAATGTGGAAGGATGCCGCAAAAGAGGAAGTTAGAGTAAGATGTGAGAACAACTCGACTTGTTGTCTTTGAAAATGGAAGGGGGCCACAAGCCAAGAAATGTGGGCAGACTCTAGATGCAGGAAAAGACAAGGAACAGATTCTCTCCTAAAGCCTCCACAATGGAATGCAAGTCCTGTCAACAATTTGATTTTATCCCAGTAAGACCCATGTCAGACTTCTGTCTCCAGGACTGTAAATAAAAACCCTTTGTTTTAAAGTCACTACATTTGTAATTTGTTATAGGAGAAATAGAAAACTAATACAGTGGTTTTTGAGGAACTGGTCCATTTCATCGAAGCTGATGAATTTATATATGCAGAGCTATTTGTATTATCCTTTTCATGCCTGTACAGTCTACGGTGGTATCTCCTCTGTCTTTTCTAATATTGGTAATTTGTCTTCCTTTTTTTCTTTTCTAATATTGGTAATTTGTTTTCCTTTTTTTTTTCTTTTGCCAGTCTTGCTAGAGGTTTACAATTTTGATTTTTTTTTAAAGAGCTTTGAGTTTCACTGATTTTTTTTTTCTCCTGTTTTCTATTTCTCAGATTTTTGTTCTCTATTATTTCTTCTGTTTAATTTGGGTTTATTTTGCTCTTCATTTCTAGTTTCACAGGTGGAAGCTTAAATTATTCACTTGAGACCTTCTCTTCTAATAAAGTCAGTTAATGCATCTAAGCACATCTTTGGCTGTATCCCACCAATTTTGATATGCTGAGTTTTCATTTTGGTTTAGTTCACAATGTTTAAAGCTTTTCTTTGAGAGTTTTTAATCCATGGATTGTTTAGAAGTGTTCTTTTTACACATAAAGTTTACTATTTGGTTTATGACCCAGAATATGGTTTATCTTGGTGAATGCTACATGCGCACTTGAAAAGCACTTGAAAAGAATGTGTATTCCGCTGTCATTAGGTAGACAAATGTCAATTAGATCTACTTGGCTGACAGTGTTGTGCAGTTTTGTGTTGTTCAGTATTCTTTTTGATTTTCTATCCACTATTCTGTCAAGCACTGAGAGAGGAGTAGTAAAATATCTAACTACAATTGCAGATTTGTCTATTTCTTCTTTTACTTCTGATGGTTTTTGCTTCATATATTTTGAAGCTCTGTTGCTTGGTGCATATATAGTTAGGTCTTCTTGGTGAACTGACTGTTTTAACATTATATAATGTGCCTCTTGTTCTCTTCTCACACAACCTTTCTTAAAAGCATTTTAGGCCGGGCATGGTGGCTCATGCCTGTTATCCCAGCATTTAGGGAGGCCAAGGCAGGCAGATTACCTGAGGTCAGTAGTTTGAGACCAGTCTGGCCAACATGGTGAAACCTCATCTCTACTAAAAATACAAAAGTTAGCTGGGCTTGGTGGCGGGTACCCGTAATCCCAGTTACTTGGAAGGCTGAGGTAGGAGAATTGCTTGAACTCAGGAAGTAAAATGGTGCAACCACTGTGGAAAAGTTTAGCAATTCCTCAAAAAGTTAAATATAAAACTATCATATGACCTTGCACTTCCATCCCTAGGTATATCTGGGAAAGAACCAAAAAATTTATTCATACAAAAACTTGTACATGAATGTTTATAGCAGCACTACTTACAACAGCCAGGAAATAACCCAAGTGTCCATCAGCAAATACGTGGATAAACAAAATGCAGTATAGACACACAATGGCATGTTATTTTCGGTCAGAAAAAGGAAAGCAGACTGGGTATAGTGCCTCACATCTGTAATCCCTGCACTTCAGGAGGCCGAGGCAGTGTGAGTGGAGCCTAGACAACATAGTGAGACCCCAAATCTACAAAAAATGATTTAAAAATTAGCTGGGTGTGGTAATACACGCCTGTAGTCCCAGCTACTCAGGAAGCTGAGGCTGCATGATCACTTGAGACTGGAAGTTCAAGGCTGCCGTGAGCCATGATCTTGCCACACAGCATTCCAGCCTGGATGACAGAGCTAGGCTCTGTATCTTAAAAATAGATAGATAGACAGACAGATAGATAGATAGACAGACAGATAGATAAAATAAGGAATGCAGTACTGATTCATACCATGACATGGATGAACCATGAAAATATCATGGTAAATGAAAAGAAGCCAGAGCCCAAAGGCCACATGTTGTATAATCCCATCTACACGAAACGTCCAGAATAGGTAAATCCACGGCCAGAAGTATACTTGTTGCCAGAGGATGGAAGAGGGGAAGAAATGGGAGAGACTGCTAAAGGTATGGGGTTTCTTTTTGGAGTGATGAAAATGATAGTGGCGGCCAGGCGTGGTGACTCACGCCTGTAATCCCAACACTTTGCTAGGCCAAGGCGTGTGGATCACCTGAGATCAGGAGTTCAAGAGCAGCCTGACCAACATGGTAAAACTCCGTCTCTACTAAAAATACAAAAGTTAGCCGGAAATGGTGGTGCATGCCTGTAATCCCAGCTACTTGGGAGGCTGAGGCAAGAGAATCGCTTGAACCCGGTAGGCAGAGGTTGCAGTGAGCTAAGACTGCGCCACTGCACTCCAGCCTGGGCAATAGAGTGAGACCCCGTCTCAAAAAAAGAAAAAGAAAACAAAAAAGACAAAGAAAAAAATAGTGGTGATGATGGTTGCACATCATTATGAATGCAGTTAAAAAAATTAAATTGTACATTTTACAATAGTAAACATTGTTATGTGAATTATATTTCAAAGGAAAAAAAGTTTTGGACCAGCCTGAGCAATACAGTGAAACGCCATCTCTAAGAAAATACAAAAAGTTAGCAGGGTGTGGTGATGGGCGCCTGTAGTCCCAGCCACTCAGGAGGCTGAGGCAGTAGAACTGCTTGAACCTGGGAGGCAGAGGTTGCAGTGAGCCGAGATCGCATCACTGCACTCTAGCCTGGGGGACAGAGCAAGACTCCATCTCAAAAAAAAAAAAAAAAAAAAAAAAGTGGTTACTTCAATGGAGGGAGCACATACTTTCACTCAGTTCATACCATCATGTTGAATTTTTAAAACCATGTGTAAGTTATTATAACTTAAAAACTCCTACGTATGCCATTTGCCATGGCTGCCAGAGCTATTCTTCTTCTCTGAGAACGCCCCCACTGTTGAGGTGTGGGTAATAGTCACGACTGTCCCACCTAACTCTGTGCCATGGCCACAGATGACTGATCCCTGAGTGAATGGATTCTTGACTCCATGTTGTGTCAATCAGATTTTCTATGCCTGAAAATAAAGATGCTAGCTAGCGTGGGTTGGAACTGAGAACAAGTAAATTTGGGAGACATGGAGTAGAGAAAGATAAAGTGTGCAGAGATGAATGTAGCCCAAGAGAGAAATACTGAGTTGCTTGGATTCCTGCTAGCTTTCCAGTTCCTGATTCCACTCAGTCTCTTCGAATACCCAACCACTCTCCCTGCTGTTGGGTTCTATAGCCTTAATATAAATTAACTTTTTTCAGTGGCCTACCAAGGACAGAGTGGTAGGAGAGGTCCAAGGTGGGTACAGACAATAAGAGAATGGATTGTGTGCTTAGATTCATGGTGATAATAAAAAGCAGACCAACTAACTTTTAGTTCATTTTATTATTGCTTTAAATTCTCTAAAACGCTAGTGATAAAATAGTCTGCTCTGTCCCCCTCCACCCAACACTGCTCTTTTTTGCCTGAGCTAGTCTAGTTCTGTTAGATACAACCAAAGAACCTTAAATATAATCAGAATAATGATCTTGGTCTAACCAATAATTGAAGGCAAAACAGCTAAAGAGGCTGGGCACAGTGGCTCACACCTGTTATCACAGCACTTTGGGAGGCCAAGGGGGCAGGGGAGGGATGGATCACTTGAGGCCAGGAGTTGGAGACCAGCCTGGCCAACATGGCAAAATCCTGTCTTCTACTAAAAATACAAAAATTAGCCGGGCATGGTGGTGCACACTTGTAATCCCAGCTACTCGAGAGGCTGAGGCATGAGAATGGCTTGAACTCAGGAGGCGGAGGTTGCAGTGAGCCAAGATCGCGCCACTACACTCTAGCCTGGGAAACAGAGCAAGACTCTGACTCCAAAAAAAAAAAAGAAAAGAAAAATTTTGAGATTCATGATCTCACTAGCCATTTCAATTAACAACATTTCTGATTAATCAGTCTTTCCACTGCTTTTGTTCAACAAGTGTCCACTGAGCACTCTCGTCGTACAAGGCATATTCTAGGAAATTAGAATACAGTGGTGAGTAATGCAGATACAGGCCCGAATTCGCAGGGTCAAAATCCAGCAAAGGAACTTCTGAAATAAGGAATTTCAACAATGCGCTTTACACACTATTTTTCAAAGACATGTATAATAGGATCCTGCAGTACCCTGGAGCAGGGGTACCCTACTTTGGTACCTAACTTAGGTTCCCAAAGGAAAAGTAAGACTTAGCCAGAGCCGGCCGGGCATGGTGGCTCAAGCCTGTAATCCCAGCACTTTGGGAGGCCGAGACGGGCGGATCACGAGGTCAGGAGATCGAGACCATCCTGGCTAATACGGTGAAACCCCGTCTCTACTAAAAAATACAAAAAAACTAGCCGGGCGAGGTGGCGGGCGCCTGTAGTCCCAGCTACTCAGGAGGCTGAGGCAGGAGAATGGCGTGAACCCGGGAGGCGGAGCTTGCAGTGAGCTGAGATCCGGCCACTGCACTCCAGCCTGGGCAACAGAGCAAGACTCCATCTCAAAAAAAAAAAAAAAAAAAAAAAGACTTAGCCAGAAAAGTGGACATGGGATCGGAGGGGGAATCAGGCACAAAAAATAGCAGATGCAAAAGGCCTAGACACAGGTTCAAAATCAAAGAACTGAAAGAAGGTTCAGCGTGGCTGGGATGGAGAGTATGAGGAGGGGGCACGCAGTGATAAAGACTGAGAGCAAGGCAAGGGTGGAGACAACAAGGGCCTCATAAACCACTTTAAAAGGCCTGGATCAGATAGTAAGGGTAACAAGAAGTCACTGAAGGACTTGGTTCCAGTGTGGAAGGTGGAAGAGAAGCAAGACTGGAGGCAAGAAACCAGTTAGAGGGCTGTTCCAGCATCCAGGAGAGAGACTACAATGGCCTTTTTTTTTTTTTTTTTTTTTTGAGACAGAGTCTCGCTCTGTCACCCAGGCTGGAGTGCAGTGGCCAGATCTCAGCTCACTGCAAGCTCTGCCTCCCCTGGTTCACGCCATTCTCCTGCCTCAGCCTCCCAAGTAGCTGGGACTACAGGCGCCTGCCACCTCGCCCGGCTAGTTTTTTTTGTATTTTTTAGTAGAGACGGGGTTTCACCGGGTTAGCCAGGATGGTCTTGATCTCCTGACCTCGTGATCCGCCCGTCTCGGCCTCCCAAAGTGCTGGGATTACAGGCTTGGGCCACCGCGCCCGGCCTATAATGGCCTTAATTATGACAGTAGCATTGGAGATGAGGGTCTGGGCCGGGCACGGTGGCTCACGCCTGTAATCCCAGCACTTTGGGAGGCTGAGGTGGGCGGATCACTAGGTCAGGAGTTCAAGAACAGCCTGGTCAACATGGTGTAACCATCTTTACTAAAAATACAAAAATTAGCTGGGCATGGGGGCATGCACCTGCAATCCCAGCTACTCGGGAGGCTGAAGCAGGAGAATCGCTTGAACCCAGGAGGCAAAGGCTGCAGTGAGCCAAGATTGTAACACTGCACCCTAGCCTGGGCGACAGAGCGAGACTCAGTCTCAAAGAAAAAAAAAAAAAAAAAAAAGAAAATTAGCTGGGCACGGTGGCAGGCGCTTGTAATCCCAGCTCCTCCGGAGGCTGAGGCAGAATTGCTTGAACCTGGGAGGCGGAGGTTGCAGTGAGCCGAGATCACACTGTTGCACTCCAGCCTAGATGACAAGAACGAAACTCCATCACACACACACACACACACACACACACACCCACCCACCCACCCACCCACCCACCCCTAGGATAAGACACAGTGACCAAATTCAGATCCTGAAAGAGAGTGATTAGCTGGTTATCCAAAATAACTAGCATCACGTGCTAAAAAGTGGTGTACTCTGGATGAGCACCGTACATAGAACTTCCTGATGTTAGGAATTTCTAGATCTGTGCTAATACAATACTCCCTATCCACATGTAGCTAATGAGCACTTAAAATGAGGTAACACCCAGGAGCTGAATTTTTAATTTTGTGTAATTATTAATTAATTTACGTTTAAACAGCCACACATGGCTACTGCCCTGGACAGTACACTCTAGATTACTGTGACATCTAACTTAAAACATATGACAGGGTTAGTAAGTTTATACAACACTATATGGCAAGGACAATAAGAAAGGGAAAAACTCAGGCTGCCGGGCACAGCGGCTCACGCCTGTAACCCTAGCACTTTGAGAAGTGCAGGCGGATCACGAGGTCAAGAGATCGAGACCATCCTGGCCAACATTGTGAAACCCTGTCTCTACTAAAAATACAAAAATGAGCCGGGCGTGGTGGCGCGTGCCTGTAGTCCCAGCTACTCGGGAGGCTGAGGCAGGAGAAACGCTTGAACCCGGGAGGTGGAGGGTGCAGTGAGCCGAGATCATGCTACTGCACTCCAGCCTGGGAAACAGTGCGAGACTGTCTCAAAAAAAAAGAAAAAAAAAAAAGAAAAAGAAATGCATATTTCAAAATAAAACACACAACCAAACTTAACTTTTCAGTTTAAAAAAACTGTCTAAATATATGCAGAGAATATAAACTACACAACCACGAACCAGTGGTTATCTTGAAGATGAAGGATCTTTAAAGATCTTTCCTTTTCTGCTATATGTTACTGAACTGTTTTTTTTCTTTTTGTACAATACATATGCATTACCTATTTGGGTGGAAAACAATTTCCTATCAAACCAAAAAGTGCCTGTACATTATCACACAAACATACTTGTAATGCTGTTATGGTAAAGATATGCAATATAATCACAGTGATAGCTTCTACAAACACATGATTTTTCTGTAAGACACAACATACATGGGAACAAGACATTCTGGGGAGAAGCATATCAACAAACTTCAAGTTCCCACAACAATCCATAGAATTTATAAAATACTCTAAAGCTATTATTTTATATCTAAGTTATATCCTTCCTGTACTATGATGAGATGTGTCCCTTAGGATCATACACTTAGGAGACAAAACTTGACACAAATACATTCAAATCTCTATCAAATATGAAATCATCTCATTTATCCAGCAAAATCAGAGTATAGGGTATTTCTCATAAACAAACTTTCTAATATTAGTAACTGAAATTTAACCCTTTAAGCACCGAACCTTTTTACTTCGGAAGGATTTTTCCTAAAAAGTATCTATGCATCTGCACCCTCTTAAACCAATGCTACAATTGAATCTTCACTTGACATCTTGGGGCCATTATGTTGAGCATCGATTATCAGTTCCAGGATTATTATGAAGATAAATTACTAGGATTTAGTGGAGAAATACATGCCCCTTCCTCAAAGCACCCTTGACTGCTATATAGTGAATTCGCCTTTTTTTGTTTGTTTTTTGAAGTATGAAGGTAGTTTTAAATTTCTTCATCAGGCTGTCAGTGTTCACTGGCTAAGTCCGGACGTCTATCCAGGCTTTCTTCTAACGTAATGCCTTTAATTTCAGCCTAGGAAGCCAGATAACTAAACTAATTAAAATTATAGGTAAATTAATAAGGACTTCCTGAGCACAAGAGGCCCTCCTATAAGAAATACCATACAGGCCGGGCGCGGTGGCTCAAGCCTGTAATCCCAGCACTTTGGGAGGCCGAGACGGGCGGATCACGAGGTCAGGAGATCGAGACCATCCTGGCTGACACGGTGAAACCCCGTCTCTACTAAAAAATACAAAAAAAACTTAGCCGGGCGCGGTGGCGGGCGCCTGTAGTCCCAGCTACTCGGGAGGCTGAGGCAGGAGAATGGCGGGAACCCGGGAGGCGGAGCTTGCAGTGAACTGAGATCCGGCCACTGCACTCCAGCCTGGGCGACATAGCGAGACTCTGTCTCAAAAAAAAAAAAAAAAAAAAAAAAAAAGAAATACCATACATTGTTTGCCGTCGGTTTTGGCTGCTGAGGATGATTTAGCTTCCTATTGCCTTTTCTCCCTAGTACCCCAAGATGTTTTTTCAATAAGCTAAGGCCGCTCTACAACTCTAAGTTAACTCCAGACAAGTCAGGTGTTGCCATCTACAGTGATTTCTAGTTGGGTCTGACTCCACCACTCATTACGTGCAAAAAGACACTGGGGAATGGAACGGTTGTCAAAATGCCCAGTTACCGATAACAAATATAAATTTTTCTTTGTATACTCTTCGCAGTAAAGTAGCAACAGCAATCGCAACCAAAATTTATTAAGCTCGCCCGCAGCGTTCTCAGCCCCACGTACAAACTCAAGTAGCTCAGTATTTCTTGCTGGCTCTGGCACAGGAGCAGATCCAGACTAGATGGATTCTAAAGTCATCCCAACAGGAAAATTAAGCTATGAACATTAAATCTTATCTCTGAGAGAGAATGAGGGTAACATAGGAGTTAGAACCAACTTCTGTGCAAGTGAGCACTCCCCGACGCACCGGAAGTTTTGAAATATCCTGCGGGCTTCCCACAGGCAAAGTGGTTTCCCTCCCCGCGGCTCTGCGGGCCCTCCCCAGGGTTCGAGGACCTCCCCGAGTTTGTTGCGCCCGGGGCCCTGACCCTGCCACAGGCTGGGAGCGAGACCGTCAATCACAGCCCGCGCCCCACGACTTCACCTTGGCGGCTCGCGAGCTGCGACTCGGGCAGGTGGGAGGTACCTGCGGCCCGACTCCTACCCCTACCTGCTGCGACCGGGGAAGAGGCTGTCCCAGCTGAGGCCGGTGCAGGCCCCAGGGCGCCGTCTCGGGCCGCGCGAACCCTCGAGGCGGTACCGCGTGGGGGCCGCGCGGCGGGGCCCGGCCCCGGGTCTCGGCAAACTCGGCTGCCCGCCCGGCCCGCCCCCCGGCGCCGCCACTCACCAAAGAAGCCCTGCACGATTCCCAGCGGGTGGCTGAGCCAATCCTCCCCACACGGCATCTCGCCAGGGGCCGGGGCCGGGGCCGGGGCCGGCGTGGACCGGGCGGAGGCGATCCGCGGGCAGAGCGCGGCCGGGCGGCCGGCGCCCAGCTCCTCTTCGGCGGCTCGGCCGCTCCTCGCTCGCGCCCTCCCACGCAGAGCGAGCGGCGGGGCGCGGGCCTCCCGCGCCTCAGGGAGCGGTGGCTGCGGTGGGGCCGCCGAGGAGCTGCTGGCGACGGGCAGGCGGGCGCGTACGGGCCCCTAGCCTTCACTTCGCACAATGGCGGGAAACAGCCGCCGCCGACCGCGCTGCCTGCGACCTGGGTGGAGCTCGCGCGGGGAGGGGCGGCGGGAGCGCGCGGCGCGGCGCGGCTCTGCGGGGCGAGGAGGAGGGGCGGGCCGGGGCGGCGGCGGCGGCGCCGCCATCTTGGAGACGGGCAAAAGGAAGGGCACGCAGCGCCGCTGGAGGCTGCGCAGCGCGGGCCCGGCGTTGTGTTCCAAGGGCGGCGCGTTGTCGTTTGTCCCCATGTGCCGGCGTGTAGCGGGAGCTCCCATAGTGGGCTTGTAAGAGCGCAAAGCGAGTCTTTGCACAACCGCTGAAAAGCATAAGCTCAGAGACCTCAGAGTCATCTCTGGGCAAAATTAGTGGGCGAAATCGCCTTGGAAATCCGCCCGCCTACTCTTTGTGCTTTTTTCTTTTTTTGCTGATGGCAGCTCTTTTATCTGGGCCCCCCGCCCGAAACCCTGAGTGGTGACTTTCCCTCAGCTGCACAAGGTCTCCCTGAGGAAGGTGCACATTTAGAGAAGGGGAACCTCAGGGGACCCCGCGCTCCCTCTGCAGTCGCCTCAGACCCTGTGGCTCAGGGACGGTTCCTTACCGAGGGGAGGGAGCTCTAAACGCGCCGGGCCCGGCCTGCGCCTTGGCTGCGAGCACCGGGTCGGCCTCTGTCTGGAAGCTGGCAGCCGCCGTCAGGGAGCGGGGCGAGGCGCCTGCACCGCGCGCCGCCGGGATACCCTGGAGAAGGAAGCTACGAAGACCGACTATAGCAGCTTTTTGGGAAAATACCCAAGTTCAAGAGTGAAACTGTGGGAGTCTCTCTGAACCTCTTCTAGTTCAGGAGGCTGTCCGATTAAAAAAAAGAAACTGTGTTTCCCCTGGACCTGGAATGTACCTGAGAAAACCCCAGGCCCATCAGATATATCTACTCAATGAAAAAAGAGCATGGTAACGGGAGGGGAATGACCTGAATGCAATCTACAATTGAGGAGCTGAAGGAAAGGAACGGAACCCGCGTCTCAAGTCCTCCTTGAGAAATCCTTCTACCTTTCTAGGTTCTCCGCTGGAGCCCTTATCACAAAGCACGGATTGGCAAGAGAAAAATTTAGTAACATGTACATCTTATATGGGCAAAACTCAAGGAAGAGTAACTGGAAGAGGTGGCTTAGAATGGGGGATTACGTAGCATTTACAATGAAGAACAACAACTTTGTGGAGAAATGACGAAAGCAGTTTGAGGTGTCCAAAAGCAGCAGAGTGGGAAGGTAGAAATATGAGAAACTAATGATAGTTACAGGTAGTGAGTGAAGTGTGTTACATAGGTTCTTCTAGTGCCATCTCTGGCTGATAAGGGTCTAAAGTTGTCTCTGGTGATTAACTTTTGTCCCTGGTAGAGATGAGGTGGGACACTTTTGAAAATGTCCTGCTTTTAGGCACTAGTGGAAGGGTAGGGAGCTTGTTTTGTACAGATACTCCTCTGCTTATTCTCCTTATGATGGAGTTACATCCCAATAAACCCATTGTAAATTGAAAATGTCATTAGTTGAGGCCCAGCGCGGTGGCTCACGCCTGTAATCCCAACAGTTTGGGAGGCCAAGGCGGGCAGATCACGAGGCCAAGAAATGGAGACCATCCTGGCCAACATGGTGAAACCCCATCCCTACTAAAAATACAAAAATTAGCTGGGCGTGGTGGCACGCGCCTGTGGTCCCAGCCACTCTGGAGGCTGAGGCAGGAGAACCACTTCAACCCAGGAGGCGGAGGTTGCAGTGAGCCGAGATCACGCCACTACACTCCGGCCTGGCGACAGAGCGAGAATGCGTCTCAAAAGAAAAAAAAAAAAAGAAAAAAAGAAAAAAGAAAATATTATTAGTTGAAAATGTGTTTAATACACGGAACCTATCAAACATCAGTAGGCTACTGCAAACATGCTCAGAATATTTACATTAGCCTACAGTTGGGCAAAAGCATCTAACACGAAGCCCGTTTTATAATAAAATGTTGTATATCTCATGCAATTTATTGAATACTGTACTGAAAGTTAAAAACAGAATGGCTGTATGGATAATTGAAGTATGGTTTCTACTGAATGCATGTTGTTTTCACACCATCATAAAGTCAAAAAATCTTGTCAAACCATCGTTGGGGACTGTCTGGATCTGCTTTTCAATTACCAAGATAATACTACTATAATTAAATTAATAATATTAAAATAATCCTTATGCCAAAGTGGCACATTTTGGAGTGACATTCTGGTTGACTTCAGGGCAAAAAACGAGTAGTTTGTATTTCTTAGTGTAAGGTAATTAATTGACACACTAAATTGTACATCTGCTTCTTGTGAGTTTGGGTAAGTCGAGAAAACTTGAGTTTCAAATCCAGGACATTACCACCATTCCATTCATTCATTTAGGGGACAGGGTTGCCAAGACCCTGGCATCAAATGGGGAAATCCCATATTTTTGCTTCATGGCCAGTAACAGGCAAATTAAATATATGCTATGGAAATGTCTGCTCTTAAATCATTGTAAATTCAAATTTACTTTATCTAAATTGCAGTTTGATACCAACTCAGCAGTGGCTAGTATAAGGGAGGAAAAATATCTTTTCCATCTGCCCTTCTAGATTCTATGGTGGACCCCTGTAAAAAAAAAAGATAGATTAGCAAGAGAAAAATACGCACTTCATTTCATGTACGTTTTACAAGAAATGGGAGCCTTCATAAGGAAATTAAGATCCAAAGAAGCAGTTAAAACCAAGTGTTTTTATGCTAGGTTTGATGAAGAGAGTCATGGAAGAATGTGAGCGAAGTCCAGCAAACTAGGGGAAATTTAGCAAGGCCTGTGTGTTAGATTCCTTTCTGTGTCCCTTCATCTTTAAGATAGGATGCTCCTGTCCTCCAGGAGGAGGGAGGGCAGCTCTCATGTCAGAGTCTTATAATCTGCTTCAGGGGAAGGCCAGGGAGCCTTTCCCGCACGTGCTGTTTCTCAAATTCCTTCAGCTTAAAATATTTAATATGCCAAGGTGCCATATTTTGGAGTAGCAAGTCGTGAATCCCATCTCTGTGAATACTTCAACTTTTGGTTTCTTCTTTGGCAGCGTATTTAGTGATTTATTTATTTTTTTAAATTGCTTGTATTTTACTTAAGGAGACACTGTGATCCTTCTGAAATGTAATTATTTTATAATGCGAATAACCCTCCAATTTTTCTGTGGCAAGATGTTTTGCTACTAAGTAGTTATGGAGCTGGGGGAGGTGGTGTGCACTTGTAGTTCAGATACTTGGGAGACTGAGGTGGGAGGATCACTTGAGCCCAGGAGTTCGAGGTTACAGTGAACTATGATCGCGCTACTGCACTCTCGCCTGGGAGACAGAGGAACACCCCATTTCTAAAAATAATAACAATGACAATAATAATGATAAGTAGTTATGAAAATGTAAAAGGCCAGGGGAGGGTTCACGAAGATCTGTCTCTATGGCAAGATTTCTTTTTTCCCACTATCAGTAACCACACTTCTGCCCCGACTCAAGCCTGTTTTTTTTTTTTGTTTTTTTTTTTTTGAGACGAAGTCTCGCTCTGTCGCCCAGACTGGAGTGCAGTGGCGCGATCTCGGCTCACTGCAAGCTCCACCTCCCGGGTTCACGCCATTCTCCTGCCTCAGCCTCCCCTGTAGCTGGGACCACAGGTGCCCGCCACCACGCCCGGCTAATTTTTTTTTGTATTTTTAGTAGAGACGGGGTTTCACCGTGTTAGCCAGGATGGTCTCGATCTTCTGACCTCGTGATCCGCCCGTCTCGGCCTCCCAAAGTGCTGGGATTACAGGCGTGAGCCACTGCGCCCGGCCCCGAGCCTGTATTTTTAAGGAGGGCATTAAGTAACTCTGTCTATAGAAAATTACTGAGAGAGTGGCTGGGCACGGTGGCTCACACCTGTAATCCCAGCACTTTAGGAGGTCGAGGCGGGTGGATCACGAGGTCAGGAGATAGAGACCATCCTGGCTAATACAGTGAAAACCCGTCTCCACTAAAAAAAAGTACAAAAATTAGCCGAGCGTGGTGGCACGTGCTGGTAGTCCCAGCTACTTGGGAGGCTGAGGTGGGAGAATTGCTGGAACCCCAGGGGTGGAGGCTGCAGTGAGCTGAGATTGCCCCACTGCACTCCAGCCTGGGCAACAGAGCGAGACTGGGTCTCAAAAACAAAAACAAACAAAAAATTACTGAGAGAGCACTGGAAATACTGGGGTGAAAAAAGAGATTCCATCTCTGCCCTCATGGAACATACAGCCTAGTAGAAGACTTATAGTAATTACTCACAATAGGTGCTAGGCAAGAATAGGTGAAGATTTATAAGAGGAATAAACAGAGGTGTACCTGTTCTAGTGAGTGAATGCTAAGGGTTGAATGTGTGCCCCAGAGTTTGTGTGTTGGAAACTTAATCCCCAATGCAACAGTGTTGAGAGGTAGGACCTTTATGGGGCAGGGCCCTTATGAAGGGATTAATGTCACTATTGCAGGAGTGGGTTGGTTATAAAAGTGAGTTTGGCTCTTTCTTCCGATGTGTGTGCAGGCACGCACACACGCACACATACACACACACGCGCGCATGCTCTTGCTTATGCTCTCTTTCACCTTCTCTCACCCTCTTTCCCTTTGCCTTATGATGATGCAGCAAGAAAGCCCTTGTCAGATGCCAGCACCTTGATATTGAACTTGCCAGCCTCCAGAACTGTAAGAAATACATTTATTTATTTATTTATTTATTTATTTATTTATTTATTATATCCTTTTTTGAGAGGGAGTTTTGCTCTTGTTGCCCAGGCTGGAGTGCAATGGCGCGATCTCGGCTCACCGCAACCTCTGCCTCCCAGGTTCAAGCGATTCTCCTGCCTCAGCCTCCAGAGTAGCTGGGATTACAGGCATGTGCCACCACGGCTGGCTAATTTTGTGTTTTCAGTAGAGATGGGGTTTCTCCATGTTGGTCAGGCTGGTCTCAAACTCCTGACCCCAGGTGGTCCGCCTGCCTCAGCCTCCCAAAATGCTGGGATTGCAGGTGTGAGCCACCGTGCCCAGCCAATCAATTTTCTTTATAAATTACCCAGTTTGTGGCAATGTTATGGCAGCACGAAATGTTCTAAAACAAGGGAATGGGGAAGAGTTGTGGGTAGGAGAAAAGGATGCTTCAGGGCTTCTCTGAAAATGTGACATTTACACTAGAATTTGAAAGATAAATAACAGTAAGGTGAAAATTGTCGGGGAAAGACTTTGTAAGCTTTAAGACTACAAAAACAAAAACCTGCACAGGAAAACCGAAATAGTTACAATTTAGTATATGACTTGCCATTAAAAGTGTTTACATAGTCACAATAAAGTTACAATTTAAACATTTATCTAACCAACTTTATAATTAACTATTTTGGGAGGCTGGGGGGAGGTGAAGGACTCACATATGTGATGATGACCAAGAAGATAAAACAGAGCAAAATCCTAATCTTTCATTTGAAAACTCAACAGATAATGCAATGGAGGAAAAAAGGAAAAATCACAAGTGGCAATGGAATCATGTTAATTTAGGAATACAGCAATACTGAAAGAACCAGCTGAAAGAGGTGAAAGTAGTTGCCTCCAGGTTGGGGTAAATGGGGTAAACATTTGCTAGTTTTCTGTGTACTTATCGAAAATGCAATACCAACTAGATTTCCACTAGGTTATAAGATCCCTGAAACAATGATTTTGGTATTTGTATGCTGTTTTGTTTCCCAGCACCTAGAATAGTGCCTCACGTATAATAGATGCTCAATAAATAGTTGCTGAATGAATAATGCCCACTTTCTATAAACTGCCTAAATATCATCTCTAGATATTTAGACACATCAGATATTTAGATACACTACTTCATTTTCTTGGACATCTTTTCCAGAGTCTTTTGACCTATTCCAGCCTGGACTTGCTGCCTTTTACTTCTGGTCCAAAATTGTCTTTCTAGGATCTTCTACCACCATTACCTTAAAGATTATCTTTTTTTCCTCTTTCTTCTTTTTATTGAGACCTCAAAAAAAAAAATCTGTTCTCCTTCTCTTCTATAGTTATAGATAGGTTGCCCAGTGAAGAACTGCATTTCTCAGCTATAGACATGTAGCTGAGGTTGGTTTCCCAGCAAGGGACCACATTTCCCAGACTTCTTTGCAGCCAGATAAGGCTGTGTGATTAAGTTCTTACCAATGAACTCATGAGTGAGTGAGATGTTTGGAACTTCCACTTCTATTTCTTTTTTTTACAGAGACAGTATCTTCTCATGTTGCCCAGACTAGTCTCGAACTCCTGGGCTCAAGCAATTCTCCTGCCATGGCCTCCCAAAGTGCTGGGATTACAGATATGAGCCACTGTGCCCAGCCGAACTTCCATTTTTTATGGAAAAAAAAAATTGGCCCTGCATGACCTGCTTAAAGACGCCTTGGATTTTTATGTGAACATTGCAGTCTGAGGTCTCTTTATACAGCTGCCAGCATTTGCTCTGATTAGTTCAGAAATTCGTATCAGAAGTGGGGTGCTATCATAACAAATAGAAAATAATGTGGCTCTAATTTCGTGGTCAGATAGTGGGTGGTGATACATGAAAGCAGAATGCTCCAGAAAAATAAGGGGATGATTTGATTCAGACTGTTGCAAGCGGGAGAGCATCCATTCATGAACATCGCTAACAGGAGGGTTAATATTTGGGGCTTTATAAAAACAAAGGAATCATTGAGGAAGGGTGGAGGCAGGTCTTATGTTGGAATATGCAAGAGCAAAGTGGTCCTTTGCAATTAACCCTTTCTCAGAACACAAAAAGGTAGGGGGGATTCCTGAACTGTTTCTGTTTTTGGGGGGTAGGAAAAATTGGGAAGATGGCATTGACCAAGTTACAACGTTTCTGGTCTAATTGCTGCAGAGGTTGTGGGTCAGAGTTTTATTGTTAACTATAGTCTGACTGCTGGGCACAGTGGCTCATGCCTGTAATCCCAGCACTTTGGGAGTCCAAGGTGGGTGAATTGCTTGAGCCTAGGAGTTCGAGACCAGCTTGGGCAAAGTGGTGAAACTCCGTCGTCTGTAACAATAATACAATAATTAGTTGGTGTGTGCCTGTAGTTACAGCTACTTGGGGGTGAGGTGGGAGGATCACTTGAGCCCAGGAGGTTGAGGCTGCAGTGAGCCGTAATTGTGCCACTGCACTTCAGCTTGGGTGACAGAATGAGACTCTGTCTAAAAAAATAAAAATTAAATATAATCTGACCATTGTCTGTTTGTATATGAACTTCTCTTAGAAATATTGTGTGAGCCATGTATGTAATTTAAAAGTTGTCAGCAGTCATACTTTAAAAAGTAAAAATAAATAGGTAATGTTTTTTTTATTTTTTGAGACGGAGTCTTGCTCTGTCACCCAGGCTGGAGTGCAGTGGTGTGATCTCAGCTCATTGCAACCTCTGCCTCCTGGGTTTAAGTGATTCTCCTGCCTCAGCCTCCTGAGTAGCTGGGATTATAGGCACGTGCTACCACACCTGGCTAATTTTTGTATTTTTAGAAGAGTCGGGGTGATCCACCCATCTTGACCTCCCAAAGTGTTTGGATTACAGGCCCAGCCATAAATTAATTTTAGTAGTATATTTAACCCAGCATGTCAAAAATAATACAATTTGAAAAAAGAATCAATACAAATATTATTAATAAGATATTTTACTTTGTTTCCTGTAGTCTTTGAAATTCTGTACGTATTTTATACTTATAGCACTTCTCAGTTCAGATAGTCATATGTCTAGTGCTCACCAGACACGGGTGGCTAGAGGCCACCACATTGGACAGCACAAGAGATATTGGGACTTTACAGGGCTGGAAATGGCAACCAATTCAATATTCAAATCATAGGAGGTAAAATTTTTTGCTGAAAACTGTTCTCAAGGGTCCTTTGAGACTTCTTGGGTAATCAGAAGAATCCAGCCTTACGGCAAAGTTCAAATCAAGGATGGTCCTCTCCTACGGGAGCCTATTTCAAATCACTTCAAGGTAACCCCCAATTAGGCTGAAAAATAAGCTTGAATCAGACAAGGAAGTAAAGAATTTGGAACTGACTGGAAATAAAATACCAGGAGCAGGGCCTGAAAATGCCAGCAACTGTCCAGCCTAGGCAACATAGGGAGATCCCATCTCTACAAAAATTAAAATGAAATAAACGAGCCAGGTATGGTGGCACAGGCCTGTGGTCCAGCTACTCAGGAGGCTGAGGTGAAAGGATCGCTTGGGTCTGGGAGGTTGAGGCTGCAGTGAGCCGTGATCATGCCACTGTACTGCAGCCTGGGTGACAGAGCAAGATCCTGTCTCAGAAAACAAACAACAACAACAACAAAAAAACAACCTAGGAACTTGTACAGGCCTCAAAAGCAAGTCTTAGGCCTCAAACTTTTACCAGCAAGAAATGGGCTGCCAAAGCTGTACAGCCTACCAAAGAGGGACAGACATGCTTCCCGATGTGCCCCCCCCCCTTTTTTTTTGAGATGGAGTCTTGCTCTGTTGCCCAGGCTGGAGTGCAGTGGCGTGATCTCAGCTCACTGCAACTTCCACCTCCCAGGTTCAAGTGATTCTCCTGCCTCAGCCACGAGTAGCTGGGACTACAGGCATGTGCCACCACACCTGGCTAATTTTTGTATTTTTAGTAAAGATGGGGTTTCACCATGTTGACCAGGCTTGTCTTGAACTCCTGACCTCAAATGATCTGCTCACCTTGGCTTCCCAAAGTGTTGGATTATAGGTGTTAGCCACTATGCCTGGCCCTGATGCCACTTAAAAAAATTTTTTTTGAGATAGGGTCTCACTCTGTCATCCATGCTGGAGTGCAGTGGTGCAATCACAGCTCACAGCAGCTTCAACCTCCCAGGCCCAACTGATTATCCTGCTTCAGTCTCCAAAGTAGCTGGGACCATAGGCATGTACCACCATGCCTGGTCATTTCATTTCACTTCATTTCATTTCATTTCATTTCATTTCATTTCATTTCATTGTAGAGACGGGGTCTTGCCATGTTGCCCAGGCTGGTCGTGAACTCCTGGGCTCAAGTGATCCTCCTGCCTCAACCTCCCAAAGTATTGGGATTACAGGCATGAACCACTGCATCTGACGCCCTAATGTCACATTAGATATGGCCAAGGAAGATCATGGATCAGGAGATATCTCCCTGTGTTAGTTCGCTTTTTGTGTCGCTATAAATACATGAGGTTGGGTCATTTATGAAGAAAAGAGGTTTAATTGTCTCACAGTTCTGCAGGCTGTACAGGAAACATGGTGCTGGCATCTGCTTCTGTTGAGGGCCTCAGGAAGCTCACAATCATGGAAGAAGGCGAAGGGGGGCAGGTGCATCACATGGCAAAAGTGAGAGCAAGAGAGAGAGGGGGGCAGGTACCATAATCTTTTAAATGACCGGATCTTGCCTGAACTTAGAATGAAAACTCATTATTGTTGTGAGGACGGCACCAAGACATCCATGAGGGATCTGCCCCCATGACCCAAATACCTCCCACCAGGCCCCACCTCCAACATTGGGAATCATATTTCAACATGAGATTTGGAGGGGACAAACATCTAAACCATAGTACTTCCTGAGGGCAAAGCTAGTGCCTCAGACGACTGTAGACTGAGGAGTTATTTCCAGCGGGCCAGGGAGTTATTAACATACCGGAGGCAGCCGGACTAACCATGAAAATTTTCCACTCTGAGAGCAGGGCGCATTTCCAATTCATGCCTATCAGGATTCAATCATTTCTGTGAAAGTGATTGCTGTGTTTTCCATTCCTCCTTTTTTCCAGTGGGGGCTTGATGGAAGTTACGTTGTTCTTGCTCCACTATTGGCTATTGGGCATCTTACCATCATGGTTCACTAGACTATAAAGAGCCACATTTGGACGCAATCAAAAGGGTTGAGCTATGCTTAAAGATCCTGGAATTTTAAGTTGGATGTAGGTGGTTGCCTCCCTTGGGAAAGGACATAGACATATGTTCTATGTCTGGGAAGGATGGGAATTTGCTAGCCAGAGGGGCAGACTGTGGTAGCAATTGTCATTTGCCCACCAAATCTTCTTCCTCCACAGTTATATGTAGTTAGAATGTAGTTTCCCAGGTGGGGACTGTATTCACCAGCTCTTCGTGCACCTATACATTCCTTTTTGTGGAAGTTCTCATCAATGGAATGTGAACAGAAGGGATGCAACTTCTGCCCCACTTGTTAAGATGAAATATTTGTCCCTCAACTGCTTTGACCTTTCCTGCTAACTTGGATGGCAACAACTAGAGCACCCTTGGCAGCCCTATGTTGAAGACAGAAAGCTGGGTACCAACATGTACTCTTATAAAAGTGAGGACTGAGCTTCTATCTTGTTTGAGCCATTGCATTTTTGGGTCCTTTTGTTAAAGTAGCTTACTGTCCCCTACTATACCTTAGAGCAGTTACTTTAGAAAGCTTGAAATTATAAACCCTTCCTCTGCTACTTGGACATGTAAATCTTTGACACAACAATCAGCAATCTGTAGAAACACACCAATCAGCACCCTGTGTCTAGCTAAAGGAATGTAAATGCACCAATTAGTACTCTGTGGCCAGCTAAAGGATTGTAAATGCACCAATCAGCACTCTGTAAAATGGACCAATCAACAGGACATGGGCGGGGACAAATAAGGGAATAAAAGCTGGCCACCCCCAGCCAGCAGCGGCAACCTGCTCAGGTCCCCTTCCACACTGTGGAAGCTTTGTTCTTTTGCTCTACACAATAAATCTTGCTGCTACTCACTCTTTGGGTCCGTGCCACCTTTAAGAGCTGTAACACTTACCACAAAGGTCTGTGGCTTCATTCTTGAAGTCAGCGAGACCAAGAACCCACCGGAAGGAACCAACTCCGGACACATCTCGGCGACCACAAAGGGACTATCACCAAGCGGTGAGTACCATCGGACCCCTTTCGCTTGCTATACTGTCCTATTTTTCCTTAGAATTCGGGGGCTAAATACTGGGCACCTGTTGGCCAGTTAAAACCAACTAGCGTGGCTGCCGGACTAAAGACATAGGTGTCAGGCTTTCTGGGAAAGGGCTCTCTAACAACCCCCAACTCTGGAGTTGGGACCACTGGTTTGCCTGGAACCAGCTTCCACTTTTCCTGTACTTCTGGGCTGAGCTGAGGGTCAACAGAGAGGAAGGCCTTTCAGCTCTGGGGTCCTGACAAAAAGTTGGTTGACCCTGTAGCCATGAGCGGAACTCCCAAAGTCCCATCGCCCAAGCGAGACTCGCCCATCTATCCTATCTATCCTGATTCTTGCCTCCTGGGTCCTAACGCCTGTCAGACAAACTTCCTCTCACCTCTCTTATCTGAGGCTAGTCCTGCTTCTAAAAACCACTCCCTGTCTCTGGTGCTTTTCTAGTTTCTCCTGTAAGAATGATTTCTAGTATAAACTCCAGGACTCTGTTCCCTTCTTTAGGCACCCGGGCTCACCAATCAGAAAGACATAATTTTTGCCCAAAGTGCCGTTGAGTGGGGAGACCAACTATCCTTTTAGGATCCCTCCTCAGACAAGCAGGCCTAACAAAGCCTATTCCTGAAGCTAGGATATGGGGAGCCTCAGAAATGATATCCTTCCTATTCACATGATGATAAGTGAGGACAAAAGACACTCTTCCAACCCTGGGAAAATCCTTTCCCTCCCTCAGGGTATGGCCTTCCACTTCATTTTTGGGGTATAACATCTTTATAGGGCAGGGGTAAGGTCCCAATACTAACAAGAGAACACTTAGGAGTCTAACAGGTTTTCGAGAATGTGTCAGTAAGGGCCACTAAATCCGATCTTCCTTGGTCCTCTTTGTGGTCTAAGAGGAAAATTGGGGTTTCTGCTGCTGCGTCGGTGAGCACAACTATTCTGATCAGCAGGGTCCAGGGACTGTTGCGGGCTCTTGGGAAAGAGGTTTCTGCTGCTGCGTCGGTGAGCATGACTATTCTGATCAGCGGGATCCAGGGACCATTGCGGGTTCTTGGGAAAGGGGTTTCTGCTGCATCAGTGAGCACAACTATTTTGATCAGCAGGCTCCAGAGACCGTTGCAGGTTCTTGGGCAAGAGGGGTTTCTGCTGCTGCGTTGGTGAGCGCAACTATTCCGATCAGCAGGGTCCAGAGACCATTGCGGGTTCTTGGGCAAGGGGAGAAAACAAACAAACCAAAACTCTGGGCGTTTTTTTCTTTCAGATGGAAAACACTCAGGCATCAACAGGCTCATCCTTGAAATGCATCCTAAGCCATTGGGAGCAATTTGACCTGCAAGCCCCGAAAAAGAAGTGGCTCATTTTTTTTCTGCACTATGGCCTGGCCCCAATATTCTCTCTCTGATGGGGAAAAATGGCCGCCTGAGGGAAGTATAAATTACAATACTATCCTGCAGGTTGATCTTTTCTTTAAGAGGCAAGGCAAATGGAGTGAAATACCTTATGTCTAAGCTTTCTTTTCATTGAAGGAGAATCCACAACTATGCAAAACTTGCAATTTACATGCTGCAAGAGGACCTCTCAGCTTACCCCTATATCCTAGCCTCCCTATAGCTCCCCTTCCTAGTAATGATAAGCCTCCTCTAATCTCCCCTGCCAGAAGGAAATAAGCAAAGAAATCTCTAAAGGACCACAAAACCCCCTGGGCTATCAGTTATGTCCTCTTCAAGCTGTTGGGGGAGGGAAGTTTGGCCCAACCAGGCTACATGTCCCTTTCTCCCTCTCTGATTTAAAGCAAATCAAGACAGACCTGGGAAACTTTTCAGATAATCCTGATAGGTATATAGATGTCCTACAGGGTCTAGGGCAAACCTTCAATCTCACTTGGAGAGATATCATGCTATTGTTAGATCAAACCCTGGCCTTTAATGAAAAGAATGCGGCTTTAGCTGCAGCCTGAGAGTCTGGAGATACCCGGAAAGGTACAAATTCCCTACCGTTCAGCAAGCCATCCCCAGTGTGGATCTCCACTGGGACCTCAACTCAGATCATGGGGACTGGAGTCGCAAACATCTGTTGACCTGTGTTCTGGAAGGATTAAGGAGAATTAGGAAAAAGCCCACGAATTATTCAATGATGTCCACCAAACTCAGGGAAAGGAAGAAAATTCTTCTGCCTTCCTCAAGCGGCTATGGGAGGCCTTAAGAAAACATACTCCCCTGTCACCCAACACACTCGAGGGTCAATTGATCCTAAAAAATAAATTTATTACCCAATCAGCTACAGATATCAGCAGAAAGCTCCAAAAGTGAGCCCTGTTCCCTCAACAAAATCTGGAGGCATTATTAAACTTGGCAACCTCAGTGTTCTATAATAGGGACCAAGAGGAACAGGCCAAAAAGGAAAAGCGGTATCAGAGGAATACACAGCCTTAGTCATGGCCCTCAGACAAACAAACCTTGGTGGTTCAGAAAGGACAGAAAATGGAGCAGACCAATCACCTCGTAGGGCTTGTTACCAGTGTGGTTTGCAAGGACACCTTAAAAAAGATTGCCCAACAAGAAACAAGCTGCCCCCTCACCCATGTCCACTATGTCGAGGCAATCACTGGAAGGTGACTGCCCCAGAAGACAAAGGTTCTCTGGGCCAGAAACCCCCAACCAGATGATCCAACAACAGGCCTGAGGGTACCCAGGGCAAGCGCCAGTTCATGTCATCACCCTCACTGAGCCCCGGGTATGTTTAACCATTGAGGGCCAGGAAATTGACTTCCTCCTGGACACTGGTGTGGCTTTCTCAGTGTTAATCTCCTGTCCTGGAAGGCTGTGCTCAAGGTCCATTACCATCCAAGGAATCCTGGGACAGCCTGTAACCAGGTATTTCTCCCACCTCCTCAGTTATAATTGGGAGACTTTGCTCTTTTCACATGCCTTTCTTGTTATACCTGAAATTCCCATACCGTTATTAGGGAGGGACATATCAGCCAAAGCTGGAGCTACTATCTACAGGAATATGGGGAACAAGTTACCCATTTGTTGTCCCCTGCTTGAGGAGGGAATCAACCCTGAAATCTGGGCATTGGAAGGACAATTTGGAAGGGCAAAAAATGCCTGCCCAGTCCCCAAATCAGGCTAAAAGACCTCACCACTTTTCCTTATCAAAGGCAATATCCCTTAAGGCCTGAAGCTCATAAAGGATTACAGGATATTGTTAGACATTTAACAGCTCAAGAATTAGCAATAAAATGCAACAGTCCCTGCAACACCCCAATTCTAGGAGTACAAAAACTGAATGGTCAGTGGAGACTAGTGCAAGATCTTAGACTCATCAATGAGGCAGTAATTCCTCTATATCCAGTTGTACCCAACCCCTATACCCTGCTCTCTCAAATACCACGGGAAGCAGAATGGTTCACTGTTCTGGACCTCAAGGATGCCTTCTTCTGTATTCCCCTGCACTCTGACTGCCAGTTTCTCTTTGCCTTTGAGGATCCTACAGACCACACGTCCCAATTTATGTGGACAGTCTTGTCCCAGGGGTTTAGGGATAGCCCTCATCTGTTTGGTCAGGAACTGGCCCAAGATCTAGGCCACTTCTCAAGTCCAGGCACTCTAGTCTTTCAGTATGTGGATGATTTACTTTTGGTTACCAGTTTGGAAGCCTCATACCAGCAGGCCACTCTAGATCTCTTGAACTTTCCAGCTAATCAAGGGTACAAGGCATCTAAATCGAAGGCCCAGCTCTGCCTATAACAAGTCAAATATCTAGACCTAATTTTAGCCAGAGGAACCAGGGCCCTCAGCAAGGAACGAATACAGCCTATACTGGCTTATTCTTGCCCTAAGACATTAAAACAGTTACAGGGGTTCCTTGGAATCACCGGTTTTTGCCGACTATGGATCCCTGGATACAGCGAGATGACCAGACCCCTCTATACTCTATTCAAGGAGACCCAGCGGCAAATACTCATCTAGTAGAATGGGAACCAGAGGCAGAAACAACCTTCAAAACCTTAAAGCAGGCCCCAGTACAAGCTCTAGCCTTAAGCCTTCCCACAGGACAAAACTTCTCTTTATACATTACAGAGAAAGCAGGAATATCTCTTGGAGTCCTTACTCACACTAGTGGGACAACCCCACAACCAGTGGCATACCTAAGTAAGGAAACTGATACAGCTGCAAAAGCCTGGCCTAACTGTTTACAGGTAGTTGCAGTGGTGGCCATCTTACTGTCAGAGGCTATCAAAATAATACAAGAAAAGGATCTCACGGTCTGGACTACTCATGATGTAAATGGCATACTAGGTGCCAAAGGAAGTTTATGGCTATCAGACAACCACCTGCTCAGATACCAGGTGCTACTCCTTGAGGGACTGGTGCTTCAAATATGCACATGTGTGGCCCTCAATCCTGTCACTTTTCTCCCAGAGGATGGAGAACCAATCAAGCATGACTGCCAACAAATTATAGTCCAGACTTACGCCGCCCGAGAGGATCTCTTAGAAGTCCCCTTAGCTAATCCTGACCTTAACCTATACACTGATGGAAGTTCATCTGTGGAGAATGGGATATGAAAGGCAGGTTATGCCATAGTTAGTGATGTAACAGTATTTGAAAGTAAGCCTCTTCCCCCAGGGACTAGCACCCAGTTAGCAGAACTAGTGGCACTTACCTGAGCCTTAGAAAGGGAAAAAGAATAAGTGTGTATACAGATAGCAAGTATGCTTACCTAATCCTACATGCCCATGCTGCAATATGGAAAGAAAGGGAGTTCCTAACCTCTGGAGGAACCCCCATTAAATACCACAAGGAAATCATGGAGTTGTTGCATGCAGTGCAAAAACCCAAGGAGGTGGCAGCCTTACACTGCCAAAGACATCAAAAAGGGGAAGGAGAAGGGAGAACAGCAGCATAAGCAGCTGGCAGAAGCAGGGAAAGACCAGCAGAGAGCAGGAAAGAAAGAGAGAGAGAGGGAGAGAGAGAGAGAGAGAAAATCAAGGAGAGAAGGAAAGATGGAGAAAGACAGAAAGTCAAAAAGATAGGAAGAGACAGAGACAAAGAAGGAGTCAAAGAGAGAAAGAGATAGAAAGTCAAAGAGAAAGAGAGAAACATAGTAAAGAAAAAACAGTATACCCTATTCCTTTAAAAGTCAGAGGAAATTTAAAACCTATAATTGATAATTGAAGGTCTTTTCTGTGACTCTATAACACTCCAACACCACCTGGTTGTCAGTGTAAACAAAGGCATAGCCTGAAAGCAGTGAGGCCACTGACAACCCATAGCCTTCCTATCCAAAATCCTTAACCTAGCAGGTTTCCTAACAGGGGACCTAATATTAATTACCATACAAAGGTCCGACCAGAGCTAGGGGGAACTCCCTTCAGGACAGGACTGATAGATGGTTCCTCCCCAGTGATTAAGGGAGAAAGACATAATGAGTATTCAGTAAATGATAAGGAAACTCTTGAATAAGCAGAGTTAGGAAAATTGCCTAATAATTGGTCTGTTGAAATGTGCTTGAGCTGTCTGCACTCAGCCAAACCTTAAAGTACTCACAGAATCAGGAAGGAGCCATCTATACCAATTCTAAGTTAATATGGACTGAAGGGGTCTTATTAATGCAAAGAACAATTGAAATCCCAAACCTACAAGGTTTTCAACAAAAGTAAAGTTTGCTAAAAGTTAACAGTGTAACATGTATTATCCTACTACCACACACTCTCAAAGGATTTCTCAGACAGTTTGCAAGAAATAACAAAATCTATCCTTATTCTACAATCCCTAATAGACTCTTTGGCAGCAGTGACTCTCCAAAACTGCCAAGGCCTAGACCTCCTCACTGATGACAAAGGAGGACTTTGCACCTTCTTAGGGGAACTAGTGGCACTTACCTGAGCCTTAGAAAGGGAAAAAGAATAAGTGTTGTTTTTACACTAACCAGTCAGGTATAGTATGAGATGCTACTTGGCGTTTACAGAAAAAGGCTTCTGAAATCAGACAATGCCTTTCAAATGCTTATATCAACCTCTGGAGTTGAGCGATATGGCTTCTCCCCTTTCTAGTTCCCATGACAGCCATCTTGCGATTACTCTCCTTCGGGCCCTGTATTTTTAACCTCCTTGTCAAAGTTGTTTCCTCTAAGATCAAGGCCATCAAGCTACAGATGGTCTTACAAATGGAACCCCAAATGAGCTCAACTAACAACTTCTACTGAGGACCCCTGGACCAACCCGCTGGCCCTTTGACTGGCCTAAAGAGTTCCCCTCTGGAGGACACTACAACTGTAGGGCTCCTTCTTCACCCCTATCTAGCAGGAAGTAGCTATACCGGTCATCGCCCAATTCCCAACAGCAGTTGGGGTGTCCTGTTTAGAGGCGGGATTGAGAGGTGAAGCCAGCTGGACTTCCTGGGTTGAGTGGGGACTTGAAGAACTTGTCTGTCTAGCTAGAGAACTGTAAACGCACCAATCAGCGCTCTGTGTCTAGCTAGAGGATTGTAAATGCACCAATCAGCACTCTGTAAAAATGTGCCAATCAGTGCTCTGTGTCTAGCTAGAGGACTGTAAATGCACCAATCACACTCTGCAAAAATGCACCAATCAGTGCTCTGTGTCTAGCTAGAGGATTGTAAATGCACCAATCAGCACTCTGCAAAAACGCACCAATCAGTGCTCTGTGTCTAGCTAGAGGATTGTAAATGCATCAATCAGCACTCTGTAAAAATGCACCAATCAGCACTCTGTGCCTAGCTAAAGGACTGTAAATGCACCAATCAGCACTCTGTAAAATGGACCAATCAGCAGGATGTAGGGGGGGGACACAAATAAGGGAATAAAAGCTGGCCACCCCCCCAGCGAGCAGAGGCAACCTGGGTCCCCTTCCATGCTGTGGAAGCTTTGTTCTTTCACTCTTCACAATAAATCTTGCTGCTGCTCATTCTTTGGGTCTATGCCCCCTCTAAGAGCTTTAACACTCACTGCGAAGGTCCGAGGCTTCATTCTTGAAGTTAGCGAGACCAAGAACCCACTGGAAGGAACCAATTCCGGACACATGACCACCAAGAACTGTCTTCTCAAGGACCTGGGGGTTTGTCTCTTCAACTGCAAACATTCAAGGAGGTGCTTCTCATTCTCATTCCCAGTCCCTATGGCTACCTTGCTCTCTTACACCACTGCTTGTCATGAAAACAGAAGAATTATGTGTCTCCTCTGGATAAGCATGGATTAACACACCCAGGTGGCCTAGTCGCAGGACCAACCACCTCTTCACACTCCTCAGTGCCTTTCCCTTAGCACACCACAGCCTCTGAAAAGTCTCCAATCTTTTGTTTCAGCAAAGTTGTGTTCAGTTCATGCTGGACCCACTTCCCTACTGCAATAGTTTTCATTAAATAAAATCTAATTTACAGCTTTAATGAGTGTCCCACTTAAAAATTTTTTTTTGACAGTAAGCACATGAAATCATTATTGAATTAATAAATTTAGGTTCTACATAGGTGTAAACAGCTGGGGAGAGTTTCATTATTTTGAGTGTTCTTTTGGGATCTCCTCTCCCAACCTCCAAGAAGTTGAAAGATTGCTTAAGTTATATTTTCTTTCAAAATCTCTAACTATGAAAGATGACAATTATGTCCAAGTTATCCACAGTACCTTCTGGATTGAACTAGTCATACTGTGGATATAGAAAGCTATCTAAAATGTCAGAGCTCTAATTTCAATGTCCTGGTTTCTTTTCTTTCTTTTTTTAACGAGACAGGGTCTCGCCTTGTTGCCTGGGCTGGAGCACAGTGAGTGGCAAGATCAGGGTTAATTTAGCCTCAAGCAATCTTCCCACATCAGCCTCCTGAGTAGCTGAGACTATAGGTGCCATGCCACCACGCCCGGCTAATTTTTGCATTTTTATTAGAGACTGGGTTTCGCCATGTTGGCCAGGCCGGTCTCAACCTCCTGGGCTCAAGCTGTCCTCCCGCTCTGCCTCACAAAGTGCTGGGATTGCAGGCCTGCGCCAAGGCGTCCGGTTTGATTTCTCTTTTAAATATGTGTTTTTGGCCGGGCGCAGTGGCTCATGCCTGTAATCCCAGCACTTTGTGAGGCTGAGGCGGGCGGATCACAAGGTCAGGAGATTGAGACCATCCTGGCCAACACGGTGAAACCCCATCTTTACTAAAAATACAAAAAATTAGCCAGGCGTGGTGGCAGGCGCCTGTAGTCCCAGCTACCCGGGAGGATGAGGCAGGAGAATCACTTGAACCTGGGAGGCAGAGGTTGCAGTGACCCGAGATCGCGCCACTGCACTCCAGCCTGGGTGACAGAGCGAGCCTCCTCTCAAAACAAAAAACAAAACAAAAAAAAACAACCAAAAAAAAAAAAACAAAAAACAAACGAAAAACACAAAACAACAACAAAAATAAATCAAAGATTTTTTTTCTCCCTATGTATTAAACACTTAAAAACATTTTACCATTTCTATTTCTGGGTCAATGCCAAAGTTCAGTTCAGTCCAGAAAGACAAGTGGTTTTGGAAAGGGTGTTTGGTTCCGCCTTGCATGCGAATTCCCACACAACCCTCTTCCTCCTTTCCTCCTTCGGGCAGCGTCCAGCAGGATTCCGCTGTTCCTCCAAAATCTTTGTCAGGAGAGTCATCCTGACAGTACTTTTAGGAAGCCCATAGATATCAGCCACAACCTGTGACTTTCAGGGTCAATTGCGTGTCAATTCGCACGTCCATCCAGAACCTGCGGGGACCACGCCCCCACGCTCCCTCCCGGCCTTTGCCTCAGCCCCTCTCCGCCTCCAAGGGTGTCACGTGCCAGACTCGGGCGGGAAGACATTGCCGCCATGTTGATTTCTGGCGGCGCTGGCTGGGGGAAGGGAGAGGGTGGCTGACTAACTAGCTACCCGTAGTTCCGGCTCCTGTGCGCAAGTGCGGAAGTGCGCTGGCCGGGAGAGTGATCGGTTTCCGGTCAGTGGTGCGGTACTGAGTACCCGGAGACGTGTATCGGAAGGTGGGCCGCAGCCATGGCGGAGAGAAAACCTAACGGTGGCAGCGGCGGCGTCTCCACCTCCTCGTCGGGCACTAACTTACTTTTCTCCTCCTCGGCCACGGAGTTCAGCTTCAATGTGCCCTTCATTCCAGTCACCCAGGCCTCAGCTTCCCCGGCCTCCTTGCTCTTGCCCGGAGGTAATAAGGGGAGGGCGGTCCCGTGTGTGGTGGGAGGCGGGCGGGGGACGTGCTGTGACAAGGGTCAGACGGAAGATATTCCTTTTGCCTCCAGCTACCCTCTCGATAGCTTGCCAGGATCATTAGTGACCAGGTTTGAGTGGGTCGGGGGCTTTGGGATCTTGGAGGCGGCAGGTGATGCGACTTGCTCTTCATTGCAGAAACCCACTGTTCCGAGTTGTCCAGAGTGCTGGACATTCATTCGTACACTGGCATTCCACAAATCTTTGCTGAACACCCATTGTTGTTACGCCAGGTAGCTGGCAGGGAATGCAAGTAAACAGTGGCCCTCTCCTAGGGTACAGTAGTCTATCTCCCACTAGGAGACTCCTAGGATACGGTAAGATACCTCCTAGGATGGACTGTGCCCCTCTCCTGGGATACGGTACACTGTCTCCTACTAGGAGATTGTTGTGATACAGTAGGATATCTTCTAGATTACAGTAAGATATCTTGTAAGATGGACTGTGCCGCTCTTCTAGGAGAAACATGTAATATTTGTGAAGTAGACATATAAAATGCATTCCTCATCTTTTTTTTTTTTTTTTTTTGAGACGGAGTCTTGCTTTGTCGCCCAGGGTGGAATCCAGTGGCGCGATCTCGGCTCACTGCAACCTCCACATTTCGAGTTCAAGTGATTCTCCTGCCTCAGCCTCCCGAATAGCTGGGACTACAGGCGTGCATGCCCTGCTAATTTTTGTATTTATAGTAGAGACGGGGTTTCACCATGTTGGCCAGGATGGTCTCAATCTCCGGACCTCAAGTGATCCGCCTGCCTCGGCCTCCCAAAGTGCTGGGATTACAGGTGTGAGCGCCTGGCCAATTTTCGTCTTTCAAGACAATCCATCACTTCTTCCAAGAAACTTTTTCTTGTTCTCTTAGGCCCCCACTCCTATGTGCACTCCTAGCTCTTTTTTCATATTTGTATTATTGTCCAGGGAGATTGCTTTTTGATGATGATGTAGCATAGCCCAGAGCATGGTGTTCAGGAGCACAGACTGTATTCCAGTCCTTGCCCTGCCAGTAGCTTGCTGTATATCTGTAGGCATTTTAGTTTACTTCTCTGTGCTTCAGTTTCTATATATGTATAGCCTCACATAATTATAATTAGAAATGCTTTAATTTTTGAAAAGCACCAAGTATACTGCCTGCCAGACAGTGTGATTTAATGTTTGTGAAATAAACACACCTGCTTCTCCATTTGGACTGCGGTCTTCTTCAGCAGCTATGACCTAATTGCCTTTTTATTTCCAGGATGTTGTTTAGGGCCTAGTAAGTAGATCCTCTTCGAATACTGAGTTTGCAGTGAGTAATTTATTCTTGTTTGAAGGACTAAAGACAGTTTCATGGAGAAGCGAGGACAGGCACGCTGGGAACAGCTGTACATAAAGGTTCCCCTGCCCATGTGTTAATGTTTCTTCTTGATGCTGGTCACTACCTGACATGTACACATACTTGTTTATTCCACTCCACTAGGATGTAAGACCATGAAAGCAAAAACTTAGTTTTATTCACGATTATATTCCCACTGCGTAGAATGATGTGTGGTATGTAGTAGACCAGTTATTCAGTGGATGTTTGTTGAATGAGTGAAAGGATGGGAGTCAAAATGATGTCTCAATTTGACCTGTGGTTGAAAGGTTAGGCGTTGCTGTCTTTGGTGAAGAACCAGCATTTTGGAGCAGAATGCTGTGAGAGGATGCAGGAATAAATAAGGCTTTACCTGGGGTTTTCTAATCATCCTCTGCACCATTAAAGTTGTTTGGTTATGTCCATCTTCCTTGCTGTGTAGTATTTGGTTTGTGTGTCACTGTGAATTCATGCTAAACATTTTCACTGTGAAGTCTAGTATAGCTATACCTGTCTTTAATGCTCTTGTTTCTTGGAGACAGTCTGTGTGTGTGTGTGAACATTAATAGTTTTTAGAACTAAAATTCATCTCTAAAAATCTCAGAAACCCATTCAGAGAATTTCCAGAGAAAAAGAAGAAACAGTCTCCTTGGAAGCAATAGTTAATCATATAAGTGAAAGAGACACAGGAAGCAATTTCATATATTCAACAGACATGGAAGGCCTGGCACAGTGGCTCACGCCTGTAATCCCAGCACTTTGGGAGGCTGAGGTGGGTGGATCACCTGAGGTCAGGAGTTCAAGACCAGCCTGGTCAACATGGCAAAACCCCATCTCAACTAAAAATACAAAAATTAATTGGATGTGATGGTGGGCGCCTATAATCCCAGCTACTCGGGAGGCTGAGGCATGAGAATCGCTTGAGGTGGATGTTGCAGTGAGCTGAGGTCATGCCACTGCACTCCACCCTGAGCGACAGAGTAAGACTCCATCTCAAAAACAAAACAAAAACAAAAACCAGACATGGATTGAGCAGTTTCTATTTGCCAGGCACTGTTCCAGAAGCTGGGAGACACAGAAGAGCAGACAGCCCTGCCCTCAGTGACTGCACAGTATATATGTATACACACACTCACCTGTGTAAGCAACTGTGATACTGGTTTAGAACAGTTAGAAAGAGGGATTGATAGATGGCTGTGAATGCTGTGGGTCTCAGGCTGGCTGAGCTGGGGAATGGATGTCCCTTAGGCCTTCAGGTCCTCTTAGGGGAGGTGATGCTTGAGCTGAGTGTTGAAGGATACATGGAAGTGAGGGAATCTGGAGAGACAGGAATATGGGAAGTCTGAAGGTGTGAGAAAATCTGCAGGTTTGGCAGGAGTTAGTGGTTGGTGGAATGGGACAGGGATGGAGCTCATCCCTCTCTCCTGTCTCTTCACCTTTGTCTCCTCTCCCGTGTATCCTCTGCCCCCAGTAGATCACTTTGACTAGAGTGTGGACAATGGAGTGGCCTCGGTGGTCTATGGGTCACATATACCATACTCAGGAGGAGTTTGTAGTTCATCTTGTTGGGTTTTGGGAGCCTTTGAAGGATTTTCAACAAGGCAGTGAAATTAGACGTGTGTTTCAGAAAGACTGGAGTTTTCTCTAGTTGCACTGGAATAAGGTTGACTGTAGCAAGAGGATTCGGTTGGGAGGCATAGTGAGAGGCTGGCAGTGGCGATGGCAGTCTAGCCCGAGTCAGCCACATTGGGTGTGAGGAGCAGGGAGCAGATGTGTGAGATGTGTAGACTACACACTTGTAGAGACTCGCAGAAGACCAGAGTGTCAGCTCTGTCTGTCAGCACAGAGGCCCATTTTTGTTTAGTTTTAGACCCAAGACTGAGCTCTGTACCTGGCACATAAAGCATCCTGAGTAAATATTTCTTGAATAAATATTTGAATGATTAAATGAAGGGTATGAGAGAGAGGGAGGAGTCTGAGAGACTTGAGGTTTCTGGTTTGAATGTCTGAATGGATGTTGGCAAACATCGGTGGATATAGTGAAATACAGAAAAGGGAGCATGGAGGTGGGTAGTTAAGATAATAAACTCTGTTTGGGGCTTACTAAGCATGAGGTATATGTGGCTGAATCTGCCAAAAACATTGAGGAAGTAGTTGGAAAACAAGTTCTGGAACACATGACAACGGTCTGGGTTTGCGATAGAGTTGGGAGTGTCACCAATATACAAGTGCCTATTAAAGTTGTGGCTTTAGATGACATGTGTCCAAATGAAATGAGAAAGTGCCCCTGAGGTGAGGGCAGCAGTATGTGGAGGGCATTTCATTTGTAGTTGATGCTGATCGGAAAAAAGTTTCTTGGATCAGGTTGACCTCAAGTTTTTTTAAAGGATGAAAGATACCACTGAGGTTTTCTTTTTTTTTTTTTTTGCTTGCTTTTAATTGTTGGGAATGAATTAAGAAATACAGGTAAGTCCAAGTGAGGGTCACTGACCTGAAAAGAGGGGTGGGAGCTGGAAATATATCAGAGAAGTAGAATGATACAGACTGACACAGGGCCTCGTGCAGCAAGGGATATTTTATTTTTAGTTACAAAGAAAATATCAAGAGGAGTATTTTGAATAGTGGAGTATTTTAGTTAAACTGATGTGTGTGAATTATGAGAGCTCAAGAAGCTCAAGCCGTAGTCTCAGCAGAGGTCAAGAAGCTTAGAGCCCAGAGCTTGGAAGAAGGCTGCCTTTTGGCAGGTCTCCAAGGGCAGGGACCAGAGTGTGCCTGTGTGCTGTGAGTGAGTCCAGCCCTCTGATGGATTCCATGCCTCCAGCAAGGAGGTAAGAGGGAATGAGGCAGGGGCAGGGAAGATTAGAAGGAAGAAGATGAAAGCTACAAGCTAGTGAAAATAAAAGTTTAGTAAGGAATAATAGGTGGACTTTTGAGGTGATGTACAGGGAAAATGCTTTTATTTTACAACTTGGAAGTAGAACAGAAGCTAAATTGGAATTGTCAGTACCCACAGTGAACATCAGGTTGGACAAAGGGATGGGAGATCTTCTCTTGGTTAGAAAGTGACCTTTTCAGCAATTTGGTGTTCTAGAATGATAAATGTGTGGTAGTACATGATTTTAGGGAATGGCAATTAATGGTTGACCTACTTTGCCTTGGGAATACAAATACCGCGTGTTCATTTGTACAATAAGTGCTTTGTAGGTAAGATTCCTGACACACCCCTTCTTGTTAACAGAGTTATCTTTAGTCTCTCGTTATCACTATAGAAATAAAATTATGCGTATTTGGGTAGTAGAGTAATAATTGCATTATTTCTTACCAAGAAAAACATAAAAAATAATATGTAAGGCCGGGCATAGGGGCTCATGCCTGTAATTCCAGCACTTTGGGAGACCAAGGCAGGCAGATCACTTGAGGTCAGGAGTTCGAGACCAGCCTGGTCAACATGGTGAAACTTCATCTCTACTAAAAAAAAAAAAATACAAAAATTAGCTGGACATGGTGGTGGGCACCTGTAATCCTAGCTACTTGGGAGGCTGAGGCACGAGAATTGCTTGAACCTGGGAGGCAGAGGTTGCAGTGAGCTGAGATCGCGCCACTGCACTCCAGCCTGGGCAACAGAGTGAGACCCTGTCTCAGAAAAAAAAAAAAAAGTAAAAATAGTAAGTATAGATTTTGTTTCTATTTTTAAGAACTTCTATATACAAATATGTATTTACAAAATAAATAACAAATAACTATTTGTATTTATTTTAAAAGTATGGAAGGGTATGTAGCAAAATGTTAACTGTTTTTTTTTTTTTTTTTTGAGACGGAGTCTCGCGCTGTGTCACCCAGGCTGGAGTGCAGTGGCGCGATCTCAGCTCACTGCAAGCTCCGCCTCCCAGGTTCACGCCATTCTCCTGCCTCAGCCTCCGAGTAGCTGGGACTACAGGCGCCCGCCACCACGCCCGGCTAGTTTTTTGTATTTTTAGTAGAGACGGGGTTTCACCATGTTAGCCAGGATGGTCTTGATCTCCTGACCTCGTGATCCACCCGCCTCGGCCTCCCAAAGTGCTGGGATTACAGGCTTGAGCCACCGCGCCCGGCCAATGTTAACTGTTAACAGTGCGATGGTCTCTGGGAGGTGGGCTTATGAGTGAATTATAATTGTTTCCTCTTATGTTTTCTTATTCATGTTTTCTAGTTTTTCATTTCTAAAGAGCAAGTTTTCAAAGAAAAAAAGAAAAAAAACTGTTTTTTTTTCTGTAATGCAGAAATAGCAAGTTTGAAGAACAAATAAGGAAGTATAATTGCTAGCCCTTCCTTATAGAATCGTATCTGCGGAATGATAGAGTACCCTTTAAACCACATGCTCTCTTGTTCCATTTCAGAGGATTCCACAGATGTTGGTGAGGAGGACAGCTTCCTTGGTCAAACTTCTATTCACACGTCTGCCCCACAGACAGTTAGTTACTTCTCTCAGGTATCAAGCAGCAGTGATCCTTTTGGGAATATTGTACAGTCACCATTAACAACTGCAGCAACCTCAGGTGGACAATCAGGATTCCCCAAGCCCCCGACTGCTCTCCCTTTTACAACTGGATCCCAAGATGTCTCGAATGCGTTTTCACCATCCATTTCGAAGGCTCAACCTGGTGCTCCACCTTCCTCACTGATGGGTATAAATTCTTACCTGCCTTCTCAGCCAAGTAGTCTCCCTCCTTCACATTTTGGGAACCCACCCCAAGGAATTCCCCAGCCAGGATACAATCCATATCGCCATACCCCTGGCAGCAGCAGGGCTAATCCTTACATTGCACCGCCCCAGCTGCAGCAGTGTCAAACACCAGGCCCTCCTGCTCATCCTCCACCGTCTGGACCCCCTGTTCAGATGTACCAGATGCCTCCAGGATCTTTGCCGCCGGTATGGAGACATGATTTTGTGTCCTACTTATTAACTCTGTTTCTTCTTTCTCACCTGAACCTATGTTTTAAAAAACATTTCACATCTTATAATCAATACGATGACAAATTAGTTTCAGAGGGTATTCTTTGTAAGCTACATGAAGTAAACATTATCTTAAAGATAGCTTATTGGATGGCTCATATTTTAGTGTGTATTACTTGTTTATTGAAGTAGTAATTGATTTTAGTGAGTTAGCTACATGTCAGTATTTCCAGATTTTAGAGTAAGGTAGAAATAGTAAGTGTTGTCTAGAGACATAGGAGATGAAGCAGTTATTGTCTTAACAGACCACTAGTTTCTCATCTTTCAGTTACACTAGTCAATCAAAACAGTCAATTACAGGGACTAAAATTGATTACTTCAGTAATTTCTTTTTATTTATGGAGTTTGGATCTAGATCAGTCAAACCCTGTCTAGGGGGAGTTGGTGGAATAACGTATGCATTGGGTACATTTTATGAAATTCCCTTATGCATTTTTCCCAACTAGTTCATTTGATTTCCAAAGAAAAATCAGTGGAATTAAACAAAAAGAGAAATGATTAAAAAGAATTAAGAACCCATTTCGGTGTGGTGGAGATAGCAGTATTGTGATCAGAATGTAACTAACTTCTCTGTTAGAGAATGGACTCTGTTTTATCATTTCATTTAAATCATACCAATACACAAATTTTTGACAATGTTGGATTTCGGCATTCTGAAAAGTAACCAAATTCATAGTGTGTGGTATATAGTTAGTATTTTTGTTAACTATAACGAACTAATTGTAGTTTGTTGCTTAAATTTTTAAAAAGGTTTTTAGATAATAATTTAAAAAGTGATAATTTCAAACTTAAAGAAAAGTTGCAAAAATAAAAATAGTACAAAGAGTACTCTGATATCCTTCACCTAGGTTTACTTATCATTAACATTTTATCCCATTTGTTTTTTAATTTGTGCCTGTGCACACACTGGTATATATGAGCTTTCTCCCTTTCCCCCATGCCTTTTTCCCGCCCCTTCCTCCTACTTCTCCTCCTGCCCCTCCCTATTCCCTTCCTTCCTCCCATTGTTTTTTTCTCTTTCTGTATATATGCAGTTTTGGGGGAAGCATTTGAAGGTCAGTAAAATACATTATGATTTTTTACTCCTAAATTCCTGGTGTACATTTGCTAAGCATAAGGACATTCTTCTGTATAACCACAGCGCAGCTATGGATCTCAGGAAATTGAGTGTTGACATAATACTTCAAAATGATTTTTTAGAAATTATATATATGTATGTATATATACGTGTGTGTGCATATATATATATATATTTTTTTTTTTTTTTTTTTTTTTTGAGGCCAGGTCTTGCTCTGTCACTCAGGCTAGAGTGCAGTGGCATGATAATGGCTCACTGTAGCCTCGAGTTCTCAGGTTCAAGTGATCCCCCTACTTCAGCCTCACCAGTAGCTGGGACCACAGGCACGTGCTGCCATACTTGGCTAATGTTTTGTAGAAATGAGGTCTCACTATGTTGCCCAGGCTGGTCACAAACTCCTGGGCTCAAGCAGTCCTCCTGCCTTGACCTCCCAAAGTTATGAGATTATGGGCTAAATTATATATGTTTTTGAGACTGGGTCTCACTCTGTTGTCCAGGCCGGAATACAGTGGCGCAATCACAGCTCGCCTGCAGTCTCAAACTCCTGGGCCTCAAGTCATCTTCCTACCTCAGCCTACCAAAGTGCTGGGATTGCAGGTGTGAGCCACCACTCCTGACCCAAAATGGTGTCTAATTCAAACATTTAAAAATAAGTATAGTCTGATTTTAAAATCATTTTTGTAGAAAATTTGAAAAATGCAGAATATTGAATTTAATAAAAAATGTCTGTAGATAACCACTGTTTTCATTTTGTTATATGTCTTTTTTTTGGCAAACATCATAGAGTACCTATGGTTTCTATAATTATTTTTTTGTGAACATACTTTAAATGTTACTAAGATTTTTTCTAAAACATTAATTTTTCTTCTTCTTCCTTGTTTTTTTTTTTTTTTTTTTTGAGACGGAGTCTCGCTCTGTCTCCCAGGCTGGAGTGCAGTGGCCGGATCTCAGCTCACTGCAAGCTCCGCCTCCCGGGTTCACGCCATTCTCCTGCCTCAGCCTCCCGAGTAGCTGGGACTACAGGCGCCCGCCACCTCGCCCGGCTAGTTTTTTGTAGTTTTTAGTAGAGACGGGGTTTCACAGTGTCAGCCAGGATGGTCTCGATCTCCTGACCTCGTGATCCGCCCATCTCGGCCTCCCAAAGTGCTGGGATTACAGGCTTGAGCCACCGCGCCCGGCCCTTCCTTGTTTTTTTTAAAGAGATGAGGGGTCTTGCTCGGTCACCCAGGCTGGAGTGCAGTGGTGTGATTACATTCCACTGCAACCTTGAACTACACTTCAGCCTCCGGAGTAGCTGGGACTACAAGTGTGCCCCACCGTGTCCGGGTGATCTTTAGATTTTTTTGTAGAAACAGGATATTGCTGTGTTGCTCATGTTGGTCTTGAACTCCTGGCCTCAAGTGATCCTCCTTCCCTGGCCTCCCAAAGTTCTGGGATTATAGGCGTGAACCATCGTGTCTATCCTCTAAAACTTTTGTTTTTGTTTATTTACTTATTTATTTATTTTTTTTAGCTATCTCCTGCAGAAAGGATATAAGACATTTTTAATGGCTCTGGATAATCTAGCATTTGAGTGAAATATTATTTTATCAGGCTTCTGTTAGGCATTTTGATTATTTCCAGTGATTTCCTATTTTATTTTATTTTTTTGCAAACATTCCAAATTTATTAACTACGATTTTATAATCAATATTATTGAGGTATAATTTACATACAGTAAAAGACATCCGTTTACAGTGTACAATTCGATTTATTTAAAGTGTACAATTAGCTGAGTTTTGACAGTTGTACACACTGATTTCCTATTTTAAATAACCTTTTGGTGTACAACCTTGTGGGTAAATTTTTTTTTTTTTTTTTTTTTTTTTTTTTTTGAGATGGAGTCTCGCTCTGTCGCCCAGGCTGGAGTGCAGTGGCCGGATCTCAGCTCACTGCAAGCTCCGCCTCCCGGGTTCACTCCATTCTCCTGCCTCAGCCTCCTGAGTAGCTGGGACTATAGGCGCCCGCCACCTCGCCTGGCTACTTTTTTGTATTTTTTAGTAGAGACGGGGTTTCACCGTGTTAGCCGGGGTGGTCTCGATCTCCTGACCTCATGATTCGCCCGTCTCGGCCTCCCAAAGTGCTGGGATTACAGGCTTGAGCCACCGCGCCCGGCCGTGGGTAAATTTTTATTTTTATTTTTTATTTATTTTATGAGACAGAGTCTCGCTTTGTTACTCAGGCTGTAGTGCAGTGGTGCAGTCTCAGCTCACTACAGCCTTTGCCTCCTGGGTTCAAGCGATTCTCCTGCCTCAGCCTCCCAAATAGCTGGGATTACAGGCCCATGCCACCACATCCAGCAAATTTTTGTATTTTTAGTGGAGACAGGGTTTTACCATGTTGGCCCGTCTTGTCTCAGACTCCTGACCTCAGGTAATCCACCCACCTCAGCCTCCCAAAGTGGCAGGATTACAGGCGTGAGCCACCGCGCCTGGGCTATTGGTTATAATTCTATCTTTCGGATAAATTCTTAGAAATTGAATGAGTAGGTCAAGGAATAGGCATATTTTAAAGGTTAAATAGGCCGGGCGTGGTGGCTCACGCCTGTAATCCCAACGCTTTGAGAGGCCAACGCAGGCGGGTCTTCTGAGGTCGGGAGTTCACAACCAGCCTGACCAATCTGGAGAAACCCTGTCTCTACTGAAAATACAAAATTAGCTGGGTGTGGTGGTGCATGCCTGTAATCCCAGCTATTCGGGAGGCTGAGGCAGGAGAATTGCTTGAACCCGGGAGACGGAGGTTGCGCATTGCACCATTGCACTCCAGCCTGGGCAACAAGAGCGAAACTCCGCCTCACACACACACAGGGAAGGTTAAATAAATCATGGAAGAAGTATTGCTAGATTGATTTCTATAAAGGTGTTAGTTTACTTTGTTCTGTGAGAAGGTCTAGTTCACCTTGTAATTGATTTTTTTCAAAATTTTTAATTTTTAATTTTTGTGGGTACATAGTAGGTGTATATGTTTATGGGTTACATGAGGTATTTTCTTTTTTTTTTTTTTTTTGAGACTGAGTCTGGCTCTGTCGCCCAGGCTGGAGTGCAGTGGCCGGATCTCAGCTCACTGCAAGCTCTGCCTCCCGGGTTTACGCCATTCTCCTGCCTCAGCCTCCCGAGTAGCTGGGACCACAGGCGCCCGCCACTTCGCCCGGCTAGTTTTTTGTATTTTTTAGTAGAGATGGGGTTTCACCGTGTTAGCCAGGATGGTCTCGATCTCCTGACCTTGTGATCCACCCGTCTCGGCCTCCCAAAGTGCTGGGATTACAGGCTTGAGCCACCGCGCCCGGCCACATGAGGTATTTTCATACAGACATGCAATGTGTAATCATCACATCAGGATAAATGGGGTATAGATATCCCTCCCCTCAAGCATTTTTCCTTGATTTGGGGTTTTGTTAGGTTTTAAAATTCTTAAAATTGCTTTGGGGTCTAGTTATTACACTAAATAATTGTCCAGATATACATGTAGGATAATTACTACTAACATCAGTTTGGGTATGAAGCATATTCAGAATTCTTTTGGACAAGCATGACAGTCTTAACTTTGCCGTCCCCTCCAGGTTCCTCCTTCAGTGCAGTCTCCAGCACAGCAGCAGGTACCTGCCAGACCTGGGGCTCCCTCAGTTCAAGTGCCGCCTCCTTTTCTACTTCAAAACCAATATGAGCCTGTTCAGCCCCACTGGTTTTACTGCAAGGAGGTAGAATACAAACAACTGTGGATGCCTTTTAGTGTGTTTGATTCTCTGAATCTTGAAGAAATCTATAATTCAGGTAAACATTGGTCATGCATCATTCATATCTGATTTTAGGAAGAGAAGGAATGAGTATTTATCCATGATGTATTTTCTGTGAATGTCAAATTCTTTGATCCTTATAGACCCCAGACTCTGTACCTTAAGATGACGATATTAATATAAGTCCTGAGTTACTGGGGTAAGGTATTTAAAGAAGTGTTTTAGTAATTTACTTTGTAGTTTAAAGGTATTTTGAATCAGAGAACTTGAGCAGTTCATATAATCCAGGTTTCAATTTTTCTGTTTCCCTTATTCATTTGTAGTTATGGGGGCATTTATAAAGGGCTTTCTGTGGAACTCTCGATCCTGGAGATGCTCTGTGAAAAAAGTGTTCCCTGGTCAGATAAGGTTTGGAAATGGTGCTCGCTGTATCTAGGTCTTGAGAGAGATGGTGTGCAGGAGTGCGTTAAAGCTTTGAGAAATCCTGCAGTGTAGAAACGTGTTTCTTTGTTTATCCTGGTATTATTTGATCGTGGACTTAAAAGTCACCTATTAATGGCCTTTAGAAACGTATTCCATGGAACATTGTTGTACGTAGATAGTATTGTTCTGATTTAAAAAAAAATCCATCAGTTCTTTGAATTATGTTTTTAAAGTTTGCCTTGACTGTTTCTTTTCTACTTAAGAAGAGTCATAATTTTGAGCAGCACAGATTAATCTTAAATTTCTATTTTTAAACAAAAATGAGCTTAGTTTTTTGTCTTTAAAGACTGAGTAGTCACCGTATTCATTATTTGTTATTTTATTTTTATTTTCTTGAGACAGAGTCTCACTCTGCTGCCCAGGCTGGAGTGCAGTGGTGCAATCTGGACTCACTGCAACCTCTGCCTCCTGAGTTCAAACAATTCTCCTGCCTCAGCCTCCGAAGTAGCTGGGATTACAAGCATGTGCCACCACACCTGGCTAATTTTTGTATTTTTAGTAGACGGGGGTTTCATCATTGGCCAGGCTGGTCTCAAACTCCTGACCTCAAGTGATCCACCGGCCTCGGCCTCCCAGAGTGCTGGGATTACAGGCATGAGCCACTGCACCCAACTGATTATTGATTATTTTAAAATATGCCTTGCAGCAGTCAGGAAAAGTGTTAATTTTGTTCTCTAGTTCAGCCAGATCCGGAGAGCGTGGTTCTTGGCACGGATGGAGGGCGCTATGATGTTTACCTCTATGACCGAATAAGGAAGGCTGCCTACTGGGAAGAGGAGCCAGCTGAAGTGAGACGCTGTACTTGGTTTTACAAGGGGGACACAGATAGTCGATTTATTCCCTATACTGAGGAGTTCAGTGAAAAACTAGAGGTATGGGAGCTTTATTTCTTTATGAGTTTCTTTAAAAAATGTAGGTTCTATATACATTGGTGAGTAACATTGACAGTGGAGCTGACTTTATTTACAAGACAGCTTGTCTTGATGCTGTTCACGGAGAAGATTACTTTTTAAGTGGTGTCATCACTCATGAGGTGCTAATCGTGGCATCTGTGTCTAAAGATAGAATATGGTTTACAGAGGTACATCACAGATCTGATAAGGTGCTTGTGTCAAGCCTTCAATAGAACCTAGGCTGCTGGGATTTGTTGTTGATAGAAAATGCCAAGCATATGGACATTTTCAAATTAATATTCAGTAAAAGGCTTGAAATTAACTTCTGATTTGTGAAAATAAATAAATAGAATTGGAAGAAGTATCATGAGCCTTATTAGCCATCTTAAATCTATAATTTCTTTGTATAATTGTGTTAAATGCTTGTGTTAATTCTACTTAAGAGTTGAATGTTAGATATTTGAAATACGTTCAGTGAATTCAGTTGCATAGATGGGAAATGAGATACAGAATGTTTTAGTTAACTTCTGGCTGGGTGTGGTGGCTCGTGTCTATAATCCCAGCACTATGGGAGGCCGAGGTGGGCAGATTTCTTGAGGCCAGGAGTTTCGAGAACAGCCTGGCCAACATGGTGAAACCATGTCTCTACTAAAAATACAAAAACTAGCCAGGCATGGGGGCACACGTCAGTAGTCCCAGCTACTCGGGAGGCTGAGGAGGAAGGATCACCTGAGCCAGGGAAGTTGAGGCTGCAGTAAGCTGAGATCATGCCACTGCATTCCAGCCTGGGTAATGGGAGTGAAACCCTCCCTCAGAAAAAAAAGAAAGCATATGTTTATATATGTGCATATATGTGTGTGTGTTTATATATGCATGTATATATGTATATATAAAGAAAGTGTAAAGGAATGCTGATATTTCTAGCTTAATTTTAGACATAAATAAAGATGTGTTGTAATTTTTGGTACCTTTGGTAGGCCCCTACGAAGCTATCATGTCCCCAGATTAAATGTTTAGTTTTATTATTTTGAAGCTGAAGTATATATTTTCAAGTCCAATCTGTGTCTGAAAGTCTACACTTTATCTTAACTGTATTTGATATTATATGGGTGACATAGACTTTGAGGCAGGATAGATATCCACATACCGACCATTGCAGCAACACATGGCTACCTAGGGAGACCTTAGCTTTTGTTCGGCTTCTTCCAGGAAACTCAAACCAGATCAGGGAAGAGACACAGAAGGTTAGGAAGTGAGAAAGCCAGTAATAGAAAGGGAACAAGATACATATTGCTCAGCATCCCGTTGGTGATCCTGTCCTGTCAGAGCACTAAGACAAAACAACGGAAGGGTTGGAGACAGAGAACACCTTTAATTTGATGAAGACATGATTGTCTACGTGGAAAATCAGAAGAACCTCTAGAAATATTATTAGCACCAATACAAGAGTTTTCTGCAAGTCTGTGTATATAAAATTAACATACGTAAATTAGTAGCATTCCTGTGCCATCGAAATAACCAACTAAAAATCGAAAAAGAAGATACTATGTATTTATAACAGAGAGACTATATATTTATAAAACTACAGGCAATGTAGGAAAAAAGTCCAAGCAAAGTACCCGTGAACCTTATGGAGATAAACTACAAAACAGAATTGAAGAATGTAAAAGGTGACCTCAACAAATGGAACTAGGTTGGGCATGGTGGCTCCTGCCTGTAATCCCAGCACTCTGGGAGGCCAAGCTGGGTGGGTTGCTTCAGCTCAGGAGTTCCAGACTAGCCTGCACAACACCGCAAAACTCCGTCTCTACAAAAAATACACACACAAAAATTAGCCGGGCGTGGTGGCCCATGCCTGTGGTCTTAGCTGCTCAGGAGGCAGAGGCAGGAGGATTGCTTGAGCCTGGGATCTTGAGGCTGCAGTGAACTGTGATGGTGCCACATCACTTTAGCCTGGGCAACAGAACAAGACCTTGTCTCAGAAAAAAAAAAAAAAAGAAACGGAGCTAAACATTATGTTCAAGTAGGCACTATCATAAAAGATATCAATTCTTCCCAAATTATCTGATAAATTTTAGGCAATCCCAATCAAAATTCACATCAGGGTTTTTTTTTTTTTGGTAAAATTTGCAAGCTGCTTCTAAATTTTTCGTGGAAGATCGAAATGTCAAGGATAACCAAGACTATTTCGACAATGGAATGTGGAATCTTTACCAGATAATACTTACTATAAAGCTGTGAATTGAAAGGGAATATGAAGAAGTGAAAATTATTTATTTTTTAAACAAGGTCTCATTCTGTCCCCCAGGGTGGAGTGCAGTGGCACGATTTCAGCTCACTGCAACCCCCACCTCCTGGATTCAAGTGGTTCTCCTGCCTCCGCCTTCCGAGTTGCTGGGGTTACAGGTGTCGCCACCATGCCCAGCTAATTTTTGTGTTTTTAGTAGAGGCAGGGTTTCACCACATTGGCCAGGATGGTCTTGAACTCGTGACCTCAGGTGATCCACCTGCATTGGCCTCCCAAAGTGCTGGGATTACAGGTGTGAGCCACCACACCTGGCCTGAAAATAATTTTTAAGATGGTGAAAGTTTTCTTTAATCATTGTTGTTTGTGTCCTTGCTTTTAGAAATTATAAATTATATTTAAAGTTTTTTTTTTTTTCCAATCGAAGAGAAGGGTCAGAAGTACAGAAGGCTAGGCTGGGCATGGTGACTCACTCCTGTAATCCCAGCACTTTGGAGGCTGAGGCGGGCTGATCGCTTGAGGTCAGGATTTCGAGAGCAGCCTGGCCAACATAGTGAAACCGTGTCTCTACTAAAAATACAAAATTAGCCGGGTATGGTTATGCCTGCCTGTAATCCCAGCTACTCAGGAGGCTGAGGCAGGAGTATCGCTTGAACCCGGGAGGCAGAGGTTGCGGTGAGCTGAGATCGTGCCATTGCACTCCAACCTGGGTGACAGAGTGAGACTCCACCTCAAAAAAAACCACAAAAGTACAGAAGACTGATGAAGAGGAATTGTTACTGAATGATTGTCCAAGACACAAAAGGAAATACTTCTATTTTCACATGATTGTCAAATACTCACTGTCACTAGTTTTAAAAAAAGACTTTGTAACAATTTTTACTTGTCAATTAAAAAAACAAATGAACAAAAAAAAAGGACTTGTGGATATGCCAGAGGCCCTGCCTTACTTTGTGTTGAATCTCTCCTCAATAGGTCCTCAGACTTGTGCTTTATAGAAACTAGAATAGTATGATCGGCCCTCAGCATCCACAGGTTCCACATCTGTGGATTCAACCAAATACTCTGAAAATATTTAGAAAACAACAACAATAAAAATAACACAGACTAGGCACGGTGGCTCACGCCTGTAATCCCAGCACTTTGGGAGGCTGAGGCGGGCGGATCATCTGAAGTCAGGAGTTTGAGACCAGCGTGGCCAACATGATGAAACCTTGTCTCTACTAAAAATACAAAAATTAGACAGATGTGCTAGTGCATTGCCTGTAGTGCCAGTTACTCGGTAGGCTGAGGCAGGAGAATCGCCTGAACCCGGGAGGCAGAGGTTGCAGTGAGCAGAGATTGCACCACTGTACTCCAGCCTGGGCAACAGAGCAAGACTCTGTCTCAAGAAAATAAAAAATAAAAATTACGGTGTAACTATTGATATCCCATCTACATTTTATTAGGTATTATAAGTAATCTAGAGAGGATTTAAAATATAAGGGAGGATGTATGTAGGTTTTATGCAAAAACAATGCTATTTTATATAAAGGACTTGAACACCAGGGATTTTGGTATCTTTGAGGGGTCTTGGATCCAGTTTTCCAAGTCACTCTGTTTGTGGTACTTTGTTTTTTTTTTTTGTTTTTTTTTTTTTGTTTTTTGAGACGGAGTCTCGCTCTGTCACCCAGTCTGGAGTGCAGTGGCCGGATCTCAGCTCACTGCAAGCTCCGCCTCCCGGGTTTACGCCATTCTCCTGCCTCAGCCTCCCGAGTAGCTGGGACTACAGGCGCCTGCCACCTCGCCCGGCTAAGTTTTTGTATTTTTAGTAGAGACGGGGTTTCACTGTGTTAGCCAGGATGGTCTCGATCTCCTGACCTCGTGATCCGCCCGTCTCGGCCTCCCAAAGTGCTGGGATTACAGGCTTGAGCCACCGCGCCCGGCTGTGGTACTTTGTTAATGCAGCCCTAGGAAATGAACAGATTGCCTAAAACTTGGTTTTCTTCATTATATAATGGGGATCCTATTATTTAGGAGTGATTGAGAGTAATTACTTGAACTATATGTATAAGGTGATAAAAAATAATGTTAACCAGTCAGGAGATGAGAACTGCTGTTACTGTTATTTTTATCACGATTATAGTTATCGTTTTCCTCCATACTTTCAATGTGGTATAAATTTGTCATATTGGAATATATGTTGTTTCCCCCATTATAGGCTGAATATAAAAAAGCTGTAACCACTAATCAGTGGCACCGAAGATTAGAGTTTCCAAGTGGAGAGACAATTGTTATGCACAATCCAAAGGTAATGATGCTGTTTAAAATATTAAGATACTAAGTTCATTTTAATATTTTTCTGTACATGTTTGATAAATTGTTCATTTTTAGTAACTTCTACAGTGGGAATGTTTTTATAACAAATGCATTGCTTTTAAAATAGTTTCTTATATAAACAAATAAGTTTCTATGATTCACATTGATCATAGAAACAAAAACACAAATTTTTCATAGGGCAAGGTTCATGCCTGTGAGAGGCTGAGACAGGTGGAATGCTTGAGCCAGGGCGACAGCAGAACCCTGACTCTATAAAAAATAGAAAAATTAGCTGGGCAGGGCTGGGCGCGGTGGCTCAAGCCTGTAATCCCAGCACTTTGGGAGGCCGAGACAGGCGGATCACGAGGTCAGGAGATCGAGACCATCCTGGCTAACACGGTGAAACCCCGTCTCTACTAAAAAAAAACCGAAAAACTAGCCAGGTGAGGTGGCGAGTGCCTATAGTCCCAGCTACTCGGGAGGCTGAGGCAGGAGAATGGCGTAAACCCGGGAAGCGGAGCTTGCAGTGAGCTGAGATCCAGCCACTACACTCCAGCCTGGGCGACAGAGCGAGACTCCGTCTCAAAAAAAAAAAAAAAAAAAAAAAAAAAATTAGCTGGGCATAGTGGCACGTGCCTGTAGTCCCAGCTACTCGAGAAGCTGAGGTGGAAGGATTACTCGAACCTGGGAGATTGAGGCTGCAGTGAGTCATGGTTGTGCCCCACTGCCCTCCAGCCTGGGTGACAGAGCAAGACCTCATCTCAAAATAAAAAGTAAATTTTTCTCAGGCTGGGTATGGTGGCTCACACCTGTAATCCCAGCATTTTGGGAAGCCAAAGTGGGAAGATTGCTTGAGGCTAGGAGTTTGAGACCAGCCTGGGCAACAAAGAGACTCTATCTCTACAAAAATTAGCTGAGTATAGTGGTGTGCACCTGTCTAGCTACTCGGGAGGCTGAAATGGGAGGATCACTTGAGCCCAAGAGTTTGAGATTGTAGTGAGCTGTGATCACGCTCACTCCAGCCTGGGTGACAGAGCAAGACTCTGTCTAAATAAATAAATAAAGTAAGTATTTCTTACGAAGTTTCTGTTTATGGCAACATGATAACTGGAGTGTAGTATGCACTGTAGAAGTTGCTTGATAATTTTTATCACTTGATCAGAAGTTGGCAAGCTTTTTCTATAAAGGGCCAGAGACAAAATATTTAAGGCTTTGCAAGTTACCTGTTCCCTGTTGCAGCCACCAGCTCTGCCACTGTGGTGTGAAAGCAGCCAGAGACAATGTATAAACCAATGGGTATGATATTTTCAACGAATCTTTATTCATAAAAACAGATGGTGGGGCACATTTTTCCTGTGGGCTGTAGTATGCCTGTCTGCCCTTGATGTGGTTTGCTCTAACCTTTCAAGTAAAAATGTGTCCTTTTTCTTTTTCTTTTTATTGTCTTTATGAATTTATCTTGTTTTTAAAAAAATATTGATTGCTGGTGTTCTGATTCTTTCATTTGCCAACCTTAATTTCTCTGAGCTCCAAGTTCCTCACCTGCAATAATGATCTCCCAGGGTCATATTTTAGATGAAGTGAGGTAATTTATGCAAAAGCATCTGGCATGGGGTTTAGCACACAGTAGTTTCTGAGAACATAGGCTTTTTATTTATTCATTTTTTTAATAGAAAAGTATATAAAAAAACTTACAATCCAACTACTTCTGTAGTCTTTATTGATACTGAAATAAAAACATTCATTTGCCAACAAAATGTGAACAGTTTAAAAGGACATTAAATGAAAAATAAAAGCCTCCTATTTCTGCCTTCCTCATTTCTCCTCTACATAGTAACCATCTTAATCTTTTTGTTTTTTTTAAGAGACAAGTTCTCACTCTCTTATCCAGGCTGCAGTGCAGTGACCAATCACAACTTGCTGCATCCTCGAACTCTGAGCTCAAGGGATCCTCCTGCCTCAGCTTCCCAAGTAGCAAGGGCTACAGGTGTGCGCCACCTTGCTTGGCCAGTTTTTAAGATTTTTTTGCAGAGATGGGGTCTTGCTATCTTGCCCAGGCTGGTCTGGAACTCTTGGGCTCAAGCCTTCCTCCTGCCTCCGCCTCCTAAAGTGCTGAGATTACAGGTGTGAGCCAACGCGCCTGACTAACCTTTTTTTTTTTTAGACAAATATTTTGCATACTACATCAAGTATATGTTCTTTTTTTTTTTTTTTTAAATAAAATTTTCTATGTAGTATAGGGCTGAATTTAATACAGTTGGTTTAACAGAATGTATTTCCTAAAAAGTGGTAGGGTTTTGTCATTATGTTTTTGTCGTTGAAATTGAAATTTTATTTTAATTGGAAATCTTAGTATTTAAAGGATTTTGCTTTACATGTTTTTATAAGACAAAGACTCCTCAATTGCAGGTTACTTGTCCTTGATTTCTTTTTTTGTTTTTATTTTATTATTATTATTTTTTGTAGAGACAGGGTCTCTAACTTTGTTGCCCAGGCTGCTCTGGAACTCCTGAGCTCAAGCGGTCCTCCTACCTTGGCCTCTCAAAGTGTTGGGATTACGGGCATGAGCCACTGCACCAGGTCTGTCCTTGATTTCTTTTGTGTAAACCTGGAGTTTTATTTAGCTTTTCTTTTTGTTTATTTTTGTTTTTTTTTCGAGACAGGATTTTGCTCTGTTGCTCAGGCCAGAGTGCAGTAGTACAAACACAGCTCATTGCAGCTTTGACCTCCTGGGCTCAAGTGATCCCTCTGCCTTGGCCTCCTGAGAAGCTGGGACCATAGGCATGCACCACCATGCCTGGCTAATTTTTAAATTTTTTGTGGAGACGGGGTCTCACCATATTGCTCAGGCTTATCTTGAGCTCCTGGGCTCAAGTTATCCTCCCACCTCAGCCTCTCAAAGTGCTGGGATTACAGGTATGAGCCACCATACCTGGCCTGTGTTATAAGTTTTTAAATCAAGGTGTAATATTTCTAATTTAATTGTATAATTTTCAACATAAGCATTGGAAAGATATCGATTTGCTTAATTTTGGTGGTTAGTGAACACTAGCAAGACTCCTTTAAAGTTTGTTTTGGGGGAACAGTACTCATAATTTATAAGTCTCCATACTCTGAGGTGTAGCTTATTATGTATTAAACTACTTAGCCTGTAGTGGAAAAGAATTTGTTAATGAGCTTTGTCATAATTCTGTTGCATCTTGAAGGTTATTGTTCAGTTCCAGCCGTCTTCAGTGCCAGATGAATGGGGGACCACGCAAGATGGACAGACAAGGCCCAGGGTTGTAAAGCGTGGAATTGACGATAACCTTGATGAAATTCCTGACGGTGTGTATAGTTTGTTTAGAACTGAGGTCTGTTTTAGTCCTCTCCATTTTGGCATCATTCTTTAGAATGATGAAGAAAGAAACACAGTTATTAGAATTCCCTGCCACAGCGGCCATAGCATGCAGAAATCAGCCAGTTTGGCGCATATCTTTTTTTTTTTGAGACAGGGTCTCATTCTGTCGCTCAGGCTGGAGTGCTATGTTGTGAATGAACACGGCTCACTGCAGCTTCAACCTCCTGGGCTCAAGTGATCCACTTCAGCCTCCTGAGTAGCTGGGATGAAAGGCGTGTACCACCACTCCCAGCTAATATTTCTGTTTTTTGTAGAGATGAAGTTTTGCCAGGTTGCCCAGGCTTTTCTCAAACTCCTGAGCTCAAGCTCTTTGCCTGCCTCGGCCTCCCAAAGTGCTGAAATTATAGGCGTAAGCCACTGTGCCTGGCCATATCTTTCTTTTTGATTTTATTACTTTTGTATCTTTATTTTTTAATGGATGCATAACAATTATACATATTAATGGGGGTATATACCTGATATTTTGATAAATGTATACAACGTGTAATGATGAAATTGAAGTAAGTATAGTATGTCCATCACTTCAAACATTCATCATTTCTTTGTGTTGGGAACATTTCAGATCTATTCCCCTAGGTATTTTTCTTTTTCTTTTTCTTTTCTTTTTTTTTCTTTTCTTTTCTTTTTTTTTTTTTCAGACAGGGTCTCACTCTGTTGCCCAGGCTGGAGTACAGTGGCGTGATCTCGGCTCACTACAACCTCCACCTCCCAGGTTCATGTGATTCTCCTGCCTCAGCCTCCTGAGTAGCTGGGATTATAGGCGTGTACCACCACGCCCAGCTAATTTTTGTATTTTTAGAAGAGATGTGGTTTCACCATGTTGGCCAGGCTGGTCTCAAGTCATCCACCTACCTCACCTTCCCGAAGTGCTGGGATTATAGGTGTGAGCCACTGCACCCTGCCTCTCCTAGGTATTTTGAAAGACACAATAAATTATTTTTAACTGTTGTCACCCTACTGTGCCATCTAACAGAAGTTATTCCTTCAACATACCTGTATGGTTGTACCCATTAATTGACCTCTTTTTATCTTTACTTCCCCTCGACCCTTCCCAGGCTCTGGTAGCCATCATTCTGCCCTTACCTCTGTGAGATAAACTTCTGTAGCTCCTACATATGAGTGAGAACATACAGATATATCTTTATCTTTAAATTTGAAATTCTGTTAAAATACATAAACCACATAGCATAGATTCTAAAATATGTTTTGTTGTGGAGAAGCACTTTGCTGGTTGGAACTAAGGTTTGGCAACGCTTTTAAGCTTGTGTTTTTACACCTCACCGGTTTGCGTCACTCTGGTGCGGGGATTGCAGGCTTTTTCTGTAAAGGGTCAGATAGCAGATAGGCTTTGCAGGCCATATGGTCTCTGTTACAGCTACTCAGCTTTGCATTGTTGTGTGAAATCAGCTGAAGACTGTATGTAAACAAATGGGCATATCCATGTTCCAGAAAACGTCTTTTTTTTTTTTTTAAACGGAGTCTCACTCTGTTTCCCAGGCTAGAGTGCAGTGGTGTGATCTGGGCTCACTGCAACTTCCACCCACTGGGTTCAAGTGATTCTTGTGTCTCAGCCTCCCGAGTAGCTGGGATTACAGGCACCCACCACCACGCCTGGCTAATTTTTGTATTTTTAGTAGAGACAGGGTTTTGCCATGTTGGCCAGGCTGGTTTTGAACTCCTGACCTCAAGTGATCCACATGCCTCTGCCTCCCAAAGTGCTGGAATTACAGGCGTGAGCCACCACACCCAGCCCATAAAACTTTATTTATTTTATTTTTATGTTTTTCCTTGAATGGTTTCACTTTTGTCAAAAACTTTATTTATAAAAACAGGTGGCTGGGCCTGGTGACTCATGCCTGTAATCCCAGCACTTTGGGAGGCCGAGGCAAGTGGATCACCTGAGCTCAGGAGTTCGAGACCAGCCTGGCCAACATGGTGAAACCCTGTCTCTACTAAAAAAATACATATATAAAAATTAGCCGGGCATGGTGGCAGGTGCCTGTAATCCCAGCTACTCGGGAGGCTGAGGCAGGAGAATCGCTTGAACCTGGGAGACGGAGGTTGCCGGGAACCGAGATCGTGCCATTGCACTCTAGCCCAGGCAAGAAGAGTGAAACTCTGTCTCAAAAACAAAACAAAATAAACAAAACAGGTAGTGGGTAGGATTTGGCCTGTGGGCCATTGTTTGGCATTGCCTGCTTTAGTGTATATGCTTTGGTTTCTTCTATACTATTATTTAAGAATGGATTTTATTTTTACAATTACATACACTTTATGTTTATTGAAGTGTATGTAAAATGTATGTTTGTTATAAATCAATACTCACTATGAAATCTGAGTAATCTCCATGTGGGGCTTAGTGTCCTGGGCAGTTGTGAAGCCTCTGTAGATACAAACGTGCTGTTCATCATGTGCTAATAGCATCTGGGAAGAGAGAGAGCCTGCTGCCTTCACCTCTTGTTCTAGTTCGCTTTTATTTGCTGAGAGGGACAAACTGTTCCTCTAATTTGATAGGGGTAATGAGGCTTATTCTCTTTGAAGGGTCATGAATTTCTTTGGCAAGTTTGTGATGACAAAAGAGATATCTAGAATATTGCCATTGGGAAAATCCAAACAAATTGCCATCTTTTATGTATGTTTAAAAATTTTTTTAATAGGGGAGATGCCTCAAGTTGACCATTTGGTGTTCGTGGTGCATGGCATTGGACCTGTGTGTGACTTACGCTTTAGGAGCATTATTGAGTGTGGTAAGTGTTGGGCATATTGTATTTCATGGGATGATCTGAGAACTAATGGAAGGGCTTTGGAGTATTTGTTTTTAGGATAGTTCCCAGCTGTGTACTACTTGCTGAGGGAGCTGTAAGAGGAGATTTAAATGGTCAGTGGGAAATACTAAGTTGTACTTGATTTGCTCTTGTGACACATGTGACTCATAAAATCCCAGACTCTGAGGAATTAGAAGGGATCTTGCTGACAGCCTTTGCCTGAGCACCTGCAGCAGCAAGGAGCACCTCTGCATTGAAGGGATTTATAGTCAGTGAGTTGGGAGAAGTTGTTTAATGGAAACGTGAATCTGCCTGGTTGACTTAAATTTTTGAAGTTTTATTTTTATGTCTATATAATAATAGTTGGTATTTATTGAATATTTGGTATATGCCAAGTATCTTAGATGTCTTGTCATTTGACCCTCACAAATAAACCTTTGGGGTATAGGCGCTGTCACTGTTATTGCCGCTACTGTGACTCATGAGGAACTGAGGCCCAGGGCAGTGGGGGTTGGGGGTGAAGAGGTAGGTAGGGGTGGGGGTGAGTGAAACTCTCCCTTCTCACAGTCAGTAGGGCCTGGGACCTGGAGCTGGCAGTGTGATTCCAGAGCCTTTCCCCAAGGTGCCGTGCTGCCTCCTCCTAGCAGTGGTGGTTGAACTGATTCATCCCAAGCATCTATTCCTCTGCAATAATGGAAAGTTGAAAAGAGCTTCCCAAAAGTTACTTATTCCTTTCTTTTTTAAAAATTTTACTAATTCTCTTATCCTCATTTTTTTCTTAAAAAAAAAATGTATCTTTATGTTATTAAAAATACTGGCATGTTTGAGGTAACTGCTGACTAGCTATCAAGCTAGGAGAATTTAATTTATTTTCTCTGTTTTTTTTTTTTTTTTTCTTTTTCTTGAAGTGGATGATTTTAGGGTGGTTTCTCTCAAATTGCTGCAGACACATTTCAAGAAATCTTTAGATGACGGGAAAATAAGCAGAGTGGAGTTCCTTCCAGTTCATTGGCATAGTTCTTTGGGTGGGGACGCCACAGGTGTTGACAGGTTTGTGGATTTTGATAACTTGTTTTTCAAATTAGTCAAATTTAAATTTAAAATTTAAACCATAATATGAAATAGTTTATTGTAACTTCAATCAATATGTTTTTTAAAATTGTAAACTTCTGACATGTGATTAAATATTGGCTGTAAAGTTTGCACACTACTTTTCTCTCTCTGTGTGTGCATTCCTCTTGTAAATATTTAAGAGAATCTAAGAAATTTTAGCTGGTTTTAAAATACAATTTTAATCTGTAGCGGTTTAGACAGGGGGCTGTCCTTTATGTAGTAAGATGCCTAATGGCCTTTCCACTCAACCAAAAATGTCTCCAGAAATTGCCAGATGTCCCCTGGAGGGTAAAAATCACCCCTGACTGAGAACCACAGATTCAGAATATTGTTTCTCATTGGAGATGCTCTTGTCGGGACAATTCTTTGCCGTCACAGTGCAGACCACTTAACTTCCTTAGTGTAAAGACCACTCAGTACTAGCAGTGCTCACCAGGCACTGTGGCAATTAAAAATACTCTGCTCAATTTTGAATGCTCCCAACTGAGAATCGTAAATACAGGTAATAGTTATGCTGGCACCTGTCTAGATTTTAGTGAACGCCGTAATGTTTCAGGGTACATAGTTTAATAAAACTATTTCTACAACAGCATTTTATCTATGTTAGGCCCTATTGTAAGGGTGTTTTCTTTGTGTGTATCCCTAAATTTCATTTTGGTCATTCTCAAATTTGGAAAGATTTTTCGTTCCATGTAGCCCTGTTTTTTCTGTTTGATATTCTCTTTAGTCCTTTTGACCCACAAGTTTTGTCAGGTGTCCAGATTTGCAGTTTACTGGAAGAAAAATGGAAGAGTAATCTTCCCTCTTTAAAAATAAAATAGAAATCTTTGCATATGACTTACATAGCAACTGACTCTTCAGAGAATCCCACGATTCATAGTATAGTTATAGGCACAAATAGCTTAAAAAAAAAAAAAGAAATTATTTTTGAGACAACATCTCACTGTCACCCAGGCTCTGGAGCACACTGGCATGATCATGGCTCACTGTGGCCTTGGCCTCCTGGGCTCAAGTGGTCCTCCCACCTCAGTCTCCCAAGTAGCTGGGACTACAGGCGCAAGCCGCCTTGCCTGGCTAATTTTTAAATTTTTTGTAGAGATGGGGTCTCACTGTGTTGCTCAAGCTGGTCTTGATCTCTTGAGCTCAAGCGTTCCTCCTGCCCTAGCCTCTCAAAGTCTCTACCACATATGGCAGCACACATTTTTTTGGCTTTATTTTTATATTTTTAATTTTTTTTCGAGGTGGAGTCTCGCTCTGTCGCCCAGGCTGGAGTGTGGTGGCACAATCTCGGCTCACTGCAACCTCCACCTCCTGGGTTCAAGCGATACTCATTCTTTAGCCTCCCAAACAGCTGGGTCTACAGGTGCGGGCTACGACGTGTGGCTAACTTTTGATTACAAAAGAATTTTTTTTTGAGATGGAATCTTGCTCTGTCGCCCAGACTGGAGTGCAGTGGTACAGTCTCGGCTCACTGCAACCTCTGTCTTTCAGGTTCAAGCAATTCTCCTGCCTCACCCTCCTGAGTAGCTGGGATTACAGATGTACACCACCACAGTTGGCTAATTTGTGTATTTTTAGTAAAGATGGGGTTTCGCCATGTTGGCTTGGTTGGTTTTGAACTCCTGACCTCAAGTGATCGACCCACCTCGGCTTCCCAAAGTGCTGAGATTGCAGATGTGAGCCACCGCATCTGGCCTATCTTGATTTATTTATAATGACTGTCTACAGAAACAACTCATATTTAGTCTGTGGGGTTTTCTTAGTGTATTTTCAGGAGTCAAAAATCTAAACTTTAAAAAATCTGTAAATTTAAGGTAGATGCTGACTGAATGTGCTGTATTCTTCTTTTTAAACAGGAATATTAAGAAAATCACTTTGCCAAGTATTGGTCGATTTCGTCACTTTACCAATGAAACTTTGCTAGATATTTTATTTTATAACAGCCCCACCTACTGTCAGACTATCGTGGAAAAAGTAGGAATGGAGATAAACCGTCTGCATGCACTGTTTATGAGTCGGAACCCAGACTTCAAAGGAGGTGTCTCTGTTGCTGGTCACAGTTTAGGTAAAACTGTCAAATATCCACATTTTAAATACAATTTTTGTTGAGTTATAACTGCTTTCAGTATAGGTGATATTGTTAGTGCAAAATTAAGAATTATATATTTTAAGTTTCAGAAAGGGTAGAAATGAATGCTTTGAGTTTAGATTCTGCCTTTTCTATATTCATCTCTAGTATTACCGAGGGAATGCTGCGTATTTTAATTTATGCTGCTGTTTGATAAAATAAAATTACTAATTATCAGGTCTTGAGTAATATGTAACTTCTGTATGACTTTTGACTATAGACATTGAAAAAAGAATTTATTTAGTGTTATAAAAGCACCTACTACATTATAAGGCAAAATGTTTCTTTTTCTTAGGTTCTTTAATATTGTTTGACATCCTGTCTAATCAAAAAGATTTGAATTTATCAAAGTGTCCTGGACCTCTTGCTGTTGCTAATGGAGTTGTGAAGCAGCTACATTTTCAGGAAAAGCAGGTATGTCTGTGCATGGCCAATTAACATTTTGATTTAGAGTCTATGGAGCTGAACAGTTTTCGAAAGTCTGAACTGTTTCCTGAAACGTTTGTTTGTTTGTTTGTTTGTTTTAATGAAGGCTTGCTTGGTTGCTTGGGCTAGTCTTGAGTTCCCTCCTGGCCTCAAGTGATCCTCCTGCCTTGGCCTCCCAAAGTGCTGGGATCTGCCTTGGCCTCCCAAAGTGCTGGGATCAGTAACTCTTCAGAGAATCCCCAAATTCAGAGTACAGTTATAGGCCCAAATAAAATAGCTACCGTGTCCAGCCCTGAAACTGGTTTTACATATTAAAGTACACCGAGGTTTAGAAATGGAATGGAATCATGGAGCTCATTATTTGAGTTTCTCACTCTTCTTCTTTATGGATTATAAATTTAAATATGAAAGTTTATGATTTTTAAAAATGTAAATTATAGGAAATGGAGACATGAGTGATTTATTAAATTTATATACTTTTCAGAATATTCAATTTTTTTTTTTTTTTTGAGGCAGAGTTTCGCTCTTGTCACTCAGGCTAGAGTGCAATGGTATCTCGGCTCACTGCAACCTCTGCCTCTTGGGTTCAAGTGATTCTCCTGCCTCAGCCTCCCAAGTAGCTGGGATTACAGGTGCCTGCCACCACGCCTGGCTAATTTTTGTGTTTTTGGTAGAGACGGGGTTTCACCATGTTGGCCAGGCTGGTCTTCAACTCCTGACCTCAGGTGATGTGCCTGTCTCAGCCTCCCAGAGTGCTGGGATTACAGGCCTGAGCCACTGGGCCTGGCCAGAACATTCAAACTTTGAATGGCAAAGTACTGTACCTAAAATTATGAGTTGTCTATAGAGCAAAATTGTTTCAGATTTTTCGTAGATAAGGAGTTGTTATATGGGAGTTTTTCTGAGCTTGTAATATTTTTTACTTTTTTTTAAAGTTGCCTGAAGAGCCAAAGCTGACTATGGATGAGTCATGTGACCTTGATGTTGAAAATGAAGAAGTCCTAACTTTGCAAGAAACTCTGGAAGCACTTAGCCTCTCTGAATACTTCAGCACTTTTGAAAAGGAAAAGATTGATATGGAATCTCTGGTACTGATCATAGTTTGCTTCACTTTGTTTGAAATTGTTTTTCTTGTGTATAGATTGAAAATTAAGAATAAACACTTTTATATCAAAATACATTCCAGAGTAGACAAAGACTGAAACGGTTTAAAAAATTGAAAAACACAGCAGAATATTTTTTATAATCTGAAAGGCTTTTCTAAGTATGATGCAAAATCCAGAAGCCATCAAAGAAAACAATTGTGTAACAGTAGACACCATAAACAACATCTAAAGGCCAGTGATACATTTGCAACACACATTATAGACAGAGGGCTTACTTCATTAATATTCAAAGCTTCTACAAATCAGTTACAGAAAGACCATCATATCAGCGTGTTACGTAAATAGGCAAAGAATATAAATGTGATTTGCAGAAAAGGAAATATCAGATAGTTTCTTCGCACGTGGAAACTCATAAGAGAAATGGAAATTGAAAGTACAATGGGATTTTTTTTAACTTACCAGTTTGAAAAAATAGGAAGTTTGATAATATGCTGTGTGGCCAGGATGAAGGGAAGTAGGCATCGTGATATATTGTTCGTCAGACTGTAAATTGGTACAGACTCTTTGGAGGGCAGTTTGGCAATATCTTTAAGAATATAAAAATTACCCTTTGCTTCATTAATTTCATTGCCAGGAATATTTCCTACAGAGAAATATTCACACAAGAATATCTACAAGGATACTCACAGCAGTATTTGCAATATAAAAGAGCATTAGAAACACCATTGGTGTTGAGGAGTAGGGTGCTAGTGAAATCATTTATGGTGCATCCACATAATGGAGTACCCTACAGCTGTTGAACGAATGAAGCAGTGTCAGAGATACCTGTCTCTAAGATACATTTACATGAAGAGAGCAAAGTTCAGTACTGTGTGCATAGTAGACCACACACACAGAGAAAAACATGTAGGGGTGCTATGCATACATAAGACATCTCTTCAAAGAGCGAATTTCCACAGTTGCTGCTGAAAGGAGAATTGTATGGTTGGGACAGCAGTGGAAGGAAGATATTTCATCGTATGCTTGACTATATATAGCTTTGGAATTTTGTATAACATACATGTATTTTCTGTTAATAGAATGATTTAGGTGTGGAGGCCTAAGATTTTATAGCCTAAAGCAATGCATGATTTAAATTCGAAATAATTAACTTTTAAAAAGTTGAGTGGCTCTTAGATTGCTTTAGATGATGTGGTTTCTTTATGATTTTCATATTCTCATTTCAGTTCTTCTATCACTAGATTGATTAATGTGCTTGTCTGTTTCTTTTTAAAGCTTATGTGTACAGTTGATGACCTGAAGGAAATGGGGATACCCCTTGGACCCAGAAAGAAGATAGCTAACTTTGTAGAACATAAAGCAGCCAAACTGGTAAAGTTCACCTCTGACTCAAGAAAAACTAAAACTCGTGGTGTGACCAGCTTGTTTATGTTGTAGAAAATGTTGATACTGCTATGGTTAGGTAAGCTAGTTTGCTCCCTACATAGGGCACAGTAAGGGAGCTGATGGAAACCCAGACGTAGGAGTCAGTCAGAGTTGAGCTTAAGTCCACATTAGGCTAAGTGACCATCCTGGTTTTCCTGGGACTAAGTTCCTAGGATGAAGGGCTTTCAGTTTTAAAATGGATATTTAAGGTTTTCCTGGTGCAAAAACTGGTTAAGTTCTGACAAATAAATTCTCAGCTCAACCATTCATTAACTACATATTAATGAGCAATTTTTATTTGGTTTTATTTGTTTGTTTATTTTGAGATGGGATCTTGCTGTGTTTCCCACTGCTGGTCTCAAACTCCTGGGCTCAAGCTATCCTCCCGCCTCAGCCTTCTGAGCATGAGTGATTTTCTTAATTTTTCTGATCCTTTGTTTTCTTCATTTCTAAAATGGAGGTAATAATACCTTCCTCATAGGGTTGGAGTAAGGATGAAATAATGCCTGCAAAGCTTAGCACCAAGTAATAGCTTACTTTCTTTCTTCCCAGTCCTTATCATCTAAAGAGATGAGGCAAAACATACACACTAAAGTCTCATTACACACTAAATAGCAAAAATTTTTAACAATACAAAACAAGGCAACAACTAAAAAGCATTTAAAACTAGAACAACTGGAAAATTATACTTGTTTTATTAAGTTTAATTTATTGATCAAATTAATTTTACAGAGGTTTTCTAATTAGAAAAATTAGATGACAGGGTGGCTGTCTTATTTTTATTGTTACTAACACGCTCTTTGATGATCCTTCCATCTTTTGAATTTCTATAGTTCTATTATTTTACTACCTATTTGGAACTTAACCTACGTCATTTCTTTATATGGAAAATGACTATAAAGTCATAGGACTGATTTTTTTTTTTTTTTTAGTGGTTAGCTTAAGGAATTAAGTCTTTCAGCATTTTATTGAATAGCTACCTCTTTTGAGTCAGGCACCGTGTTCAATTCTTGGGAGCCAGAGATTAACCAAGAGTGTGCTGTCTAGTTAGGGGGAGCGTGTTGAGCTCAAATGACAACATACCAGCCCCATAATAGCGTGCTGTGTGTGCTGTCCTGAGGCAGATGAGAGGTGGCAGTTCTGGCTTGTTGAAACAAGCATGGGGTTGGTGAGAGAAGACTTCCCCAAGGTGATGGTGCTTGAGCTTGAAGGAGGGGTAAGATTAGGGGAGACGGCCTTCTGGAAGCTGGCATGTTGTTTTCCTGTAGCATCAGGGAAACTGGAAACTGGGAAGGGCAGAGGGTTCCAAAGGTCCAAATGGCAGGTGTGAGGGCTTGGATTTTGTCTTGTAAAGGAGTGGTTCTCAAACATGTTCTTATGGCCATGAAAGTCATGGTGTTTTTAAACAAACATTACAAAATACTGACCTGCTTATTCTATCACAAGTTATGATTTAGCACCAAATCATCTGTGTAGTCTAAATTTTAATTTTAACTTTCGGGTTGTGGAGAGTTTGCTTGGTCACAGTGCACAGATGAAGTTGGAAAGGTGTGAAGTGGAGGTGGCTGCAATCTTACATAGTAGTAATTGTAATTGTACCGTGACTGAAAGAGAGATGGTAGGGTATAAGATAGGAGGTGGAGAGGAAGGGAGCAACTCAAAAGACGTTTTAGACATAGACAAGCAGTATTGATTAAGTGCTGAGAAAGGTTATTAGTTTTGGCCGTTAAGAGGTATCTTTCGTGTCATTTTTCTTGTATGTTGAATTGTTCTGTAATTCCAGTTTACAAAGAGCTTTTCATCTCATGTGAGCCTCACAGCAACCCTGTGAGTGTGAGTAGATCCCCAGGCGTCTGTCTCTGATGAGCACAGTAGTCAAACTGAGACTAGGACTCAAGCGTGTCAGTGTTGTTCCTGTATACAGGCTGCATGCTCCATACATAAAAATGCTTGTCTCTGTGTATACATGTTTATATATCAGTGAAGCAAAAGCCTGTAAAAAAAAAAACAAACAAAAATAAGAAACGAGCTTTGTGTTCAGGCCCTATACCATGTTCTTAATTTATTCTGTAATGAAAGGGAAAAAAGTAGAAAAGGATTCTATAGTTCTTGAAGAATTTGTAGGAGACTGGTTTATGGACTGCAGTTGCTTAGATATATAAATTATGGCATTTATAAGAATGTTTTGAAATGAGCAAAAATCTATAGAGTGATATTATTTTTTAAATTAAAAGGTAATTGCCTTTGGATGAACCATGAAACTTTCTCAGCTGAGTTGCCATTGATTGCTCTACATTTCTTACAGATAACAAGGTGCCACTAGATCAGTACAAAAGTAATATGGTGTGTCCTGTTGATTTACTGTAACTGAAATAATGGGACCAAAATTAGCGATTATTTTATAGTAAGGAGATCAAATATTTGTGATATTTGTGACTATGCACTTTTTTTTTCTTTTTAAAGCATCTTAGTAATTTTCATTTGAAAAGGAATTGTTTCTAGTTTTGGGAATATTGATAGTCAAGTATGTATATGTTGGTTCAGTGTTTTTTTTTTTTTGTTTTGTTTTTTTGAGAGGGAGTCTCGCTTTGTCTCCCAGGCTGGAGTGCAGTGGCGTGATCTCGGCTCACTGCAACCTCTGCCTCCCAGGTTCAAGTGATTCTCCTGATTCAGCCTCCCAACTAGCTGGGATTATAGGCACCTGCCACCACGCCCAGCTAATTTTTGTATTTTTAGTAGAGGTGGAGTTTCACCATGTTGGTCAGGCTGGTCTCAAACTCCTGACCTCAGGTGATCCACCCGCCTTGGCCTCCCAAAGTGCTGGGATTACAAGAATGAGCCACCACGCCCAGCCTATGTTGGTTCACTTTTAAACACTGTTGGTTCACAGTTTAAAAATTATTGCAAAATTTTGAACAAAACAACTCTTGGCAACAGGACAGTTTCTGATCTCCTCAGACAGCTCTCAGCAATTTAGAATGTTTTATGAATTTAACGGGAGGCATTCCTGAGTGAGAAAGCACTCAGAAGTGAGGAACCCTGAAAATGTTCCTTATTTCGGATTTTAGGCTTAATTTTGTATTGCCTCCAAAGGGCAGAGATAACCCAGCCTTCTAAAACACTGATGGAGGAAACAGTTACAAGCTGGCTAAGAGTTTTCTTTTTTATAGATTGCCTTTTCAATTAACCAGTTAGACTTACTTTCCTATTTCCTGGTGTTTGGAATTCAATAGTAGATAAGATCATTTTGGCTAGCTGTGTTGTTTAGGCACTGTTAATAGCTGTTTAAACAGAGACTAACAGTCATTCACAGCCTAACTTGTGTTACTGGGAAGTAAACAACTCCCCCTCCCACCCAACTATTTAAATTTCTCCTGTGTTACTGTTGCTGCTGTATTCAGGGCAAATTACAAACCAGTGTGAATGACTTTTCACTCATTATAAAGACAACACCGTTTTTTTTTTTTTTGTTTTTTGTTTTTTTTTTGTCCTGCTCTGTCACTCAGGCTGGAATGCAGTGGTGGATCTTGGCTCACTGCAACCTCCGCCTCCCAGTTTCAAGCAAGTCTCTTGCCTCAGTCTCCCGAGTAGCTGGGATTACAGGTGCATGTCACCATGCCTGGGTAACTTTTTTGTATTTTTAGTAGAGATGGGGTTTTGCCATGTTGGTCAGGCTGGTCTCAAATTCCTGACCTCAAATGATCCACCTGCCTCGGCCTCCCAAAGTGCTGGGATTACAGGCGTGAGGCACTGCGCCCAGCTGAGATAACACCTTATGTAGATGCTCCAGAGTTTTGTTTATTTATGGAAATGCATAGATCTTTTAAAAAATTATTTATTATTTTTTGAGACAGGGTCTCATACTGTCACTCATGCTGGAGTGCAATGGCGCACACATGGCTCACTGCAACCTCCACCTTCTGGGTTCAAGCAATCCTCCCACCTCATCCTCCTGAGTAGCTGGGACTTCAGGCATGCACCACGTGCCCGGCTAATTTTTCTGTTATTTTTTAGAGATGGCATCTTGCCATGTTGCTCAGGTTGATCTTGAACCCCTGAGCTCAAGTGATCCACCCACCTCAGCCTCCCAAAGTGCTGGGATTACAGGCATGAGCCACTGTGCTGAAATGCATAGATCGTAAGTGTGCAGTAGGGTAAGTTTTCACGATTGTATGCACTTGCATCGTCACTGCCTAAAACAAGAAATTGAACATTTCTGTGTTCATTTCTATGTTTTGTGTTCATTTCTATTTCATGAGAGAGCTCAGGTAGCTCCCTCATGCTTCTTTCTAGTTAACTCCTCCCACCGCAAAACCGCTCTTCTGATTTCCTTCAATACGGAATAGTTTACCTATTTAAAAAATTCATGTAAGTAGAATGAACAGTATGTATTCTTTTATACTTGGTTTCTTTTACTCAAAGTAATATTTTTGAGATTTGTCTAATGAGAGCCAATACTTAGTTGTAACTGTTTGCTATATTTTCTTTGCTTCTTAATTATTTTTCTTAAGAATTTTCAGCTATAGACATCATGACATTTGTTCCCTAAGTATTTAGTATGCATTTCTAAAAAGGACATGTAAAAATTTTTTTTAATTAAACATTTTTTTTTGAGACAGGTCTCTCTCTGTTGCCCAGGGTGGAGTGTGGTGGCACGATCACAGGTCACTGCAGCCTTGACCTTCTAGGCTGAAGTGATCCTCCCACCCTAGCCTCCTGAGTAGCTGGGACCACTGGTGTGCATTACCAGACCTGGCTAATTTTTAATTTTTTCTAGAGATGGAGGTCTCACTCTGTTGCTCAGGTTGGTCTTGAACTCCTGGCCTCAAACTATCCTTCCGCCTTGGTCTCCCAAAATGCTGAGATTACAGGGGTGAGCCACTGTGCCTGTCCTGTACATTTTTTTTTTTTTTAATCAACTGAAGCAAAAGCTGCAGGGAATAAAAAGAACATTTTTTAAAGTAATCACAAGGTTGTTACTATTCCTGAGAAGTTGCTAATCATTCCTTAATACTGAGATAGCATGTTTTGTAATGATAGCTGAGAGCTGAACCTTTCCTCATGATTATGTTATTAAATTTTGGTATTTTACAGAAAAAAGCAGCGTCAGAAAAGAAGGCGGTGGCGGCCACTTCTACAAAAGGACAAGAGCAAAGTACCCAGAAGACTAAAGACATGGCTTCCCTCCCCTCAGAATCTAATGAGCCAAAGAGGAAACTTCCAGTTGGTGCTTGCGTGTCTTCGGTGTGTGTGAATTATGAATCTTTTGAAGTTGGTGCCGGACAGGTAAGTTTACGTATTGACTAGGGCTACATAGTTCATGTTGAAATCATACGTCTTTATCATGTGGCTTGGCTTTAAGTTCTTTAAATATTTATTTAACATTTATTTGGGATGTGGAGAAAATTGATTTTCTCTTAGTGAAAATTTTTTTCTTCTTCAACAGTGCTCAAAATAAGGGATTAAATGCATACAGAACGTGTTGTCTAACTTTTGAAATTGTCTCTATTTCAGTTTTCCCACCACTCGTACTTTTATAGCATCAGTCTGTTATAGCCACTAACAACAGAAGTGGCCATAGTTAAAAAATTATGTTCAGAATATACTTCAGTTTCTATGAGAGCAACTTGGCTGTATTGACTCAACTTATGTTTCCTAGTACTCATAATTCTTCCCTTGGGGAAAAAGTCTTATAAAAATTGACCAATGCTGTATTTAGTAATATGCTTTAACATACTTATATCACAGTGGCTTTTAGAGTTATTAAAAGGCTTTTAGACAGTGTTACTGTCAGGATATTTATAGTTGAGTATGTAAAGATGCATTTCTGTAAGTGAGTTCATGAAGGTACAAAATGAAATTGGATGTTTGATTTGTATTAACAGTGAAGTTTTAGAGGAATATATTCTTATGTAAGTAAATATTCCTTTACAACTTCATTTTCTTTTCTTTTTTTCCTTTTTAGAGACAGTCTTGCTCTGTTGCGCAGGCTGGAGTGCAGTGATGTGATCATAGCCCATTGTAACCTCAAAGCAAGGTTTTGGGGTTTGGGTTTAAGGGACACCTCCTACCTCAGCCTCCCAGGTAGCTGGGACTGTAGCCATGCACCACCACACCTGGCTAATTTTTTCATTTTTTGTAGAGACAGTCTTACTGTGTGACTCAGGTTAGCCTTGAACTGGCCTCAAGCAATCTTCCTGCCTTGGCTTCCCAGAGTGCCAGGATTATAGGCATGAACTACTGCATCGGGCCTGCAACTGCATTTTTAATGACTGCTGTAATCAGTAATGACTAATTTCACTGTTTGGAGAGATAATGACTTATTCTTATTTCCTTATTATTGAAGGTATTAGTTTCTTAAGGTGCCATAACAAAGTTCCACAACCTGGGTGGCCTTAAACATTAGAAATTTGTTGCCATACAGTTCTGCAGAGCAGAATAGATAGGGCGGTGGCAGGACCATTTTCTCTCTGAAACTTGGAGGGGAATCCTTTCGTGTTTCTTCCGAGCTGCTGGGGATTTGCTGGCCATCTTTGGCAGTTCTAGGTTTATAGATGCATCCCTCCAGGCTTCGTTTTTATGTTGTATTCTCCTTATCTCTTAATAGCATCTTCCCTCTGTGAGTGTCTGGCTGGGTGGCCAAATTTCCCCTTTTTATGTATCAGTCAGATTAGGGCCACCACAGTGATCTCATTTTAACTTGATTACCTTTTTAAATACCCTATTTCCAAATAAAGTCACATTATGAGGTATTGGGGGTTAGGACTTCAACATAAATGTTTTGTGGGGACACAATTCAACCCATCATATTTAACATGTAGGCAATTTCTACTTTTTACTCTTTTAAGTTGTCTAGTAATGAACATTTTAAAGCCAGTTTTCTGTGCACATTCTTTATTTCTTCTTCCAGTTAAGTTGGTAGACATAGGATAGCTGGGCCAGATGATGGATACAGTCCCTTCCCTGGGGGAGACATCAATCTGTATTCTCACTGGCAGTTTAGAAGGTTGCCTGTTGCCTCTGTCCATTGCCAGTACTGGTATTATCATTTTCCTTTAAAAATATGTAGTAGTTTCACTTTGACACCTTGATTCTAAAGAATTAATTTTTTGTGTGTATTTTCATGCAATTTTTTTTCTTTCTTGTTAGTACTTCTTACTTTCTTTTTAGTATTTCATTTACGTTTCTGATAACCCCATAGGGAAAATGGTATCACACTGTATTTCTTTGAGCACTAGTGAGGTTATTTTCTCATGTTTTTTAGACATTTTTCTTTTGTGAAGTGTTGAATTTACCTGTTTTTCTATTTGTTTTCTTTTTTCCTTTACTGACATTTATAAAATATTTACATATTAAGGTTATTAGCTCCTTGTCATGTATGTTATACATATTTCTTCCAGTTTGTGATTGTTCTTTAACTTTCTTTTTCTTCTTTTTGTTTGCTGGAACAAAACTGTCGAATTTGCAAATATAAGGGCAAGCCTAGGAATGTGAAGTCTAGACTTTGTTAGAAGGGGCAGCTTAGTGTAGTAGAAAGACAATGGATTTGGAATTAGAAGTCCCACATTTAAGTCCGCACTCTACCACTCACTGGCTCTGTGTTCTTGGGTGAGTCATGTCACATATTTGAGCTTCGCCATAGGCATAATGGTTCTTGCCTTGCCTCCCTCTTTCTGTGTACCTCTGTTGAACACTTGGATTATGCCATTCATTGTGCTTCACTCTCAAGATACTAAAGTAAAAAGACACATTTCCTGCTACTGAGAACCAAATGAAAGAGCTTTGCAAATTGTACAGTGCTATTCAGATGACTGTGTTTTCTCTTGGAGAGGCTACATGTAAGCTACTCAAAATGTGCTCTTTCAGGACAAATCATTTTCTGATGGAAAGAAACTTAACTGGAGAGGATGATAGTTATAATAATAACAGAAGTAACGCTCATTGAGTGCTTAAGCTGTGCCAAGCTCTGTGCTAACCACTTTATGTGGATTAGGTTATTTATTTTTCAATCACATGTGAGCTTGGCATGGTTATAATCCCCATTTTATAAATCAGGAAACTGAAGTGGAGCAGAGAGAGGTTAAGAAACTTGCCCAAGGTCACACAGTGAATGAAACCATGATTCAGACCCAGGCAGTTTGAGTTTAGAAGTCTAAAGTTTTAACCATATTTATAACCATAATAAATATAGTAATTCTTATAGACTATTATGCTGTGCTAGACAATAAGTAAAAGTATAGCCAGAGGATATAATAGTCTATAAAGATTTTAAAGATAAATTTTTTAGTACTTTTTTTTTTTTGTGAGATGGAGTCTTGCTCAGTCACCTAGGCTGGAGTGCAGTGGCGTGATCTTGGCTCACTGCAACCTCCGCCTCCCAGGTTCAAGCGATTCTCCTGCCTTAGCCTCCTGAGTAGCTGGGACTACAGGTGCATGCCACCACACCTGACTAATTGTTCTATATTTTTAGTAGAGACAGGGTTTCACTGTGTTAGCCAGTATGGTTTCCATCTCCTGATCTCGTGATCTGCCCACCTTGGCCTCCCAAAGTGCTGGGATTATAGGCATGAGCCACTATGCCCGGCCTGAAAATTCAAAAGAATTTTCTACTATGTGACATTGGAACAATCATCTTTTATTGTTATTTGATTCTTTCCAGGTTTCTGTTGCTTACAACTCATTAGATTTTGAACCAGAGATATTCTTTGCCTTGGGGTCTCCAATTGCTATGTTTCTCACTATTCGAGGAGTTGATAGGATAGATGAGAATTACAGCCTTCCTACCTGTAAAGGGTTCTTCAATATTTATCATCCGGTGAGTAATTGAATTTACTTTCTTTTTTAAAATCTTTTTTTCTTTTTTTAACATTTTTTACTTTTTTATAGAGATGGGGTCTTACTATGTTGACCACGCTGGTCTCAAACTCCTGGCCTCAAGTGATCCTTCCATCTCAGCCTCCCAAATTGCTAGGATTATAGGCATGAACCACTGTGCCTGGCCTTTTACTTTCTTTTTTGAAGAAGAAGATGAAGAAGCTGTCCTCTTTATCCTAATAAATTCTCATATTCGTATTTCTTGGGAATTAATACCTATCTTGATTTTATAAGATTCAGCTCTGTGTTCTAAGAGCTATAGTCTGACACTTTCCAATAAACTTATTTATCAAAAACCTTTGTTCAGGGAAATAATTCTTTTGCTTTGCTTGCAAAGTAATCTTACACACAAACTAGAAAATCTTTTCATAAGTGTCAGTATTTGAATAAGGTGTGGAGAAAAATAAAAATCTCTGGTTTGCCATGTATCCATTTTCTTACCCAGTGAAGGCATATAATTCAAAACAGCTTTCATAAATTTCTTTTATTTATTCATAAATTCTTCTATTTATAGCTTGATCCAGTGGCATATAGATTAGAACCTATGATTGTTCCAGATTTGGACCTAAAAGCTGTTCTCATTCCACATCACAAAGGCAGAAAAAGACTTCATTTAGGTAAAAAGCAAATACTATAAAAACTTTTTTTCCTGTCATTTGTAATCTGTAATGAATTATGAAAATTTTGACACTAAATCGTCTCTGAGAGAATTAATATTATTTAAGTGCCTACTATGTTCAGAACTTTTAAACTAAGAATTTGGAAGAGCTTTAACAAAGTTACAAATGAATTCTTTCTCTTTGATGGCATTCTAATTGTTGAGGTAATTAGGAGTAGGGAGAAGTTGGTAATAAGGCGATAAGATGCATAATTAGATTTTGATAGAGTTTGGTTATAAGTTTTGGAATTAGGAAGAAGAACAGTTTTTAAAGTAATGACCAGACCTTCAAGAAAGAAACTTGATGTTGTCTAAGTGAGCTGTTATTTTCTTGCTAACTAGACACGCTTTTCTGGTAGAAAAAATTCATTAAACATAATGGATTGGTGATTCCAAGTAGAATTAGGTTTCTCTCCTTCGTGTTAATGGTGTATATTAACCCTACATTTAAAAGTTTGGGTGGAAGGGATGGGAGGGGTAGAAGAGAAGGAAAAGTGATCGTGCACTCTTATGTGAAAGTGTGTTTTTTTTTTGTTTTGCTAACATGCTTTTTAAAAATATTGAACTCTTTTTTAGTTAAAATAAGACATGTGTTTGATAACTTAGAGACCTTGAATTCACACATGATTATTAGACAACAGTAGAAAAAGTGAAGGAGCAGGGGTTTCTTCATTTCTAATTTGGAGTTTAAGTTGTGGTTTTATCAGAATGTTTAATTCTCCACTTGAACCTGGGAGGTGAAGGTAGCAGTGAGCTGAGATCGTGCTACTGCACTCCAGTCTCCATGAGACTCCGTCTCAAAAAAAAAAAAAAAAAAAGAATCTTAAATTCCCAAAACCACTTCCTATTTACGGATTAGAAAAACAGTGATTTTAAAATCTCGTAGGCCTCTTTTTATTTTTATTTGTTATTTAAAATAGAGACAGGGTCTCACTATGTTGCCCAGGCTGGTCTTGAACTTCAGACCTCAAATGATTCTTCCATCTTGGCTTCCCAAAGTTTTGGGATTACTAGTGTGAGCTACTGTGTCTGACCCTGGTGTTTAAACTTACAGTAAAAAAAAAAAAGGGGGGGGGAAGCATAACAATGTGTTTACTTTTTTTTTGAGTTGGAGTCTTGCTCTGTTGCCCAGGATGGACTGCAGTGACGCGATCTCGGCTCACTGCAAGCTCCGCCCCCCGGATTCCCGCCATTCTCCTGCCTCAGCCTCTCAAGTAGCTGGGACTACAGGCGCCCGCCACTATGCCCTAATTTTTTGTATTTTTGGTGGAGACGGGGTTTCACTGTGTTAACCAGGATGGTGTCGATCTCCTGACCTCGTGATCCGCCCGCCGCGGCCTCCCAAAGTGCTGGGATTATAGGCGTGAGGCACCACGCCTGGCCGAATGTGCTTGTATTTTTATGGTATTTGAACTTCTTTTATTTGGAAAGAGGAAATTTATAGATTTTGGCTGGATCAAGTTTAGTCATTAAAAACAAAAAAAACAAAAAACAGAATAAGACTCTCCATGACATTTTAACATCTTGGTTCTTGGCTGAGGCACTCCATATATTTGACATTTAAAAGAGGAAGAAGCAGTCTTATCCTGTCTGAGAAGAGTGTTAACTTGTAATTTTTGTGAGGCAGAAGTTTACCCAGTGACTGATTAACTTGTTGTGTCATCTTAATCTCTTTAGAATTGAAAGAAAGTCTCTCTCGTATGGGATCTGATTTGAAGCAGGGTTTTATTAGCTCTCTCAAAAGTGCTTGGCAGACGTTAAATGAGTTTGCCCGTGCTCATACCTCTTCAACCCAGTTGCAAGAAGAATTGGAGAAGGTGGCCAATCAGATCAAAGAAGAAGAAGAAAAGCAAGTAGTTGAAGGTAAATTTGACATTTGAGGCATTTTCTAATACAAATGTTTTATATGAACATAATACTTAAAAGTTATATGATGATGCGTTTCCTTTCTAGACTTTTTGGTTAAATTATAGAAGCTCTTTAAAGGAAAATCTGTTAAGATAAACTGTACTGTCAATTGCGTTACTTCAAAACCCATGCCATCTTTTTTTAGTGGGTTTTTATCTGATAGTTACTGAACTTTTCCCTCTGCAATTTAAAAATTATATTGAGATTCCTAAGGCCAGAGTGGAATATCTGAGTTGAGAACTCAGTTTGTTTTAGTGTTTGCATTTTAAAGACTCACTCTGAGTTGTTTTTTTCCTGATACTGTTGTTTAACTATGTTACAGACTTGACATACAATGTGAAAGTCATTGTGCCATGATGTTTTTTGACTTTTTCAGATTCTAATCCTATTTCCTTTCTTTCTGCAATGCTTTCTCACCCCTTAATCTTCACAACTTCTCTCAGCTTGTTGGCTCTTTCTCCTCTCTCTCGGGTAACCGGCCCCTCTTCCCCTGACTCTTTGGAGAACCGGGAGTGAGCCTGGTAGCTCCTCAGGTTGCTACCTGCGTCAAGCAGTATTCTCATTGAGCCCAGAAAGTCAGCTAAAGTCAAAGGATGATGATTAAGTGATTGACTTTGATATTGAAATGGTTTAAATTCTAGCAGAAAAGGTTGTTGAAAGTCCAGATTTTTCCAAGGATGAGGACTACTTAGGAAAGGTTGGAATGCTAAATGGAGGCCGCCGAATTGACTATGTTCTCCAGGAAAAACCAATAGAGAGTTTTAATGAATATCTTTTCGCTCTTCAGAGTCACTTATGCTATTGGTAAGTGTTCTTAAATTTGGTAACATTTGAGTGGGCTTTTGGTGCTACCACGTGCAGCAATTTTAGTTTTAGTGAGATTCTTTTACTGATACTATGTGCTATGAATATTCATTTGAACTCCTATATATTCAGAATCGTTATTTTTCCTCTTTAGTTACCCACAAGATGGCAGTATGTCATCTGCTTTTGACCAAAGACCCTTGGTTCTTGCACAGTTTTTGTGGGAATGCCTTTCACAGTGGGAGTGGTAGGGACTTTGAAATCGGTCATTCTTTCCTGTATCCCTGTCACCAAGGAGAATTGCAGCACAACTGTTTAGGAGCTAATCAGTATCCATCTGGTTTTTAAGGACAGCTCTGAGATTACACTGCTTTATTACACTGAGATTACATTGCTATCATTTGCCCTTCTTAGATAGAGTTGAATAGAATAGAACCTGCATTTTCCACCATTGTGCGTAGAAGTTAATTTCTACTAATTGTCTCTTAAGTAAATATGCTTTTCCTTTTCATAGGGAATCTGAAGATACTGCTCTGTTATTACTTAAAGAAATTTATCGAACAATGAACATTAGTCCAGAACAGCCCCAGCATTGATCAAACTTCAGTTTTACTGTGTGAGTTTATTCCTTATTGAATGTATAAATTCTGAATGTTTGCATTCTCAAATCTGTTGTGTGGAGTTGATGTTGACTGATTTTGCTTTTTTCTGTTTCCTCTGAGTTTTTGTTGTCGTTTTTAAAAATTTATAATAGAGACATTAAGGAAGATAAATGGTTTGTAATTTACACTTCTGATTTATTACAGTCTTCTTTCTAAATTTACATAGAATTTGAGTTCATTTATTTTTAGTTTCTTTTTAAAATAGATTCCGAAGAATATCAGTTAGGAATTCCTTTGGCTGCAGGTTCACAGAACCCAGTTTACAATACATTAAACAAATAGAGGTTTCTTTTTATTCTGTAACAAGAAGGGTTCCTCTGTTGAATGACTTCACCAGACACCCAGAGTGCTCACATCTTCCCACTTGAATGTTGGCTCTTGCTGCCTCCTAGTTACAAGATGCCCCCGTAGTTGCAGAGACCATGCCTATATTCACAACATGAATAAGAGGGAAGAGGGGAGAGGGTAGTACTCCTCACATCTGTCACTCTCTTAATTAGGGAAGCAGAAGCTTGTCCAAAAATTTACTCATACCTATTGACTAGGCCTGTGTCTGATGTCCAGTATCTCCAGTCCGTATGAAAGATTGTAGAAGTGATATTTTGAGCGTTCCCAATCTTTATAGAGGGAAAGAATAGAGAAGGAGGTTAAGTCTGTGATGGGTCCGCCGACCTGCAACTCAGCCACACTCTGTATTCCTAACTGTCCTCCTGAGACACCAGATACCTGTTTTTCCTTACTAGATTATGCATCACTTTTAAAAATAACTAATGTGTTTTTTACAAAGTTAGAAATTTTAAAGCCTTTGAAAGAACCAGATACAAAATGCTGAGCTCTAAGTTACTGAAATCAAAGGAAGTTCCTGCCATTTTTGGTTTTCTAATTGTAAGTGGTAGATGAACATTCCTTCAGCCTCATCTTCTGCCTCCTCGTTTTAGAGAGGTTATTACTTTTAGTAGGGTTTCCTTAGAGAAATTTTTTTGGCTCCATTTCCAAAATTAAACTTGTAACAAAGTAAAAGAGAACTAAAGTGTAGGCCAGGCATGGTGTCTTACACCTCTAATCCCAGCACTTTGGGAGGCCAAGGCCCGCAGATCACCTGAGGTCAGGAGTTTGAGACCAGTCTGGCCAACATAGTGAAACCCCGTCTCTACTAAAAATACAAAAATTAGCCGGGTGTGGTGGCGGGTGCCTGTAGTTGGGAAATGCAAGGCCAGAAGTGAAAGATTGCTCTCCCATAACTCACCCCCAACCTCCCTGCCCGAGACAACCAGTGTTCCAAGTTTTGTGTATCCTTCCAGATATCTGTTAACATATCACACACACTTTTAAGTTTTTCTTCTTTAAAAGACAAAAGAGACTGGGCGCGGTGGCTCACGCCTGTGATCCCAGCACTTTGGGAGGCTGAGGCAGGTGGATTACTTGAGGTTAGGAGTTCAAGACTAGCCTGGCTAACATGGTGAAACCCTGTCTCTACTAAAAATACAAAAATTAGCCGGGCGTGGTAGTGGGCGCCTGTAATCCCAGCAACTCAGGAGGCTGAGGCAGGAGAATCGCTTGAACCCAGGAGGTGGAGGTTGCAGTGAGCTGAGATTGCGCCACGGTACTCTGGCTGGATGACAGAGTCCATCTCAAAAAAAAGACAAATGATAGCAAAATTGACACACCATTATTACCTTTGTATCTTTGAGATTGTCCCATATCTATCCATCCATCCATTCATCCATCTGTCTGCCCATCCATCCATTCATCCATCTGTCCAGTATCTGTTGAGCACCTTACTTAATAAGTGCCTGGTGCTATTTTAGGTATTGGGCTTCACAGCAGTGGACCAAAGCCTCTGCCCTCAAGGACTTTTTTTCCTCTAATGGAAGGCAGACAGCACGTGGACAATTGAAATGTACCACATGGTAAAGATTGAGCAGCTGGACAAGGAGGAGAGGAATTCATTTGGGATGGGAGCAAGTTGTTATTGTATATAAGATGGCAAGGGACCCCCTTCACGGGCAAAGTGTCATTTGAGCAAGTGAGCCAGATGGATATCTGGAGGAAGAAGACCATTTCAGGTGGAGAGAAAAATCTGGATCAGACTATGAGAGTGACCTTGTTCTTTTTATGTATTCTATTGACTATTGCACCATATTTGCTTAACCAGTCCCTACTCATGGGCATTTCAGTTATTCTAATCTTTTATTAGTGGGAACAGTACTACAGTGATACATGATATTTTAATAGTTGCATTTCATTCCATTTTATAGTTCTTGTATTAAAATACTTAATTTTACCCCATTGTTGGGTGTTAGGTGATTTTCCAAATTTTCTCCATTATAAATAACTCTGATATGTAGTTTTACATACTTTTTGCCCATCTCTGTTTGCTTTGGATACATTCTTAGATGTAGTGTTCTTATTTCTGAGAATATTGCATATTTTTAAGAGATTTTTGGCCGGGTGTGGTGGCTCATGCCTGTAATCCCAGCTTGAGAGGCCGAGGCAGGCGGATCACTTGAGGTCAGGAGTTTGAGACCAGCCTGGCTGACATAGTGAAACCCCATCTCTACTAAAAATACAAAAAAATTAGCCAGGTGTGATCTCACCTACTTGGGAGGCTGAGGCAAGAGGATCACTTAAAACCCAGGAGGTGGAGGTTGCAGTGAGCTGAGATTGCGCCACTGCACTCCAGCCTGGGCAATAGTGCAAGATTCTGCCTCAAAAAAAAGAAAAGCTTTTTGATCCCTACATTTTGCTAAATTGCATTCCAGAAAAGTTGCTCAGTTTTCATATTTACCATCGGTATGTAAAGGCCAGTATTCTTGCACTCTTGGAAGTAGTGGGTATTACTGATTTTTTTTTTAATATATATTTTTTGAGATGAAGTCTCACTGTCGCCCAGGCTGGAGTGCAGTGGCGCATCTCAGCTGACTGCAAGCTCCGCCTCCTGGGTTCGTGCCATTCTTCTGCCTCAGCCTCCTGAGTAGCTGGGACTACAAGTGTCTGCCACCACGCCCGGCTAATTTTTTGTATTTTTTTTAGTAGGGACAGGGTGTCACCATGTTAACCAGGATGGTCTTGATCTCCTGACCTCGTGATCAGCCCACCTTGGCCTCCCAAAGTGCTGGGATTACAGGCGTGAGCGCCCGGCCGGTATTACTGATTTAAAAATTTTTTTTGCCAATTTGGTAGCCAGAAATTGTTATAATGCCATTTTTACTTACTTTTCTATTACTAGTGAAGTTGAGCTCTTTGGGTGTATCTTAACTGGCTGATTATGTTTCTTTTGTCAGTTGCCTGTTCTTGACCTTTATACATTTTCTTGGAGATATGGGGTAGGGTCCTTTTCTTTCTTACGGATTTATAAATATGATATTTAAGGATATCAGCCTTTGTCATTGCAAATATTTTTTCCCAGTTTGAAATTAGCCTTTTAGTTTTCCTTATACTTTGGATTTTTTTTGGCGGAAGTTGAGGGGAGCATGTTTTAAAAACACGTAGCCCTACGCTGGGCACGATGGCTCATGCCTGTAATCCCTGCATTTTGGCAGGCCGAGGTGGATGGATCACCAGAGGTCAGGAGGTTGAGACCAGCCTGGCCAATATGGAGAACCCCAGCCTCTATTAAAAATACAAAAATTAGATGAGAGTGGTGGTGGGCACCTGTAATCCCAACTACTTGGGACGCTGAGGCAGGATAATTGCTTGAACCCAGGAGGCAAAAGTTGCAGTGACCCAAGATTGTGCCACTGCACTCCCACCTAGATGACAGAGCGAGACTCGTCTCAAAACAACAACAACAACAGCAGCAGCAACAACAACACCATAGCCCAGTCTTTTATGATTAGTTTTTAGATTTTTACATTTATTTTCTTTTAGTTCTTTTTTTTTTCTTTCCCATTTGGCTTTGTAATTTAGAAGAGTAACGTGTAGAAAACAATTTAACTTTTTTCTTACATAATCATTTCTGTCTGTGCCATATATTGAATAATGTACCCTTTTGTCATTGGTTTGATGTTTTTATCATATGCCAAATATTTTGCTGTTGTTTGACATTTTAATTAATATTTGTTTCCTAGGCTTTCTCATCTCTTCTAGCGATTTATTTGTCTATGGTACTTCATTGATTTCAAGTCATATATTTTCCACATTTTAACATCTTTAAATTTGTAATGCATCTTAAAATCAGCTGCTGGGGCTGGTGCAGTGTCTCATACACTGTGGGAGGATTACTTGAGCCCAGGAGTTTGAGACCAGCCTGGGCAACATAGTGAAACCTCATCTCTTTAAAAAAAAAAAAAAAAGAGAGAGAGAAAGAAAATTTAAGTCAGCTGTTGTCTTAACGGAAGCTGAGTTCTTTATGAGAAGCCATACATTTTCTTCTGCTGGTTACTGGGGGAAGGGCTTTACCAACCTGCCTCTGCTTAAGCTAATTTCTCTGCTTGAGATTTTTTAGGACTATGCTGATAGTGTGAATTCAGCACCCAGAATTTGCAGGGATTATCAGTTCAGATATCGGAGTTTTTATTCCCATTTTCCATTGTCAAGGAAGAGTAGTGCAGGCCTCTTTGCCATCCCTTATGCATATAGTTGCTTGTTTTTATCCCGCACTGAGACTATAGATGTTTGGTACCCCCACTTTTTGTGAGGGCTTTTCCTTTGAGACTTCCTTTCTGGGCATCTTTTTATGGTACATAACAGTGAAGTGTCACAATCGATGGTGTCTTAGATTTGGTGAAATATGGTGTTTTAATAATTGTAATTTTATGCATAATATCTGGCAGTAGAAGTTCTCAGTATACCATAGTCTTCGCAGTTATCCCAAATGAAGTTGGAAATAATTGAAGTTCCCCTGACGCTCTCTACCCCAACAAAACAAAGCAAAACAAACAAAACCAAAAGAATAGTAATTCTAGGATTTTGCCATCACCTTTTATGAAAAACTCAGCAAGAACCTTCTATTTCACATATGATTCGTTCACTGTAATTGTTTTATTTATTTTTTCCTATACTTGGCTGTAAAATTTAGTCAAGAATTTAAGTTTCTAATACTGTACTAATATCGTAAGATAATCCATTTAAAATGTTAACAGTCATTCTATACATGGTTCCTTCAAGCTTAGAGCAGTTTTGCTGAATGGTTGTTTTATGTTTATGTCCTTTTAAAGATTGTTCTTTGAAAAGCCTCATAGCCGGGCGCAGTGGCTCACGCCTGTAATCCCAGCACTCTGGGAGGCTGAGGCAGGTGGATCGCCTGAGGTCGGGAGTTCGAGACCAGCCTGACCAACATGGAGAAACCCCGTCTCTACTAAAAATACAAAATTAGCTGGGCCTGGTGGCACATACCTATAATCCCAGCTACTAGGGAGGCTGAGGCAGGAGAATTGCTTGAACCTGGGAGGCGGAGGTTGCGGTGAGCCGAGATCGTGCCATTGCACTCCAGCCTGGGCAACAAGAGCGAAACTCCGCCTCAAAAAAAAAAAAAAAAAAAAAGCCTCAAATTGGCCAGGCGTGGTGGCTTATACCTGTAATCTTAGCACTTTGGAGACTGAGGCAGGCAGATTGCTTGAGTTCAGGAGTTTGAGACCAGCTGAGCAACATAGTAACACCTCATCTCTACTAAAAGTAAAAAAAAAAAAAAAAAAAAAAAAAAAAAATCACTGGGGGCATGATGGTATGCACCTGTAGTCCCAGCAACTTGGGAGGCTGAGATGAGAGGATTGCTGGAGTTCGGGAGATTGAGGCTGCAGTGAGCTGTGATCACACCACTGTACTTCAGCCTGGATTGTAGAGTGAGACCCTGTCTCAAAAATAAATAATTAAATAAAAATTAAAAAGCCTCAAGTTAACATGGCAGATAACTAATTTTATTTTTCATTAATATTTTATTTTAGCCGGGCGCCGTGGCTCACGCCTGTAATCCCAGCACTTTTGGAAGCTGAGGCCGGCGGATCACGAGGTCAGGAGTTTGAGACCAGCCTGGCCAACATGGTGAAACCTTGTCTCTATTAAAAATACAAAAATTAGCCAGGCATGGTAGCATGCACCTGTAGTCCCAGCTACTCGGGAGGCTGAGGCAGGAGAATATTTTGAACCTGGGAGGCAGAGGGTGCAGTGATCCAAGATTGCGCCATTGCACTTCAGCCTGGGCGACAGGGCGAGACTCTGTCTCAAAGAAGAAAAATAAAATAAAATACCTTATTTTAATTTTTCGAGAAGGGGTCTCACTCTGTCACCCATCTTGGAGTGCAGTGGTGTGATCTTGGCTCACTGCAACCTCTGCCTCCTGGGCTCAAGTGATCCTCCTAACTCAGCGTCTCGAGACGCTGGGACCACAGGTGTGTGCCACAACGCCCGGCTAATTTTTTTATTTTTTGGTAGAGACGGGGTTTCCCCAAGTTGCCCAGGCTGGTCTCAAACTTCTGAGCTGAGATGATCCCCTTGCCTTGGGAGATGATCCACTCGCCTTGGCCTGCCGCAGTGCTGGTATTACAGGAATGAGCCACAATACCTGGCCATAACTAACTTTAAATTGTGTCTTTTACTCTCTGTACTGGCTTTGCTATGAAGATTATCATGCTGGTTAATCTTACTGAGTGTTTCCTGGGCACTCTTGTCCCTTTGGAAGGCCTGTCTGAGGACTTGCTCGCAGGCTGTGCTCTTTGGAGGCGGTTTGCAGTGTTTGTCAGTAAAGTTGAGCACTGGTGGATTGTCCGTTCTTTTTTTTTTTTTTTTTTTTGAGATGCAGTCTTGGTCTGTCCCCAAGGCTGGAGTGCAGTAGCGCGATCTTGGCTCACTGCAAGCTCCGCCTCCCGGGTTCACGCCATTCTCCTGCCTCAGCCTCCTGAGTAACTGAGACTACAGGCGCCCACCACCATGCCCGGGTAATTTTTTGTATTTTCAGTAGAGATGGGGTTTCATCGTGTTAGCCAGGATGGTCTCAATCTCCTGACCTCGTGATCTGCCTGCCTCGGCCTCCCAAAGTGGTGGGATTACAGGCCTGAACCACTGCACCTGGTCAGTTGTCCATTCTTTTGCTTAAGAAAAGACAACGATGCATTATATTTGACTGTAAATTTGTAAAGTTCACTTATGTTTTTGTTTTTGTTTTTTTTTCCCCTTTTTAAGACTTTCTTGTCTGCACAGAAAATCCCGGTACAACTTCCAATGCTGAGAAAATCCTCAGAGGACGTTCCCACTTTGCTCCTGTGATGGATGACAGAAGAGCGATTCATCAACAATTGCTCAGCCACAATCCTCGGACATAGGGATTTAAAAGACAGTACACAGAACTAAGACAGTGAAAAAAATCAGTACCACATTTGGACAGTATCGGTGAGAAAACGTAATTATAAAAATGATGCCATGACAAATTCCACAGATCAGTTTAGTTGTATAGTTGTTAAAGTTATATGTGATATCAATGAAGAAATATTTGTAGCATGTAAACGGTTATTTCTGTTTCTTAAGAAGTATTGTTAGTGGGCTATTAAACTTGAATTTTTCTTTTTATTAATGCAGTATGTTTTTTTTTATTCAAGTATGAACTTGTTCAGAAACTATAGTAATATGATTTTTAAGAGATTTATGTTCTACTTTAAATGTGAATTGTACTTCTGAGCTGCCTTAATGCAAGATCATTTATATTTGTTAAGAGGAAATAATCAAGATCACTCATATCCCAACTGAATCTGAGGTTTTATAAATCTCTCAAACTATTGCTGAGAGCCTGATTGTGGAAGGAAGTGAGATGCACCGTATTTTCCAGAAGTCCTGTGAAGCGCTCTCCTAGCATGTCCATTTCCAGGAGGAGAAGTGAGCAGATGAGAGGTTTTCCATTTTGTCATCCAAGGTAGCTGTGCAATTGCCTTGTTGCTGAAGTTCCAATAATGTGAAAACCAAAGTAGAGGGTTTTTTTTCTTCTTCTTTTTGCTTTGTATTAATTTCACTTATACCAAAGTGTTTGAAAGTATGAAATGTATTGCTTCTGGGCTATATAAGGCTACTTCATGACAAGACTGCTTTGTAATATTTCATTTGTTTTACTATAAATTCAAATTATCTAAATATTTTCCTAATACTACATGGGAATGCTGATTTTCTTTTGTTACGTAGTGGAAATATTTTGCATTGTTTACATAGTTCTCATGGAACATGGAAATTTTTGAAAGTGATATATGATACACATTTTTTGTGTATATATTCTAATTAGTGTGAATAAAGCAGTAACATTAATGCATTTTTTTAAGCAGCAAACTTCTGTATTTCTCTTGTCTTCCTTAAAAGTATCCCCATGAACTCAGTGTTTATTCCCTTTGTATTGTGAGTATCTGCTTATATTGTCAATACATAGTGTTAGCATTGGCTCCTAATGGTAGAATTAGAATAGCAAAATTTTAAGAACTGTAATTGACTCCGGACAACATAGATTTCAGCCACCTCATTCTACAGCTGAGGCCAGGACACTAAATGCCTTTCCCAGACTGGGTAGTGGCAGATCTGGGATAGAATATGGTTTTCTTGATTCCCTTTCAGCCTTCATTTCTCTCTCTCAGGACTACTACTTTTTAATTAATTTTCACCTAACTTCCCAATACTGATGAAATAAAGAAACGAGAGGATTATTTATATATATTTCAATAAAATCCAGTTTGATTTTTCAATTTACATCTGGTTTTGTTTGTGTCATTCAGCCTGTCTTCTGAGTAATGGGCAGAGAAGGACCAGGGTTCGTAGAAAAAGCATATGGCAACTAAGTGGCAGCAGTCTTGCCCTTTCCTTTTCATACTTGAGGAAACAGAAAATAGAATTTTTGAGTGATTCTGCCTGTGAATATATACATACATACATACAGATATGCGTATGTATGTATGTATTACTATTCAGTCTCTTAAAAAACAAAAAAACAGTAGGTCCCCTGAGGGCAGAGTCAATGAACATATTGTTCACTGTTGTAACCACCTTGCAGGATTTCAGTCTATAGGTGAGAGTCCAGCTGCTAAGTGAAGCTTGACCTCTGCCTCTTCCTCAGGAGCAGCTCATCCCCTGACAACCTCCCCTCCCAGCCCCTAATCTGGTTTAATGCCCTTCTTTTCCGGAGATAAAGAAAGTCATGTCTCTAGTTATTCCAGAAATGTTTCATGTGTAGAGTTTGGCACAAAAATTTAAAGGCACCAGCATCTGAAATCAAAGGTGAAAGAGTCGTCACAGTACTGATGAAGACACCGAGGCCTCGTCTGCTGTGTTAACATGCTGTATGACAAGAGGACCCTGCTTTCCAAGTCTGCTGGACATGTGTGCTTCTTGAATCCAACCAGACAAACATGTTTTCTCAAAACCACAGTATAAGACAAGGAAACTGCACAGATTCGAGTGATTTTTGAGGTAAGTATGTTATTGGAAAGGTGTGACCTATATAGAACCTTGAACATGAAAAGGAGGAGATGCTGCTATCTTGGCAGGGATGATCATGTATTTGAAATAGTAACTCACAGCATTTGGCCTCATGATAAGAGTACTGAAGATTATCCCAGAAAACCTAGGATGATACTGGTATTTATAGTACCATTGTTTCAAGTTTTTATGACTTGAGGCATCTATCTTAATGCTGTACTTTAGTGTTTACCAAGCAGCTTTCTGGCGGAAACTTGAACTGCAGACACTGAGTGTTTTGGTTTTCCTCTAAGTTATAGTTCTCATTGTAACTTAATAAGTTGGCATTCCGGCTTAGTTTGAGTCGGTTTCCCAGGGCTGGGTCCTCAGAGGAGAGTGGTTAGAATTCAGTTCGTCTTTGAGCTGGGGTGCTGACATTGTGTTCCTGCTGTTGACTGTCTCCCTGCAGTGCACAGGACGGACTGTCAGCTAACCTGTCTTCATGACATTTCTGTAATACTTCTCAGGGGGTTATCAGTCTTATCCTGGTATTTCATCTCCTAATTGAGCTTACCAAAACTTAATCGCATACTAAAGAGCTCTGGTGTCCACCTACTTTTATTTGTGTCCAAGCTCTATTTAGCAATGAATCCTTCGGCAAGATCTTTCCCTCAAGCTCTCAGCAAAGTGTTTTTGTCTTGTTTTTGCTCAGTTTCCTTTGTCATTAAATTCCTCAACCTCATAGAAGAGTTGTGAGGATTAAACAAAAATATGAATAAAATACCTATCGTGGTGCTCAGCACACAGTGGGCACTCAGAATGTTAACTGATTATTACTATTGTTGTTCTTTTACCATGAGCACTTGAGTCCGGGGATGACCCAGGCCTTCATTCCAGGCCACCACCACTTCAGTCTTCCCTGGGTCGAGCTTTAGCCAGGTTTTTTGTTTTTTTTTTTTTTTGAGACAGAGTCTCGCTGTGTCTCCCAGGCTGGAGTGCAGTGGCGTGATCTCGGCTCACTGCAAGCTCCGCCTCCCGGGTTCACGCCATTCTCCCGCCTCAGCCTCCCGAGTAGCTGGGACTACAGGCGCCCGCCACCACGCCCGGCTAGTTTTTTTTTTGTATTTTTAGTAGAGACGGGGTTTCACCATGTTAGCCAGGATAGTCTCGATCTCCTGACCTCGTGATCCACCCGCCTCGGCCTCCCAAAGTGCTGGGATTACAGGCTTGAGCCACCGCGCCCGGTCAAGGCCAGGTTTCTTGTGGTTGAGCCCTGCCAGGGAGAGCACCTTAGAGTCTGCTCACAGAGGCCTCTCAGATATCTGCAGAGGTGTCAAGTGCGTAAGTCTGCAGGAGGCACAGTCATTGGAAAGGGGTGAGGAGCTGTGGAACAGGTGGGCTAGGTGGCATGTGGGGAGGTAATGCTTACTTCCATGCAAGTCAGTGGGGCTCTTATATAACACTTTTGGATAACTTGTTTGCGCTCTGATTCTCTACTTTAAACTCATTTTGGGATAAGGATCAAGAAAACACTTCTTTTTTTCTTCCTAAATTCTGCCCTCTTTTCTCCCTGATACCGTTTCCAGCGGTAAAACAGCAACTCTTGGCCTGGTGCGGTGGCTCACACCTATAATCCCAGCACTTTGGGAGGCCGAGGCAAGCAGATCACGAAATCAGGAGATCGAGACCATCCTGGCTAACATGGTGAAACCCTGTCTCTACTAAAAATACAAAAAATTAGCTGGGCACGGTGGCACATGCCTGTAGCCGCAGCGACAGGAGGCTGAGGCAGGAGAATTGCTTGAACCCGGGAGGTGGAGGTTGCAGTGAGCTGAGATCTCGCCACTGTACTGCATGCAGCCTGAGTGACAGAGCAAGACTCCGTCTCAAAATAAGTAAATAAAAAATAAAACAGCAAGTCTTGCAGATTTCCCAAATGTATTGGTCCCATAGAACAATGAAAATAATGTCATGTTGTTAACACCAGTGGGAGTTTGGGAAATAATTCCAGCTCGTTGTTTAATACTTCTTTCAGCTTCAGATCAAGTGAAATTAGTTTCATATATGAAATTGTATGATGACACATAAAACAGGCCAGTTATTGAGGACACATCCATGAGATAGTGGGCAATGCTACATATTTATTAGTGGTTGTGCTCCCGTTCAGGTTCACAGACTGGTGGGATTGGTGTAGTTGGGATAACCCACCATGTTTTTCTTTCATTTCTTGTATTAAAGAGTGATACTCTTTAATACTCATCTTGAATTGTTATCCCCATGTGTCAGGGGAGGGACCTGGTGGGAGGTGATTGGATCATGGGAGCTGTTTCCCCATGCTGTTCTCGTGATAGGGAGTTCTCACAAGGTCTGATGGTTTTAAAAGTGGCAGTTTTCCCTGCTCTCCTGCCACCTTGTGAAGAAGGTGCCTGCTTCCCCTTTGCCTTTCATCATAATTGTAAGTTTCCTGAGGTTTGTCATGGTTGTAAGTTTCCTGAGGTCTCCCCAACCATGCAGAACTGTGAGTCAGTTGAACCTCTTTTGTTTATAAATTGCCCAGTCTCAGGTAGTACCTTGATAGCAGTGTGAAAACAGACGAATACAGTCAGGGACCTAAAAGACAGGTAAAGAGGCCGGGCGCGGTCGCTCAAGCCTGTAATCCCAGCACTTTGGGAGGCTGAGACGGGCGGATCACGAGGTCAGGAGATCGAGACCATCCTGGCTAACCCGGTGAAACCCCGTCTCTACTAAAAAATACAAAAAACTAGCCGGGCGAGGTGGCAGGCACCTGTAGTCCCAGCTACTCGGGAGGCTGAGGCAGGAGAATGGCGGGAACCCGGGGAGGCGGAGCTTGCAGTGAGCTGAGATCCGGCCACTGCACTCCAGCCTGGGCGACAGAGCGAGACTCCGTCTCAAAAAAAAAAAAAAAAAAGACAGATGTGGCCAGGTGAAGACGGAAAAAGGACAGTGCACCTGTGGAAAGACACGAGGTGGGAAAGAGCATCACAACTTGGGCAACTGAAGAAATTAAGTTGTTAAGCACAAAATGCAGAGAGAGCTATATGAATGCGTTGAGTGTGATTTTCATTAAGCAGTTTTTAAAGAAAGCATTTCTAATGGTGCTTTTATTTTTGCAGCCACTTAATAACATTCACTCTTGTTGAAAGAAGCACAGTTTGGAATATTGCAAAGTGCTTGCTACCAGCTAAGATGCATTATTTTCCTATGCCGCTCAACACCTGTGCCCAGCTGTTTCTTTGAGGCCAATCTGCTCCTCTTTTCAGGGTATATTTACTAGTCAGGAGTTGTAAAACTATTTTGAGGAGCGCTTCTGACCCCTCCAGCAACTTCAAGTGAAGGAAGCTGTTGTAGTTCCCTGGCTGTTACCTCCTGGAAGAGAGCTGGGGAGGGAACTCATGCGTTTTGGGTGCTGACTGTGTCTTAGGCGCTGCACAAGCTCTAGCTCTTGTGTGTAATCTTTACAGAGGCGATTGAGGGCGTTGTCATCGTTGTTTTACAGAGGAGAGAAGCAAGGCTCATAGAAGCTCGTCATCTTGCCGAAACCCACACAGTTAATGGCAGGGCAGAATAAAGCAAGCGTGCTTGTGCCTCAAACATAAAAATAAAGGGAAACCTCTACTATAGAAAGATGTATTTTCAAATACTTGCAAATTGCCTGCCTCTTGTTGCAAACACAGTCAAAGCCCATTTTAATTTTTTTTTTTTTAAATGTGGGAGTAAAGGCCTTATGTTAATGAAGATTCCCAAATTGTTCTAAACAGGATAAAGGCCAGGCATGGTGGCTCATGCCTGTAATCCCAACCCTTTGGGAGGCTGAGGTGGGAGGATCACTTGAGACCAGGAGTTCGAGACCAACATGGGCAACATAGCAAGACCTTGTCTCTACAAAAAATAAAAAACCAAATTCGCTGGATGTGGTGGCACATGCCTAGTCCTAGCTAAGGAGGTCGAGGCTGCAGTAAGCTGTGATCGCGCCACTGAACTCCAGCTGTTTAATTAACAACAGGATCCAGATGTTTGTATAACCACCCTTTGAACTGAAAAGGGAAGAATACATGCAAGATGATCTATTTGTCTTCAAAAAAGAGTGTGGAAAGTGTTGACCTAGGCTGTGTGTCTACCGAGTTTCTTAGTGGTCACTGCCGGCCTTGTTTTCCTTGGGTTGGTCCCCCTCCATCCTCCATTCTCTGGTTTTCCTTTAGCCGGGGCTGATGCCCATGTAAGATCCACGACTGCAGTCCGTCCGGAAACCTCTGCCCTTCTGGCTTATCCTTAAAAGTCTTTCCGGCTCCCCTGAACCGTAGGAGGGGAGGAGCTGATTTCCTGTGTTCAGAATTCCCTGGTCTTCCCTGCCTTCCTCCAGCCTTTCTCCCAGCCGGACTTGCCTTTGCTCCCTCTGCGTGAACTAAGCTAGGTTATTCATTCCACTCTTTTGTCTCAAAGGACATTAAAGGGGAGGCAAGCCCAGAGTTCCCAGAACAAGCTTATTAGAGTGCTTCCTCTCCCTTTCTTGGCATCTGCAGCCCACTTCTGCCATGCTGTCCTCAACCTTGCAGCCCCTTCCCCCGACAAAATGGGAACGGTGGAATTGCAGAGGGCACTGCAGCACAGCTGGGCCACGTGAACATCCGTAAGCTGAGGAAAGGGTGTGAATGACAGCTTTGCCCTCTGCTCCCCGGTTCCCATGGCATGCCCTGGTACCCGAGAGAGGAGATTCCAGCAAGCAGCCAGTGACACAAGGAGGTGCCCTTGTTCAAAACGTGCAGACATCTTGTGAGGTGGTTTTGCTAGGGTGGGAAGTACACATTTGCTCAAGGGCTTTGGATTTAGTGCTCTTTTTTAATCGAAATAAAAAACGATTGGAAAGCTTTTCCCTGTGGAAAAATCTAAACCTTCCCCTCAAATCATTATCTTGTGTCAGAACACTTACTTTAGTGTCTTTAATACCCATGATCGTTTTTACTAGATAGATTTTTCTGGATAGCATCCAGAAATTCTTAGTTTGAAGCGTCCCTTTCCTTTCATTATCATTAGAACTTTGGCAGTGCCTTGAAGTCTACTTCTAGCTTGTTTTCTTCCATGTGAGTCTGTGAGAGAGAGAGACAGAGATTTTATTTCATTCATTCAGCGTTGGGGTGGCACCTCTCTTCAGAGCCTCAGATTTGGAATAGACAGTTGTAGCGGAGGGTTGAGATTTTTTCTTGTTTTTTTTTTTTTTTGGAGTGGGGTAGAGTCTCACTCTGTCACTGGAGTGCAGTGTTGCAATCTTGTCTCACTGCAGCCTCCGCCTCCTGGACTCAAGTGATTCTCGTGCCTCAGCCTCATGAGTACCTGGGACTACAGGCTCGTGCCACCACACCCAGCTACTTTTTTGCATGTTTAGTAGAGATGGGGTTTCACCATGTTGGCCAGGTTGGTCTTGAACTCCCGGCCTCAGGTGATCCACCTGCCTTGGCCTCCCAACGTGCTGGGATTAGAGGTGTGAGCCACTGTGTCCAGCCAAGATTTTTTCTTGATGCCGTGTCTCATTTAACGCAGATACCTTTCAACTAACTTGTGTAAAAATTCGTTTTCTGATACCACTTTTCATTTTTGAACACATTTTAGAATCCAGCCAAATACTTCTACATTTTTGGCCCTTTTCCAAATCAGTTTTGTCAGCATCCGAATCTAGTTTGACTGTGACCTTGGATGACTCTGTATGGACTATCTCCCTCTGCCATCACTTTTTATTGCCCGGGTCCTATGAAGTTTTACCCTCTATATAATCAGGATAATTTTGTTAATGACAATAATAGTCTGTTAACCTCAACTGTTGTCAAATATAATGAGTTTTGAATTGATTTTGAGACTCAATAAGAAAAAAATTAAGTGTTCTCCAGAAGAAACATGTTAAAATTAAGGTTTCAGAATCCCTGGGCATCTCTGTAGTCGAACCTGTGCTGCTTATGTGTAAAGAATTAAATTGAGTCTGGTGACTGGGTTTTAGAGCCATATCTGTCACTGCTTTCTTTGGTGCTGAGAGAAGAAATCAACATTCTACTCCGTGGCGTATCTGAGAGTTCGGGAAAGCATTCTCGAATTGTAGGAGGGATCATGGGGAGTCAACTGGAACTGAATTCCCACTTGCCAAGATCCAGAAAGAAATGAACATTTGAAAAGTTTTTATTTTATAGATGTTTACATTTGCATAGTATGAATCCCAACCAGCTTGAAAGTGGTCACTTTTTATGTTGACAGTTAAGTCTCCCATATTTTTAGCTGTGGAAGAAACTGCTCTACAGATTTTCTTATGGTGAACTTTTAGCAACTGAAAAACATGAAAAGGACATAAACAGACAATTCACTAGGAAAAAAAACCCAGTTGAAGAAGATGTTCATCCTCATTACTTATCTCAAACATATAAATCAAAATTTAAAAAGAAATGTCTTCTTTTTAACTGCTCATATTGTTAGATAAAAAGAGATGGACCCACAAGCTCATACATTGCTCGTGGGAATATCAATGGGTGCTTCTTTTCTAGAAAATGACTTGGTATAATATATATCAAGAGCCTTAAAATGATCTGTATCTTTTAGTCCAATAATTTAACTTTCAGAAATAGAGTCTTTAAAAAAAAAAAATGGACAGGGCCAGGCACGGTAGCTCACACCTGTAATCTCAGCACTTTGGGAGGCCAAGGCGGGCGGATCACTTGAGGTCAGGAGTTTGAGACCAGCTTGACCAACATGGTGAAACCCCGTCTCTACTGAAAATACAAAAATTAGCTGGGCGTGGTGGCGCGTGCCTGTAATCCTAGCTACTTGGGGGGCTGAGGCAAGAGAATTGCTTGAACCCGGAAGATGGATGTTGCAGTGAGCTGAGATCGCACCACTGTGCTCCAGCCTGGGTGACAGAGCGAGACTCTATCTAAAAAAAAAAAAAAAAAAAAAAAAAAAAAAAAATTTATATATGCTGGATTATTCTGGATTATTCATCATGGGAGGTTTATAGAGTGGAAACCTGGAAACATGTTCAGAGTGGCTAAACAAAATAGGATGGTCAGTTTGGGAAGGAACTGGAGGACAGGAGGGAGGATGCCTTGAAATGTCACAAATTTCTAGTTTTGGTCACAGGTGTCTTATCAGACAATAAAAACCCATGGACATGTCCGTGCAAATCTGTTTATTTCTGTAACTAGGAAAACAACTCGAATGCTGTGATTGGCAGCTTGGCAGCACCATCTGTGTAAAGTCGGCACTGCAGACAGAGGCGAATGCTGCCTGAAATAACAGGGTGGTCACTTGTATGTAAACATCTCCATTCTGGGAGACCAGTGGATATGCAGACATGTATAGCTTGAACTGTGGCTGGAGTGCAGACTCAGGAATCCACCAACCAGTCCCAGGCAATCTGAGAAGGGAGGAGGTGTGATCACGGTGGTAGATAATGACAAAGCCAGAACTACAGTCCCAGTCTCCTGAGTCCACGTCCATTCATGTCCACCTCAAGTCCAAAACTGATTAAGAGCTTCATACATCATGTTGATGTTTGTGGCACAGGAATGGGACAGGCACATTTTACAGGTAAGGAAACAGATTTTAAAAGCTGAGTGACTTGTTCAAGATCACAAAATGATTAAGTGGTAGAATTGTGGTCAGAGTAGAGAAAGCAAAAATTTTAAAATGAGATGAAGATCCAAAGTTTTACTTACTTTGTTTTTCTCTCAAAATGAATTTTTTTCTCAAAATAATAAAATTATTTTGTTAATGTTCTCTCAAAGTTTGGAAAAAATTTCTGAGTGTGTTGATCAAGATTCTAGTGGATTTGGAAGGGAGAGGAATATGTGATTATCTAAAAAAATGATCTCGGCTGGGCACAGTGGCTTATGCTTATAATCCCAGCACTTTGGGAGGCTGAGGTGGGAGGATTGTGTGAGCCCAAAAGTTTGAGGCTAGCAATACAGGGAAGCAGTATAGGGAGACCTCATCTCTAAAGACGTTTTTTTTTGTTTTGTTTTCTTTTTTTTTTTTTTAGACAGAGTCTTGCCTGTCGTCCAGGCTGGAGAGCTGTGGTGCAATCTTGGCTCACTGCAAGCTCCACCTCTCGGTTTCACAGCATTCTCCTGCCTCAGCCTCCCGAGTAACTGGGAATACAGGCGCCTACCACCATGCCCGGCTAATTTTTTGTATTTTTAGTAGAGATGGGGTTTCACCGTGTTAGCCAGGATGGTCTCAATCTCCTGACCTTGTGATCTACCCTCTTTGGCCTAGGATTACAGGTGTGAGCCACCGCACCCGGCCACAAAATTTTTTTTTAATTAGCTGGGCATGGTGATGTCTGTGGTCCCAGCTACTCAGGAGGCTGAGGTGGGAGGATTGCTTGAGCTTAGGAGGTCAAGGCTATAGTGAGCCATGATTGCACCACCACACTCCCACCTGGGTGACAGAGCAAGACCCTCTCTTAAAAAAAAAAAAAAGACCTTGTTCTTCCTTTGTGGATATATCTCTCACAACATTCCAACCTTGCCTTTTTCTGTTTTTTCTGCCTTATCACTGTTGATAATGTGTCACTGAGGGTCTGGGACAGCTGTTTTTTCACTGCAGTGGGCCTGGGACAGTTGTTTTTTCACTGCCGTGGGTTTTTGAGTGTGTGTGTGTATGTTAGATGGGATCTGGTTCTGTTGCCCAGGCTGGAGTGCAGTGGTGTGATCTTGGCTCACTGCAACCTCTGCCTCCTGGGGTCAAGTGATTCTTGTGCTTCAGCCTCCCAAGTAGCAGGGACTACAGGTGTGCACCACCACACCCGGCTAATTTTTATACTTTTAGTAGAGGTGGTGTTTCACCATGTTGCCCAGGCTGGTCTGGAGCTCCTGACCTCAAGTGACCCACCCACGTAGGCCTCCCAAAGTGCTGGGATTACAGGTGTGAGCCACCATGTCCGGCCACACTGCAGTGCTTTTTATAAACATCTTGTTTTTTTCTCTCTGTTGGCTGGTGCTCCCTACCTGTCCAGCAGTCCTGACTTGGTGTTCTGTGCAGGTCCCACATTCACATTGAGGTACTATGTACCTGGTAAGGGTGGCTGTATTATCTGATGTAAAATACAGAGCCTTTAACGTTAGAATCTTGAGTCATAGATCTACAAGAACTTTAAAAGCATTTTTAGGCTGGGTGCTGCAGCTCGTGCCTGTAATCCTGGCACTTAGGAGGTTAAGGTAGGTGGATCGCTTGAGTTCAGGAGTTTGAGACCAACCTGGACAACATAGTGAGACCCCGTCTCTATCAAAAAACAAAAAAATAGCTGGGCGTGGTAGTACATGCCTGGATCCTAGCTACTTGGGAGCTTAGGTGGGAGGATTGCTTGAGCCTGGGAGGTCAGGGCTGCAGTAAGCTATGATCACAGAGCACTGCAGCCTGGCAAGACCCTGTCTCAAAAAAAAAAAAAATTTTAATGGTTACTAATTATTTCTTTTCTTGGATCATGCTTCTACTCTGCAGATGGCTTCATTTGACCTTCATGCTTATTGAGGGAAGAAGGCAGGACAGGGATGATGATTGCCATCATTTTATTTTCTTTTTTTTTTTTTTTTTTTTTTGAGACGGAGTCTCGCTGTGTCTCCCAGGCTGGAGTGTAGTGGCGTGATCTCGGCTCACTGCAAACTCCGCCTCCCGGGTTCACGCCATTCTCCCGCCTCAGCCTCCCAGTAGCTGAGACTACAGGCACCCGCAACCACGCCCGGCTAGTTTTTTGTATTTTTAGTAGAGACGGGGTTTCACCATGTTAGCCAGGATAGTCTCGATCTCCTGACCTCGTGATCCACCCGCCTCGGCCTCCCAAAGTGCTGGGATTACAGGCTTGAGCCACCGCGCCCGGCCTCATTTTTTAAATTGACAAAAATTGTATGTGTGTTCTACAACACGATGTTTTGAAATATGTATACATTTTGGGATGACCAAATCAAGCTAATTAACATACGCATCACCTCATGTACTTAAATGACCTTCATCTGCATAGAAGAGGAGAGCCTCTGGCACTCATAGGATGGAGGAGACCAAAGCTGTATTTAGGGTACAACAAGGAGGCAGAGCTCTGGTATGTACCTTGGGTCTATTTCTTCAGAAGGGAATGAGCCAGAAGTAGAGAAGCCCTCACAAAGACAAGCCCACGGTTAAATCAGCTTAATCATCGGTTTTATTAGGGTGATCTACCCCTCTTTCAACTGAGTTCCAGAGGCAAAACAGATGCTTTTGGGAGGAAGATAATGTCACCCAGAGATTCAAATTACTTCTATAGTTTGCCATACACAATGTCTAATCTACATGACTGAAAACCAAAAGAAAAAAAAAACACAGTAAAAACAGATCTACAGTAGATCCAGACATTGGAGGTATTAGACACAGACATTAAGGTAACTGATTAATATCAAGACATTAGATCCCAGTTTAGTGACTTCTAGTAAGGAACTAGAGATAAAAAGGAACTGGATGGAAATTCTAGAACTGAGAAATAGAACAACGGAGCTTTGAGGGTTCAATAGTGGGCTTCACAACAGATAAGACAGTTGAAGAGACGAATAGTGAATTGGAAGGTAAGTCAGAAAGAAATGGACTGGAGCAGAGAGAAGAAAAGGATGGAAAACTCAGGAAAGAAGAGGAGAGACACACAGGAGATGGTGAAAGATTTAACGTGTGTAATTGGAGTCCTTGAAGGCAGGGAGGACAGAGATTAGGGCAGGGGCAGTATTTGAAGAGATCGTTAACAAGGATCTTCCAAAACTGGCTTATGGTTTCAGGAAGTACTATTTACCCTAAGCTGGGCAGGAAAAATACAAAGAAAACCCCACCCTGAGGTGCATTATGGTAAAGTGCTGGGTGGCTTTAAATCACTTCTTAAGTCCTTACTTGACAAAAATGTCTTGTATTGAACAGGCTTTCACATAATAGACAGGCACCATTTCTGTGAATTTCCACAGTGGCTTTTATAGCTTTGCCTTTAGAATTCTTTCCAGTCACATCTCTTTTTTGGGGAACATTTCCCAAGGACTTGGCCCCTAGTAGCCTTGGCCCTAGCCTTGGCCCCTAGTAAGGTTGCTGTGCACGCACAACTGGTGTCCTCCGTGCACCTTTGTTTGTGATCCTAGGGGAGAAAACAGTGCTACTGCCTCATCTGCCCCAGCAGTGCTCTCACTCTGCATATCACTGAGGTCGGATGGGATGTAGGGCAGTGGCTAAGAGCACAGGCTGGAAACAGAACACCTATGTCTGATCAAGCTCTTGTTTCAACACTTACTCATTGTGTAATCTTGGACTAGCTACCTCGTCCTAGCTTTAGTGTACTAAGTGTACAAGAAGATTTATAACATTCCTTATTTTTTAGGGCTATTGTGAGATTTAAATGAGCCCATGGGTGTATGTATTTGACATATAGAAAACAATTAATAGATGGGCTTATTTTTAAATCTCCTTGATCCATTTTTTGAACCATATATTTCTCCCTTAATAATAGCTGAGGCCTTTTATGCCTGGTTTGGTCCAGTGGGAACTGAACATGAAAGGAGAGGAGATGGTGTACATTTTATATCAGAGCAGAGAGCTTCAAAATTAATCTCTTTACGTATGTACAAGAGTTGGTGAACTTCACTCTTTAAAGGAAGAAGTGAACATGAAGTTTGAAAAGTTTCCAGAGTTAGAGAAGGCAGACCCTGATAAAACACCTGGATAGGTTAAAGGATTTTCTCCTTATAGTAAAAGTTAACTTTTCTGACCCAATTTAAATTTGGTTTCCTGTTTCTGCCTTTAAAAAAAATTGATGCATAGAATGTACCATCTTCTGTATCAGAAAATTCTTTCATAACAATTTCCATTAATGGAATCATTTCTTCCTCGCTTCCTTCCTCCCTTCCCTCCCTCCCTTCCTCCCTCCTTCCTTCCTTCCTTTCTTCCTTCCTTCCCCTTTTTTCCTCCCCCCTCCCTCCCTCCCTCCCTTTCTTCCTTTCTCCTTTCCTTTCCTTTCCTTTCCTTTCCTTTCCTTTCCTTTCCTTTCCTTTCCTTTCCTTTCTTTCCTTCCTTCCTTCCTTCTTCCTTTCCTTCCTTTCCTTCCTTCTTTCTCTTTCTTTCTTTCTTTCTTTGCTTTCTCACGCTGTTGCCCAGGGTAGAGTGCAGTGGTGCAGTGATAACTCACTATAACATCAACCTCCTGTGCTCAGGCAATCTTCCTACCTCAGTCACCTGAGTAGCTGGGACAATAGGAGCATGACGCCATGCCTGGCTGATAAAAACAAATTTTTTTTTTTATACAGATGGGGTCTTGCTATGTTGCCAGGTTGGTCTTTGAACTCCTGAGCTCAAGTGATCCACCCGCCTCAACCTCTCAAAGTGCTGGGATTACAGGCATGAGCCACAGTGCCCATTGAATCTTTTATTTCTGATTCAACTCTGGACATTAGCCTGACTACTTTTACTTCTTGGTTAATACATTTTTTTCATGTATTCACGTAAATTATTTATTCTACACACTAGATATTTGACTTCTCCTTAAGTAAATACATATGTATACAATTTAAATTGTAATTATAACTACATCACAGAAAATTGGAAAATAAATTTCACCTAATATCAAAGACTAAACTCAACTACCATTGGCATCAACCTGTCTGATGTTTTGTTTCTCCTTGGGCCAGCACTGAGGAGCATTGAGAAGGAAATAAAAGAAGCAGCTGCATCTGCCTTTCATAAAGCACATGCTGTATGTCAGGCACTAGATGAAGCTGTTGCCATGCGTGGTTTCATCCAGTTGTCAAATCCACCCGGAGAAGGCTTTAGTTTGGGCCTAGGGTATCATTCTCTTTTTTTTTCACTAGGCAGAAATAGGATCTTAATGTGAGTGTAAATTTGGACACTGAAATTGGTGGCAATCTTTGCTTACAAGGTAGATAACACAGAACACAATGATTGTGAGAGAACTCATAGACTCACTCCTCTTTCCCACACTGACATGGAAAGCTCTGCTGTTGCTGTTTGAGGAGTGTCTAGGGTTTTGTGATGCACGTTTGGATTCATGCATTAATTCACTCATCCATTCTAAAGATTCATGGTTAAGCCTACCACGAGCCAGGCTCTGTTCCTGGCACTTGGATATGGCAGTGAACAAAACAGAGATCCCTGTCATGAGCTTAAGTTCCAGTGGGAAGGGAGGCAGCAGATAAGCAACGTGCAGGATAAATGGTATGTGGAGATGTATGGTAGGCGGGAATGTGACAGATGCTATGGAAAAAATAAAGTGGGACTGGGCGCTGTGGTTTGTGCCTGTAATCCCAGCACTTTGGGAGGCCAAGGTGGGCAGGTCGCTTGAGTCCGGTAATTTGAGACCAACCTGGGCAACATAATGAAACCCTATCTCTACAAAAAATACACAAATTAGCTAGGTGTTGTGGTGCATGTCTGTAGTCCTAGCTACTTGGGAGGCTGAGGTGGGAGGATTGCCTGAGCCTAGGAGCTCCAGGCTGCTGTGATTGCACCACTGAACTCCAGCCCGGGTCACAGACTGAGATCCTAGCTCAAAAAAAAAAAGAAAAGAAAAAAAGGTGGACCAAGGGAGATAATTTGGGAGTGTTACCTGTCTTGGCTTCATGCACAGGTAACATTTGAGCAGAGACAGAGGGAAGTGAGGGCATGAGCCGCACCAAGGGGTGAGGCCAGAGTGCAGTGGGTAGAGAGAATCCAAAGTGGGAACCCAGGCTTGAAGGCGGGAGCATGCCTAGCGAGGCGAGGAGGCTGGGGAGGCTGTAGGAAAAAAGCCAAGAAGAGAGAAGTCAGGGCGGGCTGGTCAGGCTCTTGGAGCCATTAGTAGGGCCTTGACTTTTACCCTTAGAGAAATGAGGAGTCCCTGGAGAACCTGGGCAGAGGTGTGACGTGATGGGACTTGTATTTCCATAGCATCCTTCTGGCTGCTTGGGGGGAGAGGACAGCAGGGGTGTCACTGGTTGGATTTCTCCAGAAACAGACTCTGAGAGAGGAAAACATGCAGGAAGTTTATTGGGGTACACACTTGGGATCAGCATCTGCCGGGGAGTGAAGGAGGCAGGATTGGGCAGAGGCCTAAGTGTGGCAGTTGCAGCAGAGGCCCAATGGGATGGCTTTTCAGAGATGTCCCGAATGGAGGCGAGGGACCTGGACTTGATACCCCTGCCTCGACCAGTGTTAGCATGTGGGCTGCTCCCAGAAAGGGGATGTGAGCTCAGCCAGGCAACTCTTCTCCTAAACCCAGCCCCTTCCCTAAGAGGGAAATTCCTGAAGGGACTCTATTGAGTGCCATTGGCAGGTGACGCTTCTGGAAGCTGGGGAAATGAATACCTCTGTTTGAAGAGTTGACCAGGATGGCACGTCCCAGCCTCAACTAAAAGGCAAGGGTGGGAGTGACGAGGCTACAGAGGAGGCTCTTACAGAAGCCCAGGTGAGAGATGATGTGACCTGGACCTCCATGGTAGAAGGGAAAGGGTGAAGCGTGGCTGGATTCTGGACCTAGTTTGAAGGTAGAGGCTGGAGGGTTTTCTGATCAACTGGGTTTGGGATGGGAGAGAGGAGTCAAGGACCACCCCATAGTTGAGCAGAGAAAGACCAGACTGGAGACAGAGGGAAGAAGGAAAGCTGTCATTAGAAGAGGCCAAGTCAATATAGATCATAGGGGAAAGGGCCTCTAAGGGCTGGCAGTAGAGGAAGAGCCTTAGGAGGAGGGGTCTTCTGAGGGGCTTTGGAGAAATTGGGGTGGTGTGAAATGGGGATTTGAGAAATATCACTGGAGGTTATGGATTAGATCCCTTTTAATATTTTTGGAGGGGCTTAAGTTAAAAAAAATTAAAAGGGCCAGGTGCAGTGGCCCATGCTTGTAATCCCAGCACTTTGGGAGGCCAAGGAGGGAGGATTGCTTGAGCCAGGAGTTCAAGACCAGTCTTGGCAACATGGCAAGACTCTGTCTCTACAAAAAAACTTGAAAAATTAGCCAGACGTGGTGGCACGCACCTGTAGTCCCGGCTACTTGGGAGGCTGAGATAGATGGTGGGGATGGCTTGAGCCGTGGAGGTCCAAGCTGCAGTGAGCCATGATGGCACCACTGCACTCCAGTACGGGTGACAGAGTGAGACCCTGTCTCTAAACTAATAAATAAAAAGAAATTTATTTAAAAAGAATGTTGTCTGTTTGGCCTGTGTTCTTCCACCCCATGTGACTAGCCTAAGCATGGCACTTGTCCCTTTACCAGGGATGGCCCAGGGATGGCCACATACTCAGTCTTAGCCGGTGCTGTTGGGGACACAGCTGGCTAGGGGGGGTGGGGTGCTTCTGGGAAGGCTGCCTGCCTCCTAGGAAGGTCCATGTAGAATGTTTTCTGACCCCGATCACAGTCCTCGCTACAGTCATGATTGCTGCTCCTCCCAGTCCCGAGTGCTATTCATGCTTCATCTCTGTCACTTCTCATAACAGTGCAGGAGCAGGCATTGTCTTCTTATTCTACATGACAAAACTGGGAGTAAGGGAAGTCAGGAGACTTGATTACCATCACACATCTAGTAAGAAAAATTACACATGAAGCCATTAGGACTGGCACCGAAGAGGCGCTGAATAAATGGCATTGATGATTGTAATACAGGGACTTCCTCAGTTCCAGGGAGGAAGGGAAGGTCATTTGTCCAGATTTATGTGCTTCTGAATTCACTATTGAATTTTATAGCTTTTCTGTTTCCCCCTTCACCATGTATTGGCATTTGTAAATATGGTCACATGTTTACCTGAGCTACAGTGTAACAGAAAGAACTTCAAGGTCTATAGACCTGGCTTTGAATCCAGGCTGCATCGCCTACTAGCTGTGTGACGCTGGGAAAGTTACTTACCACCTCTAAGCATGTGTCCTCATTTATGAAATGTGGATAATAATAACCTCCGAAGAAAGACAGTTTGAGGATAATAAAGTGCTTTTTAGCTCATTGTCTGGAACACAGTGCTCAAGAATGCTAGGTATTATTACCCAAGTTATTGTGTAGACGGCTCATTTGGAGAGATCACATGAAAGGGCCAAATAAAGCAAGGTATGCAAGAGTGCTTTACAAATGCTTGTTATTATATTGTTAGAGAAACTCCACTGCACGGAGGAATTGGCTATATGGAAAATGGGCTGGGCGCAGTAGCTCACGCCTGTAATCCCAGCACTTTGGGAGGCCAAGATGGGCAGATCACCTGAGGTCAGGAGATGGAGAATAGCCTAGCCACATCGTGAAACCCTGTCTATACTAAAAATAAAAAAATAAAAAAATTAGCCAGGTGTGGTGGCACATGCCTGTAGTCCCAGTTGTTTGGGAGACTGAGGCAGGAGAATCGCTTGAACCCGGCAGGCGGAGGTTGCAGTGAGCCGGGATCACGCCACTGCACTCCAGCCTGGGTGACACAGCGAGACTCCGTCTCAAAAAAAAAAAAAAAAAGAAAAGAAAATGAATTGATACAAGAGATGTGCATGCCTAGTGGGCTAGAAATCTTGGTGTGGGGAATAGCACAGCCATGAAGGAAGGAGGGAGGGAGAGAATGAGTGAGAGAGAGAGCACGAGAGTGACAGCTGACCGGGAGTTCCGGGCCATACATGCTTTGCCATAAGGACTTGTAAAGTGCCCAGGATTTGGAAGGATACTAGGGGTAAAGTGAGAGGGAGTCTCCCAAGGGAATGTGACTCTTCCGATGCAAGTGATTTTTTTTCTGAAGCACCCTCAGGAAACTGCCTGGAGCCCTCAAAAACGTGGAGGCCTGAAGCGCTGCCCCTGGTCTGAGCTCCTGGAGTGTGGTCTGTCGCTGGGGAAGTCCAGAGCTCCAAGGCTCAGTGCCCAGGGAAAGCAGAAGTCACGGGCGGGGTGCAGGTGGACAGTGTCGCTGAAGGATCCTAGGCAGGGGGAAAACTGAATCCAAGCCAAAGGGCCAGTACCTGGGGGCTCGACCCGGAAGAAGGTGCAGGGGAAATCAGGCGGGAAGTTGAGCCAAGAGCAGCAGCTCTGCATTGAGCTGTGGTCCACAGGGCGCCATTCACTTGCGTAAAGCACAATCCCATCACCCTTGCCCCAGGTACACATGGTTACCCTGGCTCGAAAAGCTCCCAAATCAGGGAGTCTTCTAGAGGGATTCTATTCACATGAGACTGAACACGGCATGCGGTTGGGTCACTGAGCCCCCATGGGAATGTGAATTTTGTGTTTTCATTTTGATGATAATCCTTAGAAAACAAACACACACACGGCCGGGTGTGGTGGCTCACACCTGTAATCCCAGCACTTTGGTGAGGCCGAGGCGGGCGGATCACAAGGTCAGGAGATTGAGAACATCCTGGCTATCACGGTGAAACCCCGTCTCTACTAAAAATACAAAAAAATAAGCCAGGCATGGTGTTGCACGCCTGTAGTCCCAGCTACTCAGCTACTCAGGAGGCTGAGAGGAGAATCGCTTGAACCTGGGAGGCAGAGGTTGCAGTGAGCCGAGATCGCACCACTGCACTCCAGCCTGGGCAATAGAGCGAGACTGAGTCCCAAAACAAACAAAGCAAAACAAAAACAAATGCAAAAGCAAATAGAAAATGCCCACAATGTCTCTTTACTGAAGGAGACATCCAACCAAGTCTTTTCCTTCTGGTTTTGTAATCCAAAAATGTCCTTTTAATGTGTGTGTCCTCTCAGGATGACACGTGGCACCAGCCAGCAGTCGTCTTGGGTGGATTCTAGGATGGCAGAACATAAAGGAATGGCCTTTGTTTGTTTATTTATTCATTTAGAGACAGAGTCCTGCTCTGTTGCCCAGGCTGGAGTGCAGTGGTGAGATCTCAGCTCACTGCAACCTCTGCCTTCCAGGTTCAAGTAATTCTCACTCCTCAGCCTCCAGAGTAGCTGGGACCACAGCCGTGCGCCGCTGTGCCTGGCTAATTTTTTGTATTTTTAGTAGAGACGGGGTTTCGCCATATTGGCCAGGCTGTTCTCAAACTCCTGATTTCAAGTGATTTGCCTGCCTCAACCTCCCAAAGTGACGGGATTACAGGCGTGAACCACCACACCTGGCCAGGATTAGCCTTTGAATTTAGACCAATTCACTTTCAGATATTGACTCTGGACAATTTTCTTAACCTCATTTTTATATTAAGATTTTGTTGTTACAAAAATAATTGTAAAAATTCAAACTATACAGAGATACACCAGGTAAAAGGTGAATTTCTTCCCTCTCTCCTCCTAATCCCTCTCCTATTTACATTTCTCTACTAGGTTTTTCCAGCCCTTTTCCCAATGTTTTGTGGCTTTAGTTGTTGTTTGAGTGGGACTTTTATTTATTTCATTTATTTTATTTTTATTTTTATTTTTAGACGGAGTCTCACTGTATTGCCCAGGCTGGAGTGCAGTGGCCGGATCTCGGCTCACTGCAAGCTCTGCCTCCCGGGTTCACGCCGTTCCCCTGCCTCAACCTCCCGAGTAGCTGGGACTACAGGCACCCGCCACCTCACCCGGCTAGTTTTTTTGTATTTTTAGTAGAGACCGGGTTTCACTATGTTAGCCAGGATGGTCTCGATCTCCTGACCTCGTGATCCGCCTGTCTCGGCCTCCCAAAGTGCTGGGATTACAGGCTTGAGCCACCGCGCCCGGCCAGAGTGGGACTTTTTTTTTTTTCTTTTTTTTGAGATGGAGTCTGGCTCTGTCGCCCAGGCTGGAGTGCAGTGGCTGGATCTCAGCTCACTGCAAGCTCCGCCTCCCGGGTTCACGCCATTCTCCTGCCTCAGCCTCCCGAGTAGCTGGGACTACAGGCACCCGCCACCGCGCCTGGCTAGTTTTTTGTATTTTTTAGTAGAGACGGGGTTTCACCGTGTTAGCCAGGATGGTATCGATCTCCTGACCTTGTGATCCGCCCGTCTCGGCCTCCCAAAGTGCTGGGATTACAGGCGTGAGCCACCGCGCCCGGCCCAGAGTGGGACTTTTAAAAAACAATTTCAAGTTTGTTATTGTTCGTACCTAGGAAAGTACTGGTGACTTCCCATTGGTAGCATGTCCATCTGCCCCACTCCTTTCTCTCATTAGTGCTAATAGTTTTCAGCTGTTTTTCTTGGCATTGTTGAGCATTAGTTTTCTCACTGTAAAATGCAGATAATGTTGACCTTGCAGAGCTTTAATAAGGATTCAACGAGATAAAGTAAGGAGCTTAGCTTAGTGCCTGGCTCAGTAGGGGCCTGATTAATACGAACTTGTACTTTCACTAATATCATCCTCATGATGAGATCTTTTCTGTACAACTCTCTTCTCTGATTGTGGAGAAATGGATTAGGGAGAAAAATGATTCAATCAGAGAAGGCTCTGCATATGGCTGCTTATACAGAAAGACTGATGTTAACCAAGGGACTGCCAATGTTTATTTTTTTACTCTGTTAAAAAAATTAAAATTGTGGTAAATACACATCTTAACCATTTTTAGGTGTAGGCAGTTCAGTGGGATTAAGTACATGCTAATAGTTGTGTAATCATCACCACCATCCCTCTCCAGAATTGTTTTTATCTTGCAAAACTGAAATTCTGGCCGGGTGCAGTGGCTCATGCCTGTAATCCCAACACTTTGGGAGGCCGAAGTGGATGGATCACGAGGTCAGGAGTTCAAGACCACCCTGGCCAAGATGGTGAAATCCCATCTTTACTAAAAATACAAAAATTAGCCTGATGTGGTGGTTGGCGCCTGTAATCCCAGCTACTCAGGAGGCTGAGGCAGAGAATTGCTTGAACCCCGGAGGCGGAGGTTGCAGTGAGCTGAGATCGTGCCACTGCACTACAGCCTGGTCAAAAGAGCGCAACTCCGTCTCAAAACAAAACAAAAAACCCTGAAATTCAGTACCCATTAGGCAGTAACTCCCCCTTTCCCCTTCCCCCAGTCCCTGGAAACCACCATTCCATCTTCTTTTGCCATCAATTTGACTACTGTAGGTACCTCCTATAAGTGGAATTATATAGCATTTGTCCTTTTGTGACTGGCTTATTTCACTTAGCATCATCTCAAGATAGGCTCATGTTGTAGCATGTGTCAGGATTTCCCTTCTTTTTAAGGATGAATAATATTCCATTGTATTATACACCACATTTTATTTATCCGTCTATTGGCCAATGGACATTTGAGTGGCCTTCGCTCCTTGGCCACTGTGAATCATACTATTACGAAATGGGTGTACAGGTCCCGCGTGGTGGCTCATGCCTGTAATCCCAGCACGCTGGGAGGCCAAGGAGGGAGGATCACTTGAGCCCAGGAGTTTGAGACCAGCCTGGGCAACAAAGTGAGACCCCATCTCTCAAAAAAAAATACAGAAAAATTAGCCAGGTGTGGTGGCACAACCTATAGTCCCAGATACTTGGGAGGCTGAGCTGTGAGGATTGCTTGAGGCCCAGGAGGTTAAAGCTGCAGTAAGCTGAGATCAAGCTGCTGTAGTCTAGCCTGGGCAACAAAAGGGAGACGCTGTCGAAAGAAAGAAAGAAAAAAGAGAGAGAGAGAGAGAGAGAGGGAGGGAGGGAGGGAGGAAGGAAGGAAAAGATGGGAAAGAAAGAAATGGTTGTACAAATATCTTGCAGAGTTTTCTGCTTTCAATTCTTTTGGGTATTAATGCCAGTGGGTTTTTGAGAGCTATAGATCACTGTGAAAAAACTCTCTGTGTACCTTTCATGGTGTCAGAAGCTCTGGAGTGGCCTGACCAGCGCACCCTGTGCTGCTTAGTCTGCTGTGACAGGAGGGAGGTGTCTGAATCTGATGATCACCGTGTGTTGAGCTTGCAAAATCCCCGTCAGCCTGCTATCTGAGCGCTCAAGGCTGCAGAAGGCCCTGAATGAGTGTGAGATTTGTAGTTGTTATTGTTAACTTTCAAGACTTCCACAAATGTACATTTTTCTATTTTACTGTATAGTTCCAATGGCTAAAATGATCCTGAACAATGTGCAGACTGCAAATAAAGCATCAGCATTGGGCTTCCAGGAAAATAAAAATGCAGCAGGAAGAAACAGCAGCAGGGAAAAAAAAATTACTGGGAAACACAGTGAAATGCCTCCGCTATCTTTTACATTTCCCCCGTTGTTTAAACTCTCTACGTTATTCAACACAGCATTGTTTGTAATGGCAGAAGATTGTAAATAACCTCAATGTCTATCAATGGGAGATGATTGGATAAATTATAGTCCTCCACACCAGGGGATACTGTATAGCTATAAGGAAGAATGCTCAATCTCTTTGTTGAGAAAGGTCTACCAGACATTTGAAGTGAAATAACAAAGGCAAAATACTGAGTAGACTGTACAGTGTGCTGTCCTTTGTGGAAAAGGGAGCAAATAAGAATGTGTGTGTGTGTATGCATATAGAATACATTTTTATCCTTACTTGTATATGTTTGATGAAACTCTGGAAAGATGCATAAGAAACCAGTATTAGCAGTTTTATATGCAGATAGGAGGGAGATTTTTACATTATCACTTTTGTTTATTTTTTATTTCTGAGCCATGTGAATATATTACCTATGGGAAATAAAGAGCTTGTGTTTTCCCACCAGCCTGACCACAGGAGAGGCTCAAAATTGAAATTAGCTTGTATAGGCAATAAATAATTTTACTGTTTCTTGCAAGAAAAACAAATCTCTGTTACAGGCTATTCAGAATTTATCTTCTAGTCAAGGAAGCCAACTTCTTCCCATCTCAACCCTGTAGATGCTCAAGAAGCGACAGGGAGGGTGATGCACTCGAAGCCTCACTTGGCAGCTGATCCTAAGTGCTTTGGAGAAAGGAGAGCGTTGGGTCCAGGGCAGGGGGTCTGGAGTTGGGCAGGGGAGGAAATCAAGGCCAGAATGGACTGAACTGGGTTTTACTCGGGGCTTTGCCTGTCTCTGACACTGCCCTGGGTGAACTAGGTGGGAGCTGGGAGGCCCTCCGTAGTGCAGTTGGAAACCTTGGCTTGTATGGCTGGACCCAGAAGTTGGCTTGCTCAAAATCTTACAATCTACAGCAACTCTTAAGTAAGCAGGCAAGTGAACACACTGACTTCCACTAGACCACTTCCACTAGACCAGAACCTCTACCACCGTTCACTCCAGAGGGCCCCCAGGCAAGATTTGCTTGAGCCTGGAAAGCCTATGTAGAGGTTCTCTGCCTTCTCACCTCCAGCTCACCTGGAGAGGCATAGACCCTAGGCTCTTTCCTCTCTACCAAGGAGCCATCCCTACCCGAGGGATAGGTCATCTTTAGGGAATAATGGAGAGCTCCGAGGAACAGAAGGCATCTGAGGAGCAGAAGCCCTGTGAAAGAAAGGTACCCGTCAAAACTCTGAGACTCTGATGGGCTAAATGAGGGGATCCTGGGGCCCAGCAACGTGTGATCTACCAAGTCACTCTTACAAGAAAAGGATATACGTAAACGGAAAATAAGTGTGCAAAAAGAGATGCAGCAGGCAGATGTGAACAAGAAAAAGCTCAGGGAGTAATCTTACTATCAGACAAAACAAATTTACAGCAAACGAAACACAGCAGCAGCAAAACAACCTGAGCAAAGATGAAGCAAGGTGCCGCATGCTGATAAAAGGAATGATGGACCAAGAAGATATAACAATTACAGATGCCTGCCCCTAATATTATACCCCTGAAATATATCAAGTAATCTGTGGTAGAATTAACATGAGAGGCTGGGAATGATGGCTCACATCCATAATCCCAGCATTCTGGGAGGCTGAGGCAGGAGGATCACCCGAGCCCAGGAGTTTGAGACCAGCTTGGGCAACATAGCGAGACCCCATATCTACTAAAAAATAAATAAATAAAACAATGACAACAGAAATAATTAAGAGGATAGATAAATCAAGAATTATAGTTGGAGATTTTGACACATACTCAAAAGCTGATAAATTAAGCAGAAAAAATGACCAGGGATATGGAAGTGTTTAATAATGTGATCACTTATCTCAAATTAGCAGAGAGAAGTTTAACTTTACATTTCAGAAAAAAAATATTATTTTGAGCAAACACAGAACTGGCACAATATTTGTGTACTGTATCTGTGTCACAAAGGAATTCTCAGTGAATAAGAAAGAAATGACTTCATCTGAACTATATCCTGTGGTGGAAATATAATTAAATTACAAATCAGTATTGGAAGATGTGGTAGCAAGAATAATGGCCCTGCAAAGATGTCCACGCTTAAATTCCCAGAACCCATGACTATATTACTTTACATGGCAAAAGTGATTTTGCAGATGTGATTAAGGTTAAGGGTCTTGAGATGGTGAGAGTAGCCTGGTTTATCCAGGTGGGCTCAGTTGAATCCCATCAGTCCTTAAAAAAGGGGATAACCATTCCCAGCTGTAACCAGAGGGAGACACGGTTATGGAAGAATGGTCAGAGAGGTGGAATGTGAACAAGTCATGACCTGCTGTTGCTGGCTTTGATGATGGAGGGAGGGGCCCATGAGCCAAGGGCTGTGGGTGGCCTCTGAAAACTGGGAGTGGTCCTCAGCTGTAACAAAACAGCCAATAAGGAAACGGGGATCTCAGGCCAAGCGCAGCAAGGAACAGCCTGAATGAGCAAGGAAACAAATTCTCTCTCAGAGTCTCCAGAAAGCAACATACAGCCCTGCCCATGCCGTGACTTCAGCCTGGTAAGACCTGTGTCCAGAACTGTAAGATAATAAATTTGAGTTGTTTCAAAGCCACTAAGTTTGTGGTAGTTTGTTACAGCAGCAAGAGAGAATACAGAAGACTAATGACAAATCCTATATGACTAAAAATTAAAAAATGTATCACTGAAAATTAATTCCTGGGTTAAAGAAGATACAGGGGTATATTAATCATCTATTGCTATGTAACACAACTAATTATCCCAAGACTTAGTGGCATAAAATAAAACATCTTATAGCTTCAGTGGATCAGGAATTCAGGTGTGGTTTAGTTGTGTGCTCTGGCTCAGGGTCAAGGTGGCATCTGAGGCTGCAGTAATTTTTTTTTTTTCTTTGAAACAGGGTCTGGCTTTGTCACCCAGGCTGGAGTGCAGTGGTGAGATCTCAGCTCACTGCAACCTTCTTCTCCTGGGCTCAAGTCATCCTCCTACCTCAGCTTCCCAAGTAGCTGGGACTATAGGTGCATGCCATCACGCCCGGCTAATTTCTGTGTTTTTTTTTTTTTTTTTTTTTTTTTTTTTGTAGAGATGGGGAAGGGCGGGAGGAGTCTTGCCATGTTGCCCAGGCTGGTCTCGAACTTCTGAGCTCAAGTGATCCACCCGCCTCAGCCTCCCAAAGTGCTGGGATTACAGGCGTGAGCCACTGCACCCAGCCTGCAGTCATCTTAAGGCTCATCTGGAGAAGGACCTTTTTCCAAGCCCATTCACGTGGTTGTTGGCAGGATTTAGAACCTTGCTGCCTGTTGGACTGAGGGCCTCAGCTCCTTACTGGCTGTGGGCCAGAGGTTGCCCACAGTTCCTTGCTCTGTGGATGTCCCAGCATGGCCCCTTGCTCCATCAGAGTGAGTAAGAGAGCGTGTACTGGCAAGTGGAGTTTCATAGTCTTTTATAACCTAATCTGGGAACTGACATCTCATCACCTTTGTCATATTCTAGAAGCAAGTCTCTAGGACCAGCCCTCTCTCCAGGAGAGGTGTTACACAAGGGCAGGAATACTAGGAGGCAAGGATCATTGGAGCCAAGTCAGGAACTGCCCTACCACAAGGAGAAATTACAAAATTCTTAGGATTGGATGATAATCAAAGTGGGACATGGTGATATTTATGTGATGCAACTAAAACTGTACCAAGAGGGGAATTTATGGTGGTAAATAAAACTAGAAACAGGGAAGATGGAAAAGAAATGAGCTCAGCTTTCAATTCAAGAAACCAGGATAGAGTAAATTTGAAAGAAGAAAAGAAGTAATGGTAAAAGCAGAAATCAATGAAATAGTAAAGTAAAACAAATAGTGAAGAGATGATTTTTCAAGATCTAAAGCTGGGTTTTGGCTAGTGAGTTGTAAGTAGGAGCTGTGTGTGCAATTTCTGAGGTGTTTCCTTTGTGGGTCCTGCGTGGATGTGATGCCAGGAGCAACATGGGAGCATGAGGATGAGGATGCACCTCAAGGCTGCTGTCGAACTTTCATACCAGGCCTGGACTCCCTACATCTTAACTTTTACATGAGAGAGAAATGAATTTCTGTCTTCTTAAGCTACTGTTATTTGGGGGCTCTGTTATATATAGCTGAACCTAAGTCAGAACTAACATGAAATCGAAGAGACAAAATTGTTATTATTTTTAGATAGAAGGAGACTTTTCAAAGTAAACCCAAGAGAGTAACTAAACCATTAGAACTAAAAAGAGAATTAAAAGTTCAGCAGGTTTGGAGGTACAAAATAAATTTTAATAATAGTATCTTCTACTCTAGAAATAACTCATCATAAAATGTAAAGAAAATAAGGTACAAATTAAAATAGCAAAAATCCCCAGACTCCATAGGCCTATAAATTTTCTGGGAGTTAACATAATAAAAGAGTCTGAAGACTTTTATAAAGAAAAATTAGAAACTCTATTAAAGAATATAAAATAAAATGTAAATAAACAAAGAGCTATGGACGGATGACAACATTATAACTGGTTGATTCTCACATAATTAGTCTATAAATTCAGTGTCATTCCAATTAAAAGTCTGAGCGTTTTAGAGGACTTAATAAATGGATTTTGCAAATTAGATGGAGGAATCAAACTTCATGAATAAGACATTTTTGGGAAAAGGGGCCAAAGAAATGAGACTTACACTGTCAGATACTGACATTTATTATAAATACAGGCATATGTTATAAAAACAGGCCCAATGGAAAGAAAAGCATCTAGAAATAGACCTCTATATTTGGGAATGTGGTACTTTATAGAGATAGGGAAAGGGAGAATATTTGGTAAAAAATCTTAGGAAAATGGGCTCCATTATCTGGAGCAAAATAAAGTTGTATCCTCATCTCATACCATACCCAGAAGTAAACTCCTGGTGGATTACAAACCTAAATTTAGGCCCAGCAGTGGTTCACACCTGTAATTCCAGCACTTTAGGAGGTCAAGGCAGGTGGACCACTTGAGGTCAGGAGTTCGAGACCAGCCTGGGAAACATGGGGAAATCTCGTCTCTACCAAAAAATACAAAAATTAGCCAAGTGTGTTGGCATGCACCTGTAGTCCCAACTTGGGAGGGACTGAGATGGGAGAATTGCTTCAACCTGGAGCTGGAGATTGCAGTGAGCCAAGATTGAGCCACTGTACTCCAGCTTGGGTGACAGACTGAGACCCTGTCTTACACACACACACACACACACACACACACACAGACCTGAATTTAAAGATAAAAGTGCAATGTTAATAGAAAAAAGTGTAGATTATTCTTTGTGATCTTGGGCAGGGGAGATATTTTTAAACAGGATCCTCAAAGTATATATAATAAAGGAAAAATATATTTGAATATATTAAAAATACTTTTTGGAGGGGTGATATTGAAAGGTGAGCACCATCACCAATGTAAATGAATAGGTGATGGCTGGTGAAATATATTTGCAACATCTATGACTGAGAAAAAATTAGTTTCCAGAATGTAGAGAAAAATACCTAAAAGTCAGCATGGGAAAAAACAAGAAACACATTTAAAAGAAAAAGAGAAAAGGGGAATTATATGAATAATAGGAAAGTTATAGGACGGGAAGCCTAAATGAATGAGTATACGAGAAGATGCTCAACCTCAATAAGAAAAACACAAATTTAAGTACCAATGAGAACCTACATCCACTAAGTGGCAAAAGAAAGTTTATGATGATGTCACTCCCCTGAGTAAAACCCTTAGAGGTTCCCTAATCAGAAAATGAAACACACATACCTCATATGGCCCAGATGATGGACTCCATACCTACCTCTCCACCTGCCTTCACTTCCTCACATTGGATTTGCATTTTAGTATAACTAATGACCATGGACATTGGAGAGAGAAGATACTAGAAGCAAATGACTAGTTAGAAGTCTGTTGAAATAGAATGGAAAAGGATGCCTAAATTAGGGTACAGAGGGGGAGTCAGAGTGAAGAAATGTTGAGAAAGAAGGATAACAGACCTGTCGTTCAGAGACAGAGAGTGGTTGAGAATGGTTTCCAAGTTTTGGCTTGGGGAACTTTTTGAATGGTGGTGTCATGCATTGAGATTGAAAGGAGAACACACAATCTAAGAGGTGTTTTAAATAGGTTGAGTTTGAGATATCGTTAGGACATTTAGAAGGAGATATACATTGCAGGTGTTACAGGACCACCAGATTCATATGCCAGCTGTGCAGTAACTGACCAGTGAACGGAGACAGAAGAGTTTGTAGCAGAGAAAGAGTTTAATGATTGCAGGGAGGCCAAGTGAGGAGATGAGAGGGACCCTCAAATCCATCTCTCCAAGGAGTTCTGGGCTGGGGTTTTAAGGAGATCATGGAGGGCAAGGGGTTAGGAAATTGGAGTCATTGATTGGGCAGGATAAGGGGGATGAAATCATCAAGATGTGGAAACTGCATTCTTTGGTGAGTTGACTCCTTTTGCGGTCCATCAGACCAGCTGGCATCAGTAGTTTCATCAGTATGCAGGACCTGAAAGAATATCTGAAATGGAAAACAACATTTCACAATGTTCAAGTTCAAGTTGTTATGTATAGAGCAGTTAAAAGGAACTATATTCTAGGGTCTATGTGATTCTGGGGCAATGGGTGGCCAACAACTGTGAAGAAGTGGTCAGGAGCAAGCTGACCTCATGATTAATGTTGAATGTACTGCAAGCTTGGTTTATTTTCATTTCTCCCCCTCCCTTCTTCCCTGATTAATTTTATAAAGTGTATAGGGATGATTTCACAGGTGGCTATGTGCCTTGGAACTTAGGACAGGTATCTGACCAGAGGTTTGATTTGGGTGTTGTCAATCTATAGTGGTTAGTTCATACCGTTGGACACAGTGGAGCTATTGCCTGAATTGGAAAACACAATAGCTTTTCTTTGTTTATAAAGAAGATGCTTTCTGACCACTGTTGTGATTACTATTTTTTTTTGGCAGGAATAGGGCAATTCCCCCCACCTCCAATTCAACCACCTCCTCATTTTTTTTTTTTTTTTTGTCACACAATAATACTCACCTCTTATTTTAGAGTCTGACTTCTTATGATTGAAAGATTATCGGTTGCAGTTAGTGGTGGAGATTATGACAGTAGAAGTGATTAAAGTAAACTAGTATATACCTGGAGATTCCAATTCATGACCCTGGCCTCTGTGGTACTGTGCTTTAATCAGCCATCTGGTTATTAGAAGATGACATTTTAAATGAATTGTAGGTTAAACTAATAAGTGCTGTTACTGTGACTTCCAGGCTATTGATGTTCAAGGATTTATATATTCTAGGGTTACTTTCTTTTTTTTTTTTTTTTTTTTTTTGAGACGGAGTCTTGCTCTGCCGCCCAGGCTGGAGTGCAGTGGCCGGATCTCAGCTCACTGCAAGCTCCGCCTCCCGGGTTCACGCCATTCTCCTGCCTCAGCCTCCCGAGTAGCTGGGACTACAGGCGCCCGCCACCTCGCCCGGCTAGTTTTTTGTATATTTTAGTAGAGACGGGGTTTCACCATGTTAGCCAGGATGGTCTCGATCTCCTGACCTCGTGATCCGCCCGTCTCGGCCTCCCAAAGTGCTGGGATTACAGGCTTGAGCCACCGCGCCCGGCCTCTAGGGTTACTTTCTAATAGTACTAAGGAATATTCAAATTCAAGTTGCAGAGGTTTCAGAAAAGTGACATGAGCTAATTGGAGGTCCTTGATATATAAACTTGTGAAAAATTGGAGCCTCAGGTACAATTCATTCATCAGGCCCTTTTACCTGGTAAGTCTTTCAGTGTGGACTAGGAGCACAATTAACAACATGAGATTTGAAGGTAGATTTAAGACCTAACATTAAAAATGTGTGTCCTCTTAAGCTGCTCTTGTGGTTCAGAGATGGCTGAGGCAGTTCAAGATGCCTAGAAACGGAAAAAGGGAAGACTCTCTTCCCGAGTCTGTTTGAGTTTCCAAAGGCTGGGTGTGGTGGCTCATGCCTGTAATGCCAGCACTTTGGGAGGCTGAGGTGAGTGGATCACTTGAGCTCAGGAGTTCAAGACCAGCCTGGGCAACATGTCAAAACTCTGTCTTTACAAAAATTACAAGAATTAGCAGGGCATGGTGATACACGCCTGTAGTCCCAGCTACTCAGGATGCTGAGGTAGGAGGATCACTTGAGCCTGTGAAGTGGAGGTTGCAGTGAGCAGAGATTGCACCACTGCACTCCAGCCTAGGTAACAGAGTGAGACCCTGTCTCTTAAAAAAAAAAAAAAAAAAGAAATAAAAAAAAGAAATAAAGAAATATTTCCAAAAGACCAAAGCAAACTTCTCTTCATGTCTCATTAGTTAGAACTGCACTGCATGCCCAATCCTAAACCAGTCACTACAAAAAGAGCGGAATTACTGCTTGGCTCAATCATGTCTCCTGTGTTTCAAAATCTCATAATTTTATGAGTAGATGTGGATCTATTTTTATTCACTGCCAGTTGGCCACCTCAATGTACAGAGTTATTCTTTAAATTCTGAAAAATGTTCTTGAAATATAAGTGAATTTGCTTCTCTTTTATTTTTTTGTAATCTCCTTCTGGCACTTCTATTATCTAAGTGTTGGAACCCCTGGACTGGTCTACTATTCTTCTTATTTTTCTAATGTTTTTCATCCCTTTGTCTTTTTGTATTTTAAGTTTGTCATTTTGGCTTCTAAAAATTTGGTTTCCAGGAGCCCTGTTTTCTCCTTCTCTCTCTCTCTTTTTTTTTTTTTTTTTTTTTTTGTTTGTTTGTTTTTGACGGGACCTCACTCTATCACCCAACTAGAGTGCAGTGGAGCAATCATGGTTCACTGCAGCCTTGACCTCCAGGGCTCAAGCAATCCTCCCACTTCAGCCTCCTGAGTAGCTTGAACCACAGGCGTGTACCACTATGCCTGGCTATTTTTTTTTTTTTCCATAGAGACAAGGTCTCATTATATTGCCTAGGCTGGTTTCTAGCTCCTGGGTTCAAGTGATCCTTTGACCTCGGCCTCCCAAAGTGCTAGGACTGCAGGCATGAGCCACCAGGCCTGGCCTATATTTTCTCTCTTAATGTTTGTATTTTATTGCATCCTATTCTTGTTTCATTGGGATAATATATTCTCTTATTGCTCTGAAAAAAATGGAATCTAGCTTTGAAGACTTTTTCCTCTTTGTAGTGTCTGTTTCTTTCCAATTGCTTTCTGTTATTTTTATTCTCTTTTTGTTAAGGTTTTCCTCAAACACCTGGCAATTATTTTTAAGATTGAGACATTAAAAACCCCTATGTGTGGGACTGGGCTTGTTGAATTTAAACCATACCATAGCGTGGGCTGTTTCACCGGGGGAATTTCTCCTCTTCTCCAGATGATGCAGGACTTTTCTGTTGCTTAGCTTGGCCAGATCTAGGTTCTTGTGTCACGCTCAGAAAAAAATTATGCACACGGAGATCGAAGAGTGAGTGGAGTAGAATTTATTAAGTGAAAGGAAAGTTCTCAGCAAAGAGCAGGGTCCTGAAAGCAGGTTCCCGATTGCCCCTTCACAGCTGAATTCAAGGGCTTTTATATATCCAAGCTGATGGGCTGGGTTCCCTATTTGTACAAGGCAGAAGTTTTTGGGGGCTCCACCCCCCATCCCCTCAGTGCGCATGCGTGCCCGTAGTCCCCTCAGTGCGCATGAGTGCCCGTAGTAGTCCGTAGTCCCCTGCAGGCACGTCTCGGCAAGCACCCCTGTGAAGTTCCTTTATCTGCACAAAACATCTGTTGTAAACCCTTGTGGGGTAGGTCGCAGGTTCTCCGAGGGACACTTCTCTTACTGTCTGCCTAAAGCAAGCTGGCTAACTCCTTTCACTATTTCAGTACCTTTCAGTCTTTTCACTGGGATTGGTCAGAGAAGAATTTTTAAATCTCCTTGGAATGTAGAAGACTGAGTTTCCCCTGGTTCAGAGTCAGGGAGTGGGGCTGGGTATTTAAACATCAATGTGTGAAATCTTACCTAATCTAACATTTCAAGTAGCGTACCCTGCCCCTCAACTACGGTTGCTGCGTTGGTCTGTTTTCCTCACTGCAGTGACTAAACCTCCTATTTTCTGCCAGGATGGGAGAGAGGCATCTGCTGGGAGGCATCTGGTTGGGAAAAGCCTACTTCTTCGTAAATACCTTTTCTTTTTAGAATGGCTTTAGACTTGAGTGTTCCCATGTACCCCAGAGTGCTCCCATATACTCCAAAGTGTTTCTTCTATCACTAGCATACATTGGTGAGACACATTTGTTATAATTAATGAACAAATGCATATACATTATTATTAGCTAAAGTCTATAGTTTATTTTTATATTCTTAGTTTTTTCCTAATGTCCTTTCTCCATTCCAGGATCCCATCTGGGATACTGCGTTACATTTAGCTGTCATGTGTCTACAGGATCCTTTCGGCTATGATAGTCTCTAAGACTTTCCTTGTTTTCTATGACCTTGAGTGTTTTGAGGAATACTGGGATGGTATTTTGTAGGATGTCCTGCTATTATACCGGAATTTATCTGATCTTTTTTCCACAATAAGAACGAGGTTATGGGTTATTGGGAGGAAGACTCCAGAGATGAAATACACCTCCCAACTATTTTTTAATATGAGACAGACTCTCACTCTGTTGCCGAGGCTGGAGTGCGGTGGCACAATGGCTCACTGCAGCCTTGAGCTCCTGGGATCAAATCAAGCAATTTTCTCACCTAAGCCTCCCGAGTAGCAAGGACTACAGGTGTGCCACAACACCTGGCTAATTTTTAAAACTTTTTGTAGAGATAGGGTCTTGCTATGTGTCCCAGGCTATTCTTGAACTCCTGGCTTCAAGTGATCCTCCAACCTCAGCCTCCCAAAGTACTGGAATTACATGTGTAAGCCACTGTGCCAGGCCTAAAATGCCATTTTCATCATACCATGATTGATGATGTTGACTTATGACTGTCCATGTTGGCCTTGATCTCCCAACTGAAATGGTGTTTGTCAGGTTTCTCCACTGTAAAGTTACTCTTTTGTTTCCTCCTTTCATACTAGGTCGTTTGGAAGGAAGTCACTAGGTCCAGCCTATACCTAAGAAGTAGGGACTTATGCTAAAACTACGTTTTTGTTTTTTGTTTTTTTTCCCTCATTAGGTCATTGTGTTTTAATGGGCCTCAAAATTCTGTGACAGATTTTTTGGTCAAGTTTCCATTAAAAAGTACTGATTTTAAAAACTAATAACTTAAACCTGCTACATGTGGAAAAAAAAAAAAAAAAAAAAAGCAGTGGTCCACAAAACATTCTCCTTTCTTTCTGAGGGATTTATGGTGCATTGTTATCATTAACCATTATTTTACTATTAAACTTAAATGGCCAATTGAAACAAACAGTTCTGAGACCGTTCTTCCACCACAGATTAGGATTGGGGTGGCAGGTATTAGGGATGATATTCATTTGGCCCTCTGAGCTTTCTGGGCAGACTTGGTGACCTTGACAGCTCCAGCAGCCTTCTTGTTCATTGCTTTGATGACACCCATGACAACTGTCTGTCTCACATCACAAACAGCAAAATAACCCGGAGGAGGATAATCTCAGACGCTCTCAACACACATGGGCTCATCAGGAACCATGTCAACAATGGCAGCATCACCAGACTTCAAGCATTTAGGGCCATCTTCCGGCTTCTTACCAGAACAACGATCAGTCTTTTCCTTCAGCTCAGCAAACATGCATGCAACGTGAGCTGTGTGACAATCCAGTACAGGGGCATAGGCTGCACCGATTTGGCCTGGGTGGCTCAGGATAATCACCTGAGCAGTGAAACTGGCTGCATCCACTGGTGGATCATTTTTGCGGTCACCAGCAACGTTGCCACAACAAATATCTTTGACAGACACATTCTTGACATTGAGGCCCGCCTTGTCCCCAGGAAGAGCTTCACTCAGAGCTTCATGCTACACTTTAACAGACTTGACTTCAGTTGCAATGTTGATTGGAGGAAAAAAATATGGAATGCTTCATAAATTTGCATGTCATCCTTGTGTAGGGGCCATGCTAATCTTCTCTGTATTGTTCCCATTTTAGTATATGTGCTGCCGAAGCCAGTGTAAAACTACTTCTTAAATAGACTCCCATCCAGTCCTAGAATTGTCAGCTTACTCCTTCACTCCATTCCCAGCAGTACCCAGTGCTGCTGATTGGCGTGACGTGCTGAGATTCTGAGGTGCAGGTTGTGTGGCCTCCTGGCTTCCCCACTGTTGGCTCACAATTAGGCTTCCTTGTATCTTCTGACTGTGATTCAGTTTCCTGATTTCCCGGTTCTGGATTTTTGTTGCTGCTGTCTTCTCTGATTTCCTTGTCTTTGTGACTTTATGCTAGTTTTTGTACCTTTTTGTGTGTGTGTGTGTGTCTGTGTGTGTGTGTGTGATTTTGGTGGGGGTACTGGAGGGAGTAGAGGTGTGGCAGTTTTAAAAACAAATTATTTGGCCAGGTGGCTCATGCCCATAATCCCAGCACTTTGGGCGGCTGAGACCGGCAGATCACCTGAGGTCAGGAGTTTGAGACCAGCCTGGCCAACATGGCAAAACTCTGTCTCTACTAAAAATACAAAAAAATTAGGCAGGTGTAGTGGCATGCGCCTGTAATTCCAGCTACTCTGGAGGTTGAGGCATGAGAAGTGCTTGAACTCAGGAGGCAGAGGTTGCAGTGAGCCAAGATTGCGCCACTGCACCCCAGCCTGGGTGACAGAGCTAGACTCCTTCTGAAAAAAACAAAACCAAACCCCAAAAAACAAAACCAAAACAATAACACAAAACCCCAAATTCTTTGATTTTGCTTGCTTAAAGAGGCAGAGCTTAATTTCTCTTTCCTTGTGTGTAAGGCTGTACATAGTGTCTTGCCTCTAATGAGTGGAGTATGGCAGAAATGATGGTTTGTCACTTCTGAGATTAGGTCATAAAAGGACTGTGGCTTCCGTCTTGCACGTGTGTTCTTGCTCTGTCAGATCACTTACTTTGGAGAAAGCCAGCAGCCATCAGGCTGCTGTATGTGGGAAGGTCACAGGGTAAAGAACTGAAGTCTCCAGCTGATGACCAGCAAGAAACTGAGGCTGCCAACAACCACATGAGTGAACTTTGTGTTGGATTCTCCAGTCCCAGCTGAGCCTTGAAGATGCTTTAAGCTGAGGCATTCCCAGATTTATGATAAGTTTGGGGTTAATTTATTACAAAGCCATAGATAACTAACCTAAGAGATAAATCACAAATGGAGACTTTTATAAGTGTTACTATGGCCTATGGTTATTTACCATTATGAATTTTTGAGAACTCAAATAAAGATGTGAGCTTTAAAAAAATATATATATATATTTCTAGGCCAGGTGCGGTGGCTCATGCCTGTAATCCCAGCACTTTGGGAGGCTGAGGCAGGTGGATCACCTGAGGTCAGGAGTTCGAGACCAGTCTGGCCAACAAGGTGAAACCTCATCTCTACTAAAAATACAGAAAAATAGCCGGGCGTGGTGGTAGGCAACTGTGATCTCAGCTACTTGGGAGGCTGAGGCAGGAGAATCGCTTGAACTCGGGAGGCAGCTGAGATTGCGTCACTGCACTCCAGCCTGGGGCAACAAGAGTGAAACTCCATCTCAAAAAAAAATTCAAAAAAAAATATCTTATTTTGAAATAATTTTAGATTTACAGAAAGGTTGCAAAGATAGTAGAGAGGATTTCCATATGCCCCTTACCCAATTTACACCATTGTTAACATCTTGCATTACCATGTCACATTTGTCAAAACAGAGAAACTGACTTTGGTTAGTTTCAGTAACCAAACTATATAGTTCATTAATCCAACTCCAGATTTTATTTGGTTTTACCAGTTTTTCTATTCATATCTTCTTCCTGTTCCAATCCAGGGCGGTGCATTATATTTAGTTTTCACATCTCCCCAGTTTCCTGGTCTGTGACCGTTTCTTAGTCTTGACTTGTTTTTCATGACCTTGACAGAGATCTGAACCCCACTGAAAGTAGTTTTATTTGGTAGATTGTGTTTCTTTGACTGTGACCGTGCTAGGAAATTGAACCACAGAGACGCAGGCTTTATACGAGTTGTAACACTTTTCCAATTTGACAATTAGTTTTACATTCATTTGCGCTATTGTTTGGTTGTCTGCCTTTCCCACTACCTTGGAAGATCCGTGAAAGTAGGGGCCATGTTTGTTTTGGAAACAGAATGATGTCTAGCACTTAGTACTTGCACCATAAATATATGTTAATGAATAAATGGATAGTTAATGATCTATGAGTATTTTTAATAAACCGGTGAGTTGCAGTGTTCCTCAATGGACTTAGAATTTTGCCTTCATTATAGTAAGTTTTAAGCAAATAGTAACTATATGCCAGACCAACTGCCAAGTACTTTCTCTGCAATAGCTAAATAAATGTGTATTGAATTCCGTTACGTAAAATGAGGATTGCAAAATTCTTTCTGAGGGACAATGCTTCATTTCCCCTAGATGGGGAAGTCTTACTGCCTAGGAATTATTCCTTTTTATTAAGGAATTTACTGCTACCTAGGAATTACTCCTTTTTATTAAGCCCAATGCATTTGGAGGAAAGAAAGCTGTTGGACTGGGCACAGCAGCTGTTCTCTGGGAAATAGCAGTGTGTAAATATAGCAGATCTGTGTGCCAAGGAGGGAAACGAGAAATTAAATCAGGGTTCTTAGGAGCAATGAATGTAGAGAAAAACATCACAAGTTAACAGCATGGGGGAAGCAAATATAAATTCCCAAGACCTACCTCTGCCTCTTTGAAACCTAAAGCCTAAGTTCTGAAAACCTTACTCTAATTAAATACAACTTCACTTGAATTCAGTGCAAAACTTTCACCATCTCTCAACATTTGAATTTAAAAATTTTATGCTTTAGTATTACTATTCATATTACTATTGGCACTTTAGTTAAAATACTAAGTGCAAAACATTTGTTGGACTTTTTTTTATGGTAGGAAGAGGTGGAGAGGGTGATGGCACCATCTGGGAAGATGGTGGAGATGAATCTTAATGGAATTTGGGAAATGAGAAAAGCTGAGTTGGTGATGTCTATGTCTGACAACAGTGATGCATTCCAGTGGCAGCTCAACCAACATTATTATTAAAGGCTTTATGTGGTGGTTTATGTATTATTTAGAAATCATAATAAATTGGAATTGGACTTTTGGCACCTCTCCCAGGTGAAATCCCCTGAGTGTTTATCTTATACAAGACACAGAAGGAATTCAATTTTGGACCCATGTATTTGTCTAAATGCAACAAGTGACAATTTGTGTGTTTTTTGTGTGTAGGGAAAAATAAAAATATATTTCAGAATAAAGTACACAAAAAGTCATCAAAGTAAAAATTCAGGACTGAGACTCTGGAATATATTTTGCTGGTGGCAGCATAGCCTGATAAATCAGGGCTGTTTGTTTACTTTCTTTATAATTGATTTTCCATATTTTTCAGCAAGCCACAAAAAATTCAGTTTAAAATATATCTGTTAGTATCTACAACCTTCTATGGGAAGAAATTACTTGTGTCCATCTTTTAAATTATTTGCCCTCATGAAATTTTCATGGCCTTACCTCCATATTGCTTTTCCAAAAAAGGGACTCATTCATTTATTCATCCATTGTTTATAAATGCCTTGCATTGGATCTGAAATATAGTGGCATTTTATTCATCTTTGTCAAATGAAGAAACGTCTGCATGCATATAACATCATTCTGAACGTGTTTCCTAAGGCGTGGCTGCTTGAGATGGCTAATTTCCTTTCATTATCTGTTCTCCCTTTCTTTGGTATTATAATAACAGAACTTCTAACTTGGTTCTGTCTTTAAAAGGCAGGGGCTTGCCCTTCCTTTCCACCTTTACCCCTTATAAGGCACTGAGCCATTGTGGACAGCTGAAGGCAGTCCTCTGGAGATGGCAGAGCCACAGATGGGAGATGCTTTGATCCCTGCATAACACTGTGGAGCAGAGCCTCCTTCCAGCCCCACACTCTGCAGCTATACCATTATGTGAGCGAGAAACAAACTTCCACCATGTTTAAGCCATTGTTATTTGGAGGTGACTCTTATACAGCACCCAAATTCATCTTTTAACCATACAATTCTCAAGGCATTAGTTCTAGAAGGGGTGAGAAGAGTAGTCCTCTAGTAACCAGAATATGGAAAAAGTCCATATTCTGAGAAAGTCCAATAAATGCTCTGAGGGTGTGGAGGAGGGAAAGTTCACATTCATTTGGAGAACAAATTAGAATTGCATTAGAAACTACAACATCTGAATTTTGAGAGCAGCATTACTCTAGAGTCTGAAGGGCATGGATATTATTATTCATGGAATCCTAACTGTCTAGCTTATTTTGTCTGGCTGTCTGTCACAGCATTGCTACCTACAGGCTTATGAATAAGGCACAGTCCAGAGAGTCTCAGGGGGTCAGTGTGGACTCAGTCCCCACCAGAACACAGAGGCTGTGTGAACTTTCTCTGAGTAAATGAATTATGATCCTCACAAATTATTAATATCAAGGTGGGTCAAGAATGTGGGCTTTGGAGTCAGATACAGTTTCACATTCTACCTCTACCACTTACCAGCTGTGAGACTGAGCAGAATACTGAAGTAGTTGAGATTTGGCCTGCTCGAGGTCAAATCTCTTTTCCACCACTTAGGAACTATGTGACCAAGGCAATTTGTTTAACCTCTCTATGACCTGATTTCCTCATGCCTAAAATGTAGATAATAAAAATACCTTCTTCACAGGGTTGTTGGGATGATTAAGTGAAAACTCCTTATAGTATTAAGTCATTAAGACGTGTTTAATGCTTAGTATGTACCTGGCAATCATGTGTGCACACATACACATTTATATTTGTATTTCATATTTGTAAACAGAATAGTTAATATTACCTGTTGTTGTTATTAATGACCTAACTTCCTGGCATCTCAGTTTACTCATGTATAAAACAGAGGTGATAGTATCTGAATGACTGTTTGTCCTCATTTGTAAAATAATATCCACTCAGAGTTGTAAGATTATGTCTATAAAGCACATACACAATTCCTGGTACCTAGCAGGGTCAATAAATTACACAACTTTTGAAGTAGATCTCTACAAAAATTTCCTTACATTAAGGGAGGAGACCACCCCTCATATTGTCTTATGCCCAATTTCTGCCTCCAAAGAAAGAAGAAGTAAAAACTAAAAGGCAGAAATGGAATCCATAGGCAGACAGTCCAGCACTGTGCCCTGGTAGTTAAAGATCAACCCCTGACCTAGCTGCTCGTGTTATCTATAGATTTCAGACATCGTGTGGAAAAGCATCATGAAAATCCCTGTCCTGTTCTGTTCCGTTCTGATTACCGGTGCATGCAGCCCCCAGTCACGTACCCACTGCTTGCTCAGTCAATCACACGACCCTCTCACGCGGACCCCCTTAGAGTTGTGAGCCCTTAAAAGGGACAGGAATTGCTCACTCAGGGAGCTTGGTTTTTGGAGATGTGAGTCTGCCGATGCACCCAGCTGAATAAAGCCTTTTCCTTTCACAACTCGGTGTCTGAGGAGTTTTTGTCTGTGGCTCGTCCTGCTACAACATATTTCCTATGTCATTTTTATTTATTCATTTATTTTGAGACATGGTCTCACTCTGTTGCCCAGGTTGGAGTACAATAGTGTGATTGTAGTTCACTGTAGCCTTGAACTCCAGGGCTCGAAGGACCCTCTCAAGTAGCTGGGACTACAGGCGTGTACCACCATACCCAGCTAATTTTTGTATATATATATATATTTTTTGTAGAGATGGGATCTTGCTGTGTTGCCTGGGCTGGTCTTGAAATTCTGGCCTCAAGCCGTTACTGGTGGAGGGTCTTGACTATGAGTCCTCCAGGTTCTTGGCGTTTTGAATAAAGAATTGGACAAAAATAAATGCACAAAGCAATGAAAGAATGAAGCAACAAAAGCACAAATTTATTGAAACAAAAGTACACTCCACAGAGTGGGAGCGGACTTGTGTAAGTGGCTCAAGAGTGCTGGTTACAGAGTTTTCTGGGGATTAAATGCCCTCTAGAGGTTTCCCATTTGTTACTTGGTTAACACCTATGTAAATGAAGTAGTGGCCTGCAACCAGTTTGATTAGTTGTGGAAGGTGACCAATCAGAAGCTGAAGTGAAATTACAAAGTTACACATGAAGACTTGGCCTGCAACCAGTCTGACTGGTTGCAGGAGGGGACCAATCAGAGATACTTTCATTTTTCATCTGCCAGGGAGAAAAGTGGGGGGTGGGTTTGCAAAGGGAGTAGCCTTTGATCCTTTTGTTACTTGGGTGTGGAGAGATGGAGTTTTCCTTTTGATTCCGTTCTGGGAATTCAGCACAAATTGGCTGTAGGTTCCCTGCCTCCAGACCCTATTCTCCTGCCTCAAAGCTGTCTTCCTGAACTGGCCTCTCAAAGTGCTGGGATTATAGGCGTGAGCCACTTCACCTGGCCCCTATGTTATGTTAAGGGAAATAAAGAGTTATGTGCAGTTTTGTTTTTTTTTTTTTTTTTTTTTTTGAGACGGAGTCTCACGCTGTTGCCCAGGCTGGAGTGCAGTGGCGCGATCTCGGCTCACTGCAAGCTCCGCCTCCCGGGTTCCCGCCATTCTCCTGCCTCAGCCTCCTGAGTAGCTGGGACTACAGGCGCCCGCCACCGCGCCCGGCTAATTTTTTTTGTATTTTTAGTAGAGACGGGGTTTCACTGTGGTCTCGATCTCCTGACCTTGTGATCCGCCCGCCTCGGCCTCCCAAAGTGCTGGGATTACAGGCTTGAGCCACCGCGCCCGGCCATGTGCAGTTTTGTTAAACGCAGTCTTGTGGGGGGATGGGCATATGTAAAATACTAAGTATTCAGCCTAACGCCCTGCTGCTTTAGCTGTCTTTTTAAGGATGCTGTGAAAAAGATACGGAGAATTACAGCTGGTGCTGGGGAGAGGAAATAGGAACAGCTACCATTTATTGGGGCCACCTATGCGGTTCACCAAAGCCCTTGAAAGTGCCTGTGTCCCTTCTGACAGTGAACGAAAGTGGGGTTCAGAGAAGGTCACACACCTGTCCTTGGGGATTTAGTGCACACCCTCCCTGGGAGTCCTATTCTGGCTTAAATGCCAGTAATAGGGCCAGGAGCCAGGCTGAGCTTGGAATATCTTCCCCAGGACCTCCTGCTCCTGCCTCCCACAGTCCGAGAAGGTGCTCACCCAAAGACCTTGGACCCCATGGCAGCCCCTCCAGAGCTCTGCCCATCTGGTCATTTCTCAACCCTTCGGGGAAAAAATACCCCCCCGCCCTCCTCAGCGAGAATGGGAGAACTCCTGCCACAGTGTCTCCCAGCGTGGGAGCACCTGCCCAGGCTTGTGTGTCATTGTGAGCATGGAGATGGTAGCAGGGGGCCAGAGTCACCCGCACATCCAGAAGGCTTCAGAAGCACTGACCCACAGTGGGTCCGCCCTAGAGGTAAGGGGTTAAAGAAGAGGAGAAACAGCAGGAGGAGTGCTGGAGGCTGCCTGCCTGGGAGGCTGGGAGAAGCTCCTGGGGTTAATTCTGTGAGTTTTGTCAAGAAGGGGCTGGAAAGGGGAGTTGGAGGCTTCCTTCCCCTGAGAGAGTGCAGGCTAAAGAGGTGGACCTCGAGGAATGGGGCCAGGGCCCTGCCCAGCCGGAACAAGGAAGGCGGTGACTCAGATCTGGTCCTTTTTGCTCCTGCCAGGACAGTGACTGCTGCTGGGCCTACCTCTTGTCATGGTTACCTTGTCACATTCCCAGTCACAGCCCGGCTATGTTCCGCCTGCAGGGTGAAAAAACCAGCGAGGTCCCAAGAGAGCCAGAAAACAGATTAGGGCCCTGCACACTGAATGGCAGACAGCAGTGGCATGTCATAAGGTCCCAGGTGCCCCAGACTGTGGGGTGGCACTAGCAAGACCTTGTTGGTTGCTTTGGGTGACTTCGTAACTGATGAGGCAGAGGCAAGATGGGACCCTCAGAGCCCACCCCTCAGGGGCTGTCACCTATGGCCGGGCCTTGGGTGCTTCCAGTGGCAAGGGGAGGATACCTTCTCATCTGTTCTCTCTAGAGTGGTACACATTTCTATAGACTTGGGTGTACAAGGGATGTAATTTTCTGTTTTCTATAATTTAATTTCTGATCTCTAGCATTCATTCGTGTGATACAGGAAAATGCAATCTGGTCACTAACATTTGAAATAAAATCAGTGACTTCAATCATATTCATCTTGAAGGCCAGGCACTCTAGGGGTGGCTGCTGAGCTGGGGCAGAGCTTTCACAAATGCCACTGTGGCAGCCTTCCTGGCTCTCCTGTGATCTTGGTCCTAACTCAGCCTCCTGCCCTGGTTATGTCACTGGGTCCTCACCAGCACTCTCTGTGGTGTCTGTGGTCCTCCACAGACAACTCAATGGCCCCTAAATGCCAGACCCTTGCCCGCTATTCTGCATTCTCCCCTTCCTGGATGCTAGGTGTGGGGAAGGCATGGGTGTGGGGAAGCTTCGGTTCTTTTCCTTGCCCTTCTGGGTCTTTGGGAGGGTTGTGACTGGCTGCGAGCGCCCACTCAGTTCCAACAACCCTTGCTGCCATCTCTGTGTTGTTATTTCCTGACCTTTGTGATTCAAGGGACAAAGTTGAAGCTGCCCTTGCCCAGGCTGGGAGAAGATGGAGGGCTCAGCTCAAGTAGGCAGACCGGCAGATTCTCTGTTCCTCTGCCTTTTGTTCTGTTCAGGTCCTCAGTGGATTGAATGGTGCCCACCCACACTGGGGAGGGCCCTGCTTTCCTCCGTCTACCCATTCAAATGCTCATCTCTTCCAGAAACAGCCTCACAGACACACCCAGAATAACACTGAACCAAATACCTGGGCACCCTATGGGCCATTCTAGTTGACACAATGATTACACCCCAGTAAGAGGTTTTGTGAGTGAGGGTATTAGCACATCATTCAGCCACATTATCTAGAGTTCAGCTAATTTGCTGCACACTCTTTACCCAGGCTCTAGAAAAAGACATTTGAAGTTCCCCCCAGCCCAGACTGGAAAATATCATAAAATAGGACTTCTTTGAGGGCTTTGTACTTTACCTTTACCTCAATGTTCTTTTTTTTTTTTTGAGACAGAGTCTTGCTCTGTCACCCAGGCTGGAGTCCAGTGGTACGATCTTGGCTCACTGCAACCTCCGCCTCCAGGGTTCGAGTAATTCTCCTGTCTCAGCCTCCCGAGTAGCTGGGACTACAGGCGTCTGCCATCACACCTGGCTATTTTTTATATTTTTAGTAGAGACGGGGTTTCACCATGTTGGCCAGGCCAGTCTCGAACTCCTGACCTCAGGTGATCTGCCCACGCTGGCCTCCCTCAGGATTGGGATTATTGGCGTGAGCCACTGTGCCCGGCCTACCTAAATAAATGTTCTGCAGTCATCTTCACCAGGACCTTTGCTTTGAGTCTCAGTTCTTCTGAACGTTGTGGGTGTGGACAATTGGGGCAAAAAGGGAGCTTGATAAACGTGACATTTAGGAACCAGCTTCCTTTAGGGATTACTCCTGAGCACGTCTTAATGCTGGGATTCTGTTTGACATGTTGCACTTACTGGCCATGTCAACAGATGCTGTCAGGACAGGGAGATGTGAGAGAGGAAATACTGTAGCGGGGAATGGGATATGGAAATCAGGGTGGGGAAGACAAATAGGAAGTTTCTGTTTCAGTTAAATATAGCAGTTAGAGGATGAGGGTAAGAGATGATTTAAGATATAAGATTTATCTTAAAATTTTTCATTAATGTTTATTATTTTTTCCCAGATTATGAAAGTAGAAAATTTGGAGGATACAATTACAAAGAAGAAAATAATTACCTCGTAGTTCTATTACACAGAAATAAGCTTTTTAATGCAGAAATATATCTCTACGTCTAACATGTATTTTATAAGAATATTTTATATTGACTACTTTATAATAATCTATTTTAAGGGTTTTTATAACTATGAAAGCAATCCCTGCTTGCTTTAGGACACTGAAGCAGAGCAGACTGTGTAAACGAACAGTCATTCTCTGGGAGAGTTAGTGTTGACATTTGGTGTGTATCCTTCCGGATATTTTCCTCACACGTGTACCTTCTGCAAATTGCTTTTTTTTTTTTTTTTTTTTTTACAATTAACTATCCTTTCCCACAACCACCAGGCCATAGGTTTCCAATATCTTCTTTTCATTCCCTGTGCTGGTGCCTACTCTGGTGAGTTAATGAGCTCATAATGTTAAACAGGCCAAGGCCACTGGTTCATTCCCCAAGTAGTACCCTTTCGAGGCATAGTTCCTGACGGTAACTGTGGGGTGATTCCCAGGACAGGAGATGAGAGCAAAAGGCTCTCTCCCTTCCTGGGAGAGTGGACCCCAGGGAGGCAGGTCAGTTCCCTGTATCCTCCCCAAGTGCTGCCCCCATGCTCAGCTATTCCCACCTGATCACAGCCGTATCCCATGTGGCGGCCGTGGCTTGCTTAGCAGAATGGTACCAGCATTTAAGTTGACTTTAAAGATGGGGCATGCCTTGCATCTCAACATTTGTAGTGGCATGTACGCGTGTGTTCCAGACTTGAACAGCCTCTCAGGAACTCTGAAAGGTCATTTCTGAGGTGGCTTCTAATTTGTCTGAAAAGTTATAGTGGTGCCTGGAAGCAGGGAAGAGTCCGGCAATTTAATTGTCACCTTGTTTGCAAACATTACCTGCCTCCTAAGAGGGATGATGGTAAGTATAAACACTGGCTGGGCCACTAACAGAAGAACATGTGACCTCGCAGGGTGCTCCTACTTCTATTACCAGCCGGGCTTGTTTCTCTCTCTGTCTCTCTCTCTCTCTCTGTCTCTCTCTCTCTCTGTTTCTCTCTCTCTCTGTCTCTCTCTCTGTCTCTTTCCCTTTCCTTTAATAAATCCTCGATGCCCATCAGGAGGTTCAATTTCAAATACCTGTAGGACTGGGAAGGTGACAGAACCAGTGGAGTGGGAACAGTGGCGCTCTCATGGGGGCAGTTCCACTGATTGCTGACCTGCTGGAGGGTGGGCATCGTGTTGCCAGAAATTGGGTTTTCAGGGTAATTGGAAGTCCACATTTTAATATGAAATCTCCCAATTTTAAATACAGGCAATTAAGTTAATTTTTCAAAACCCTATGCAGGCTGGGCATGGTGGCTCATGCCTGTAACCCCAGCATTTTGGGAGGCTGAGGCAGGCCGATCACTTGTGGTCAGGAGTTCGAGACCAGCCCCGCCAACATGGCTAAACCCCGTCTTTACCAAAAATACAAAAGATAGCCAGGCATAGTGGTGCATATCTGTAATCCCAGCTACTCTGGAAGCGGAGGCATGAGGATCGCTTGAACCTGGGAGGCAGAGGTTGTAGTGAGCTGAGATCTCGCCACTGCACTCCAGCCTGGGTTACAGAGCGAGACTCCTTCTGAACAAACAAAACCAAAAACCCTATGCAGGTGGAAAAACCCGTATCTGTGGGCTGTATTTGGTGTCTGCAGCAGTGTAGGTAAGGGCAATATTCCAATGGCCCATCAGGTTACGTTGTCTTTTCATAGACGTTTTTTATCTGTCTCTGAAATCCCAAAGTCCTTATTTTGCCTATATCTTGTGATTTATGAGGCAATCACATGAGTTCTTACATATTAAACCTCCTTCAGTTTCCCCTCTAACAGGACGGATGAATTGACTTAAAAACCCTTAAAACAAAAAGGGGACTATTCCTCTGGATATATTTTTAACATATGCTAATGGAATTTTGGTTTAAGGAATGAATTCTGCAGTCTTGTAAACAGAGGCTGAATGAAAATTAAATTTATTATGGAAATATCAGTGGTTATATTTACTTTCCTAACATGAATTCAAGCCTAAATTGATTTGTGTGTTATGATATCATTTATCTCTTTGAACAGAGTAAAATGGTAGTTTAAATTATAAAACTAAGAGGTGGTGGAGCACCTTTCTTCAGGGTTAGAGTCTACTGCTCCTTCTTTGTGAAATGAAAGATGTCGATTACAGAGAACAGGATCAGATCAGACGCTCGCCCTACACTCCCCCCGCCCCTACACACATATAAAATACTCATCTTTCTCCCGCTTCCTTAGTACCTTCTAAAACTACTTATAAGGTCAACAGGAAATGTATGGTAGCTTCATGGGCTGTCAGCGTGGACTGGTGATTCATCCAGTTTCTGGCGCATCACTGTTTTCTTTCTTTTTTTATGAAAGAAAAAAAGCTCTGACTTCCAGGCTGGAGTGCAGTGACACAATCTCAGTTCACTGCAACCTCCACCTCCCGGGTTCAAGCAATTCTCCTGCCTCAGCCTCCTGAGTAGCTGAGATTACAGGCACAAGCCACCATGGATGGCTAATTTTTTGTGTGTTTTTAGTGGAGACAGGGTTTTACCATGTTGGCCAGGCTGGTCTTGAACTCCTGACGTCAAGTGATCAGCCTGCCTTGGCCTCCCAAAGTGTTGGGATTACAGGCGTGAGCCACCGCGCCTGACCCATCTTTGTTTTCTTTCAAGGGAGTAACTGACTTTCAAGACTCTAAGAACTATGAATAAGGAAAATGAGTTAATGGAATTTAGCCATAGTTGCTGCCTTCACTTTTTTATGTTCCAGTCACTGGGAACTATAACACAAGCTGCTTCTTTGATGACACTTTCTTCTTATCAGAATCCAGAGGCTTCTAGTGTCAGTAACTTATTTCTTATACCAGTGAAGACCTTAAAACTCTGCCCTCTATTGAGCAGTTCAAAGATGCCCTTCTAAAGTCAACTCAGACATCCAACAATTAGAAACAACTGTAGATTTTGAGAGAAGATAGAGTTTAACAAGAGCTAATTCTTAAAGATACGCTGTACTACATTTAATGTGAGGACAAACCATATATTAGAAGGTCACAAAAACTATTCTTGTGACTATATTCATAGTTCTTCATGGCAATTGATGGGGGTTTAAAAGTCACAGATGGTTGGGTTGAACTTTCCTTGCATTTGTCTCTATTGGTAAAGACATTCTCATACAGACTGGTCTAGACTCCTATTAGCTTCCAATGAAGACTTTGTGACTGACATCTCTTAATTCTAACATAGTTCTAGAAGCCACAGCTTTTCAGTTTCAGCATGTCCCAACTGTGGTATACATTGCTACAAGTATAATAAATAAAATCTTAGAGAATACATGAATAGTTTTTAAAATTTAAGTGACTATATATTTATTTTAAAGGTAGTTTTAAAAATATAACCAGCACCCAAAACCAGTGGGTTCAAATATTTTATATGCTCCTTTTGAAATAAAGTGGATTATTTAAATCAAATTATTAGGTAAATAATAGTTCAGGTGATACATGAATATGGCAAAAATCATGCAGATGGTAAAGAAATAACTGAAACATGGGAAACTGTGAATTAATGGAGTCTATTTGAGTCTGTTGGGGTGATACTATTTATTAACTTTATAAAATTTCAATCAGACTTGGATTAGATGGACCTGAAATGTCAACATAGATAATCCAAATTATTTTACATCTTGACGATCCTGAAGAGGATGCCAAATCAGCTGTTGATTCTGGTTTCCCTTTTATCCTCTGCTGTACTTTAGGTTTCATTTCTGTAGGGCACGTTGTTTTATATAATAGTGTCGGCTCAGGAGTCAGACTGCCGGTTCTTGAACACTGACTCCACCACCTATTTTTTGTGTGAACTCAGAAAACTTACTTCACCTCTTTGAATCTTTTATTTCTTACACGTAAAATGGGGCAAAAATAATCCTTAGCTTGTGAAGTTCCCCTTAAGATTAATACATTGAAACACATTAAGGAATTGTCACCTCAGTAAGTACCGAATAAATATTAGCTATTATTATTTTATGTCTGAAAGGGTGTGTAAAGATAATGGTGTATGTCGTGGGTAAGTTGGCAACTCTCTGGGCCAACGTTGTGGGTGGTAGAAGAATTTGCCAAGACAGTTGTAGTTAAAGAAAGGCAGATTTATTAGAAAAAGTATGAAAATACATCCATGCATTAAAGAGGGGTTGTAGTAAAGAAAAATACGTTGCAAGACAGTGACAGGCAAATCAACGTGAGAGGAGCTGACTGTAAGGAGACAAAGGCTTGCTGGGGCTTTTATAGAATGGTGCCTGGGCTGTGTGCTGAAGAGGGCTTTGTGCACTACTGGTAACGCCAAGGTTGCAGTGAGCTAGCTTGCATTTTGTATCAGCTGAGGAACTGGTAATAGCTGGACACAGGAAGATTGTGTCCTGGACCATGAAGAAAGGCAGACTTATAGCTTATCTGCTTTTTCTTTCTTCTTTTCCCTACTCCCACCAGCCTGACTCCTCTTCCCTATTTAGGACACAAAATTCCATTTATGATGCTACAAAAGAGTTTATTTAAAAGAAAAACTAGTGAGTCCCATTGTGAAGCAAATAATGGCATTATTTCACAGTAATGAATTACTATGATATGTACTGCTTTTTAAGGTCTGTGTGTTAAATAGGCTAGGTTTAAGTTGAAGATGTTCTTAGAGACATTTAAGTCTCATAAGGTTTGAAAGGCATTTCTCTTCACGGTTTTCACCATGATTTGGCACAAAGAAAGTCCCTTTGAAAGGTAATACGAATGAGCTCAGCATTCTTGAAGCCAAATATTCCTAACTGTATATGGAAGACTTTAGACTGGCCATAGGTCCAGAAAGAGAACTTTTTTGGAAATCTTTCAGAAGAACTCGAGATTAAAGCTCTTGGAAATGGGTTTTTGGTTTCATTCTCTTTAGCACTGCCTGAAAGAAGAAATTTAATTCTTAAAAAGGCTTGTAATTTATCGAGTCTTCTGTAATTAAGAATGTCATATATTCTCACTTGGAAGAATATTTTGATTGTAGCTATTTAGGTAGGGCTGTACGTAGAATCACAGGATTCTTAAAGTTGGAAAGAACTTAAAATATTGTTGAGTTCTCATCTCTCTCCTGTTCTTTCTCTCATAGAGCCCTAGAAATGTTTACCAATTTGTCCCAGTTTGCCCAGCGAGTTGGCATCAGTGCCCAGCTAGGAAACAAATGCAGATGACTCAGCAGGCCCCCTGGCTGAATTCCTTTCATGGACAACAGCAGCCTCTGGAGGAGGAGAACGGCATCCTGCTCACCTTTGTTGATCTTAGTTTCCCCTCTCCTCGGCTGTACTTTAGGTTTCATTTTTGTACGGCATGTCATTTCATATGACGGTGTCAGCTCAGGAGTCAGGCTGCCCATGCTGGAATCCTGGCTCTACCACCTATTTACTGTGTGCACTCAGAAAATATATTTAACCTCTTTGAGTCTTATATTTCTGTTTTTTTTTTTTTGTTTTTGTTTTTGTTTTGATATGGAGTCTCACTCTGTTGCTCACTACAACCTCTGTCTCCTGGGTTCAAGTGATTCTTCTGCCTCGGCCTCCCAAGTAGATGGGATTACAGGTGCCACCATGCCTGGGTAATTTTTGTATTTTTAGTAGAGATGGGGTTTCACCGTGTTGGCCAGGCTGGTCTTGAACTCCTGACCTCAAGTTTCGAACTCCTGACCTCAAGCGATCCATCTGCCTTGGCCTCCCAAAGTGCTGGGATTACAGGTGTGAGCCACCATGCCCAGCCAGAGTCTTCTATTTTTACATGTGAAATGGAGGTGGGGGGAATAGTACCTAGCTTGTGAAGTTCTCCCTAAGATTAATAAATCAGAACACGTCAATGAACTGTCACCTCATGAGGTACTGAATAAATACAAGTTATTATTATTTTGTGTGTCTGGAAGGTTTTGCACCTTCGGCATGGTTTCTGGCATACAACAGGCCTCCACTAAGAGTTTGGTGGCTCAGAGAGATCACTCCTCTCCACCTGGGGGCCCTGGATGGAATCCTAGGGATAATTACATAAGAGTCATATCATTTCCACTTGGGAAGACTCTAGTTACTAAAGCCATGTACATCTTAGTTATTAAGTGTTTTAAAAATATTTTTAGTGAATGTTTGAATATGTCTTAAAAAATTATGATCCTTGGATTACTTATATCAGAATCTTCTAGAGTTGCTGTTCAAAATCCAATCCCAGACTCTTGGAGGTGTCTCAGGATCTGCATTTGGAGTCTCCTCACTGTCAATGCTCGGTTTCTTTATCCAGTTCACCACTGAAGGGCATCTAGATTGATTCCATGTCTTTGCTATTGTGAATAGTGCTGTATCTTTATGGTAGAACAGTTTATATTCCTTTGGGTATATACCCAGCAATGGCATTGCTAGGTTGCATGGTAGTTCTAAGTTCTTTGAGAAATCTCCAAACTGCTTTCCACAGTGGCTGAGCTAATTCACATTTCCACCAGCAGTGTACAAGCAGTCTCTTTTCTCTGTAATTTTGCCAGCATCCGTTATATATTTTTTAATAATAGCCATTCTGACTGGTGTGAGACAGTATCTGATTATTGTTTTGATTTATGTTTTTCTAATGATTAGTGATGTTAACCATTTTTTCATATGCTTGTTGGCTGTGTGTATGTCTTTTAAGAAGTGTCTGTTCATCTCCTTTGCCTATTTTTTATTTATTTTTTTTGAGATCGTGTTTCAAAAAATGGCATGAACATGGCTCACTGTAGCCTCGACCTCCTGGGCTCAAGGGATCTTCCTGTCTCAGCCTCCCATGCAGCTGCAGGCATGCAGCACCACGCTCAGTTAATTTTTGACTTTTTATAGAGACAGAGTCTTACTTTGTTGCCCAAGCTGGTCTTTAACTCCTGGGCTCAAGCAATCTTTCTGCCTCAGCCTCCCAAAGTGCTGGGATTACAGGTGTGAGCCACTGCACCTGGCTCTTTGGCCATTTTTAATGGGGTTGTTTTTTGCTTGTTAATTTAAGTTCCTTATAGATTCTGGATATTAGGCCTCTGTCAGTGCATAGTTTATAAATATTTTCTCCCATTCTGTAGGTTGTCTGTTCACTTTGTTGATAGTTTCTTTTTCTATGCAGAAGGTCTTTGATTTAATTAGGTCCCACTTGTCAATTGTTGTTGTTGCAATTGCTTTTGGCGTCTTTGTCATGAAATCTTTGCCAGGGCCTATGTCCAGAATGATATTTTCTAGACTTTCTTCTAGGTTTTTTATGGTTTTAGGTTTTATATTTGTCTTTAATTCATCTTGAATTGATTTTTGTACAAGATGAGAGAAAGGGGTCCAGTTTCAATCTTCTGTATATAGCTAGCCAGTTATCTCAACATCATTTATTGAATAGGGAGTTATTTCCCCATTGCTTGTTATTGTAGACTTTGTTGAAGGCCAGATGGTTGTAGGTGTGGGGCTTTATTTATGGGTTCTTTATTCTGTTCCATTAGTTTATGTGTTTGTTTTTGTACCATGTACAGTACCATGCTGTTTGGTTACTATAGCCCTGTAGTATAGTTTGAAGTTGTGTAGCATGATGCCTCCAGCTTTGTTCTTTTTGCTTAGGATTGCCTTGAATATTTGTGCCTTTTTTTGGTTACATATGAATGTTAAAATAGTTTTTTCTAGTTCTGTGAAGAATGTCATTGGTAGTTTAATAGGAATAGCATTGAATCTATAAATTACTTTGGACAATATGGCCATTTTAATGACATTGATTCTTCCTATCCACGAGCATGGAATGTTTTTCCATTTGTTTGTACATAGTAATCCTATATCACAAGTACAGATCTCAGGAAGGGGTCTGTCTTAGTCCATTTGGGCTACTATCACAAAAGTACCTTAGACTGGGCAATTTATAAAAAATGGAAATTTGTTGCTGACAGTTCTGGAGGCTGGGAAGTCCAAGATCAAGGCACCAGCAGATCTGGTGTCTGTTGAGAGCCTATTCCTCAAAGATGTCACCTTCTATCTGTCCTCACATGGCAGAGGGGTGAATAAGCTCCCTCTGGCCTCTTTACTAAGGAAATTATTCCCATTTATGAGGAAAGAACCCTCATAACCTAATTACTTCTCAAAGGCTCCACCTCTTAATACTGTCACCTTGAGGGTTAGGATTTCAACATATGAATTTTGTGGGACACAAACATTCAGATCACAACACGTTCTTTATTTTATTTTTATTTTAACTTAATTTTTTTTGAGACAAGTTCACCCAGGCTGGAGTGCAGTGGTGTGATCTCAGCTCACTGCAACCCCCACCTCACAGGCTCAAGCCATCCTCCCACGTCAGCCTTCTGAATAGCTCCAAGGACTATAGGCACCCACTACAACACCCAGCTAATTTTTGTATTTTTTGTAGAGATGGGGATTTGCCATGTTGCCCAGACTGGTCTCGAACTCCTAAGCTCAAGCAATCCACCGATCTGAGCTTCCCAAAGTACTAGGATTATAGGCATGAGCCACCATGCCCAGCCATTTATTATTTTAAGTACAAAATGGCCTAACATGTCTCCAGTAGGAATGGAGGGAATGGGGTGGGAGATTTCCTTTTTATCTTCCAAGCAGGGACTGCTTTGAACTGAGTTGTCAGGAGCCGGGCCAGAGGCTAGTAAGTGCCTGTGGATAGGCCAAGGCATTTACAGGAGGAGTCCCAGTCTTTAAAATGGACTATATTAACATAAATAAATAACTCCTTCCAGAAGTACTGTGGTCATGACCTCTCCCATGGGTTGCAGTTCCTCTTGTCCTTGTACCGGTTGCCTTTGGATTCTACATGATCCCAGGAATAACCCTCCCCTGCATTTTCTATCTACAGCACAGGCTCCATGACCATGTCCTTGCCCGCTTCCTGTCCTGGGCCTGGAATGTAGGGTCTCCTATGAATCTACTTTGATTTATGTTTGGTGGGTCTAGTTGCTCAGACTTTCTTCTGAATGGATAATGACTATGACAAACATTCCTGGAGCACTAAAGGTTTAACATGCATTCATTCACTCAATCCTTACAACAGGCTTATGGATCAACTACTGACACTGTTATGCCTGTTTTGTAAATGAGGAAATTGAGGTTCAGAGAAGCTGAAGGCCCCACAGCTGGTGAGTTGCAGAGCTGGGAATGGAAGGCAGATACACTTGACTCTAAGGCTTTTTCCCTTGCTCACCTGTTAGACTGTTCTGGCTGGCCAGCCTACATCATCCCTAACCAGGGCTGGGGGACTCCCTGCTTCCTTCCCTCTCAATCAAGGTTGGGTTCTGTCCATGCAGAAGTTGTCCTTCCCCTGTTTAGAAAGCAGCGTGGCTCCCTGTTTTGACAGCTTGCCATCAGATGGAGGTAGCAAGGCTGGATGGGCAACTCTACCCTTGGGCTACCTGTGTGCTATGCAGCAAAGTGGAGGGGCCCAGATTGGGCATTGGCTGGGCCTGCAGCTAGGGAGCTTGTTCCAGAGCTTCCATAGCAGCTCCAGAAAGAAGTACCAGGAAGGAGAAGAGCTGGTCTCAGCCAGGCCACCAGAGAAATGTCGGTTTTTCCAGGAAGGCCCAGCCTTCTTGCACAACGTGTGTACCCACCCGCTCACTGCCAGGCCTGGTGTTGGTCAGTGAGCATGTCAACATGGACCCCACACTGCTTGCCTGGGTCGTGGAGGACCAAAACCAGTGATGCATCCAACTGTGGGAAATTGTGAGGACCCAGAGGTCCGGGGTGATCTCTGGGTAGGTGGGGTATCATATATATACCATATATAATATATAAAAAATATTATATATCTATATATTATATGTACATATTTTATATATTATATTCAATAATTATATATTATATATATTATATTTTATATGTGTGTGTGTGTGTGTGTGTATATATAGAGAGAGAGAGTGAGAGGGGGTCTGGCTCTGTCGCCTAGGCTGGAGTGCAGTGCTGTGATTTTGGCTCACTGCCACCTCCACCTCCATCTCCACCTCCCAGGCTCAAGAGATCCTCCCACTTCAGCCTCCTGAGTAGCTGGGACCACAGGTGCACACCACCATGCCCAGATAATTTTTTATATTTTTCGTAGAGGTGGGGTTTCACCATGATGCCCAGGCTGGTCTCGAACTCCTGGGCTCCAGAAATGCATCTGCTTCGACCCTTATAGAGCCTGTGGGGGCGGGGGGTGGTGAGAGTGAGGGGTGTGGCATCAGAGGCTGTGGGAGGTGTGGGGAGGAGCTTGGCATCAGAGGCTATGGAAGGGATGTGTGCAGAAGAGAGTAACATCAGAGGCTGTGTGGGAAGTGTGTGTGTGAGGAGGGGCGGGGCATCAGAAGCTGTGGGAATGGTGTGTGGGAAGGGGTGTGGCATCAGAGGCTGTGGGGGGGTTGTGGGGCAGGACTTGGCATCAGAGGCTACGGTAGGGGTATGTACGGAGGGGGGTGTCATGAGAGGCTGTAGGGGAGGGCGTATAGGGAGGGATGTGTATCAGAGGCTGTCAGAGGTGAGAAGAGCAGGGCATCATAGGCTGATGGGTCTTGTATGTGGAATTCAACATTCCCACAAAGTCTGTGCACACCACATTTCTCTTTTTTTTTTTGAGGCGGAGTCTCGCTCTGTCGCTCAGGCTGGAGTGCGGTGGCGCCATCTTGGCTCACTGCAAGCTCCGCCCCCCGGGTTCCCGCCATTCTCCTGCCTCAGCCTCCCGGGTAGCTGAGACTACGGGCGCCCGCCACCTCGCCCAGCTAAATATTATGTATTTTTAGTAGAGACGGGGTTTCACCGTGTTAGCCAGGATGGTCTCCATCTCTTGACCTCGTGATCCGCCCACCTCGGCCTCTCAAAGTGCTGGGATTACAGGCGTGAGCCACCGCGCCCGGCCACACACCACATTTCTCTTAAAGGTACAGCTGGGTGAAGCATATTGGGTCTGTATTTTCCAGTCACTGGGGGTGAGTGTAACAAATACGTTTTATGCATAAGGGCAAGAGCGCTTAAAAACATGGAGACTTCCCTAGAGACGAGACCTAGACAGATAAGGATTTAAGGATTATTATTTTCCTAAGTGATGCAGGGTGATAGTGGAAAACTCCCCCAGTGAGACTTTGGGGGCAAATAGCAAGTATTAGCAAAATTACCCAGGCGCTTCTTCTCATGAAGAAACACAAAGGCTCTAGCATGCTAACATCCAAACTCCTCATTATTAAAGCAGTCGAATTGTACTTTGCTATTGCAGAGAAGAAAGGATAAAAATATCAGTTCTCATTACCTCTCCCCGTATTTTGCCCCATTTCTCCTTTCAGCTCTTGCCTGAAGGTTTATGGTCCCAGCAAGCTCGGTTGTTTCATGCTGACCACTTTGTTTATTTATGTTTAGCTCTACTCTGCATCTCTGGTCTCATCTTTGATGCATCATAAATACTAATGAGCTTGTTTGCCTTTCTTACTGACAATCATGAAGAAGAGTGAGTATTTGTGTGGTTTCCCTGTCCCTAAATGTATCCTCCCAAAGAGCCTCAATTCACCAAAGAGTTGTTTAGATTAAAACAAGCTCTTGTTTGGGCAGTTTTGAGAGAGAAGTAGCGGCCACACACTTATTAATGTGAAAAGATGACTTAGACAATCGTTCATCCAACACCCAGTAGAAAGCTCCATGTAGGAATAGATCTATTTACGAGGTAGAGATGCAAGTGGCGGCGGGGAAGAGGAATAGCATGGAGGAGAATTCAGCTGCTTGTGCTAATTCAGAATGCAAGACAGAATCGCTGGTGGTGACGGGGTGCAGGTTGCTGGGAGGTGAAAGAGAGGGCTGAGATCAATTTGGTATGTTGGTAATTTAGTCCCGAAGAGGTGGGTCTTCTCCAATGAAGAATAATTGTATGGATGTGACTATTTCTGCTCCTTCATATATATTTATTACGAAGTCATCCTGAAATAGCTTGGTGGGGCTTTTGTCCTTTTTTCATTTCAAGAACTGACATGTTTCTAGTGGGAGAAATATGTTTCACAGCAAATTCGAGTTTTTGCAGAGGGAGGCTTTGCGTTGGCCAGCTGTGCAGCTAACCTTTCACCTGATTGCTAACTGCCTGGGGATCTCAGACGCTGAAAATAATTAGAAATCAAGAAATTAGAAATCTCAGTAAATGGGAAATTCTGAATGCCTTTAGAAAACTTGTTTCCCTCCCAAAGCAAGAGGTGTATTTTGCTTATATATACCTCTTGCTTCTAAGAAGGAAAGTAAGATCCTAATGTCCTAAGATGAGTAGATCTCCAAGATACATTAAGAGAACAAACTATATTTCAAGACTAAGCCTTAAGTATGATATATTTTATGCTGAACACACACAGTGCTATAGATCCTTGATAAGTAAATATATGAGTATGTTTATGTAAAGTAGCTGTCTTATGGGGTTGTTATGAGGATTTTAAAAAGATAAAAAGCAAGAAGGATGAAGGATGTAAAATGCTTAGAATACTGGTATTGTACCAGTGTTGGCTATTACTATGATGTAATGCATTCAGAAAGATTGGTAATGAACTTGCAGCCAAACCTGTAACAGTGGGGGGGAGGGTAGATAGATGAGTTGGATTTTAGCCTTATCTTCAACGTTTAAATAATTTTGGAACAAAGGAATATATTTACAAATTACTTGTATAATTAAAGATTAATTTAACTGATCTGAATAAAACGTGGATACATTCAGATAAAAAACGTAAGAGTTATCACAAGCACTGGTGCATTTAGACTTGAGCCCTATACTTTAGAGAGTCTCAGATGTCATAAATACACACACACACACACACACACACACACACGTCAAAGACCAAATGGCCAGCTCTGTCGCTTTAAGAACTGGTGCTCAACATAGGCTTATGTCCCTAGACATCTGCTTTTGTGACTAACACCATTCAGGCCCCAGGGAAATTCTTCATACATACATATTCTTGCCCTATGTCCTTGAAACAAAGGCAACTGTATCTGAATGTCACAACTTTGAGGGTTGTGCTGCTGCCTGGGTTGGACTTGCTTGGGAGGGTAAGAATGATTTGACCAGCAGAGCACTGAGGTAAAGAAAAAATCATTTAATTAATTTATCTTTAATTAACTTGTAATGAATTCTTGCATAAAGAGTTACTGTTTCTCAGTAGTGCCAAACGTCCATCTTCTTATTTCTCTTTTTTTTTTTTTTTTTTGAGACGGAGTCTCGCTCTGTCGCCCAGGCTGGAGTGCAGTGGCCCGATCTCGGCTCACTGCAAGCTCCGCCTCCCGGGTTCACGCCATTCTCCTGCCTCAGCCTCCCGAGTAGCTGGGACTACAGGCGCCCACAACCGCGCCCAGCTAATTTTTTGTATTTTTAGTAGAGACGGGGTTTCACCGTGGTCTCGATCTCCTGACCTTGTGATCCGCCCGCCTCGGCCTCCCAAAGTGCTGGGATTACAGGCGTGAGCCACCGCGCCCGGCTATCTTCTTATTTATCTTTGTGCTCCAATTTTTGGTTCCAGAGGTACTCATAAATTAGCACAGTTTTGCAATAGCTACACATGGTAGCTGAGGGATAATTTGCAATGTTAAAACAGTGCATATTATTCTTAAATTTGTATTTATGTAGGTCTAGAAGTAATATGTCTGAAGTGTGTTATCTATTCTTTATATAGGGGTCTAGATGGAAATTGAACACTAAAATTAGGAATAGTTTTACTTCTACAAAATATATTTAATATGCTTTGATTACATTTTCCAAAAATTAAATACAACTTCAGCTTTAAAAACTCTTGATGTAAAAATTCTATATTCATTAGTTACAATTTGGATTTTGCATACATATATACTTTGGAATATTTTAGAAAAATAACCTATCTTGAAAGCATAAAAATAATTTTAATTTTTAAAATCAAGTAATGTATATTTTTAATGAAAATTAATTCTAATTTTATACATTTTGAATATTATTACATTTTATTATTTAATAGTTTAAGGCATTGCTATCAATCTAACACAAATTATATGAAAATTTTTATTTTTGAGACAGGGTCTCGCTCTGTGGCCCAGGTGTGATCACAGCTCACTGCAGCCTTGATCTCCTGGGCTCAGGCAATCCTCCCATCTCAATCTTCAGAGTGTCTGGGACTACAGGCACATGCCACCACACCTGGCTCATTAAAAAAATGTTTTTATAGATGTGGGATTTTGCTGTGTTGTGCAGGCTGGTCTCAAACTCCTGTGCTCGAACAATGCTCCTACCTCAGCCTCTCAAAGTTCTGGAATTGGCGTAAGCCACTGTGCATGACCTAAAATCTTGATTATAAAACTATAATTATAATTTTGCTAAAATGAAGTCAGGAAAAATAAAACTTATGAAATAAATGTCATGTATGAATGATGTATACCTTTGTTACATATCAAACACTACTAGCCCGTTAATAGAACACTCAGACATAGGCAATACTACATTTAATTGTTTGATATTTTGCCAACCTTCAGTTATATTAAAACCTAACTTTATACATATTTTAAACTTTGTCCATATGAAGGTATACTGATCAATGTAGGGTAATATGTCACATTGCATTTAGCAGTTTGATAGCTTGATTTATAACTTTTGATATTTTAGGCATACAGGATATGAGCCTACACTGGGACTTTTCACCTGGAGTCCCGTCACTGTTAGGAGTGGGTCTGAGCAGATGCATCGTTTTCAGCGGCCAAGGCTGCTGCTTCTGAACTGTTCATTGCTTGGTTCCTTGCTGTAGCCTGACCTGTGTCCAGGTTGTCCCATGGGAAATTGAAGGGTCAGGTGCCTGAGTGAGAGCAAGAGGCCGAGCAGCTGAGAGGATGCCCCCTCTGCTTTCTCTTTCTCCCTCTGTTTCTTCTTCCCCGTCGTCTCCACAGCTCATGGGTGTATTCTTAGAATGCCAGTATTCTATACATTTTACATATATCTTGACTCACTGCAACATTTGCCTCCTGGGTTCAAGCGATTCTCATGCCTCAGCCTCCAGAGTAGCTGGGATTACAGGTGCGTGCCACCATGCCTGCCTAATTTTTGTATTTTTAGTAGAGACAGGGTTTCACCATGTTGGCCAGGCTGGTCTCAAACTCCTGACCTCAAGTGATCCACCCTCCTCGGCCTCCCAAAGTGCTGGGATTATAGGCGTGAGACACTGCGCCTGGATCTCCTAAGGCTTGAGGTGAAACTGTAGCCTTCGCCCCTCTTCTGTTCCATGTCTATAAAGCCTGACCTTTTCCATGGTTGCCAACTAATTCCTGCTAATGTATTAGCTGATCATTATCCAAAGATGGGATGAAGGATGGAAAAGGCAGGCACTTTGTAGGGTTAGTTGTAACTGCAAAAGGCCGTGTGTCCTCACAGTTGATTTTGGAGATTAAAAACATTGATTCACTTAAGGAGAAGTTACTCTCTTTTTATTTTTTTAATCCTCTGATTAACCCAGGAAGAAAGTTTCAGTTTATTGTACAGTTGGCCTTCTGTATCTGCAGGTTCCATATCCGAGGATTCAACCAACTATTGGTTAAAATTATTAGAAAAATAAAAAAGTAAAAAGAATAATACAATAATAAAATAATACAAACATCAACACAGTATAACAACTATTTACATAGCATTTACATTATGTTAGGTATTATAGGTAATCTGGAGATGATTTAAGGTAAATGGGAGGGTGTGCATAGCTTATATGCATTATATGCAACAAAGCTTATGTGTAACAAAGGTATACATCACTCATACATTGTGTCAGGGACATGACCGTCTGTGGATTTTGGTATCCGTGGGAGTCCTGGGACCAGTCCCCTGCTGATACAGAGGCAACTATATTTTAATGCTGCTTCTTGGAAAGTTTCCCCCTTTTAAAAAAAAATTCAGTTTATTGAGGTAAATTAATATAAAATAAGCTTCACCTATTTTAATTTTGGTGAATTTGATGAATGTATACATATAACCACCACCGTGAGCCACACACAAGATTTCCATCAGGCCTAAGTTCCTTCTCTGTCTTCTTATGGTCAATCCCTCTTTCACCTCTAGTCCCAAGCAATCACAGATCAGCTTTTATTGCTATAGATTAGATTGCATTTTCTAGAATTTTAAATATATGGCATTGGCCAGGTGTGGTGGCTCATGCCTGTAATCCCAGCACTTTGGGAGGCTGAGGTGGGTGGATTGCTTGAGCCCAGGAGTTCAGGCCTAGCCTTGTCATCAAGGCAAAACCCTGCCTTTACAAAAAATATAAAAATTATCCGGGCATGGTGGCATGCACCTGTGGTCCCAGCTACTCAGGAGGCTGATGTGGGAGGATCTCTTGAGCCTGGGAGACAGAGGTTGCAGTGAGCCAAAATTGCGCCACTGCACTCCAGCCTGGGTGACAGAGCCAGATCCTGTCTCAAAAAAAATTTATATATATACACATATATATGTGTGTATATAATTTCATTCATATATACACACACATCATTCATATATATATGTGTCTATATACGTATATGTGTATATTATATATATGAATGAAATCCTACTTTTTGATAGCATTATTTGTTTTATTCATACACATATATGTGTCTGTATATATACACATATATGTGTATATTATATATATATGAATGAAATCATACAGGATGTATATATTTTGGGTGTGACTTCTTTCACTCTGCATACTGTTTTTGAGATTAATCTATGTTGTGGGTTTCAATAGTTTATTTTTATTGCTGAATCTTCCTTTGTTTGGGTATATCAAGATTTGTTTATCCATTCACCTACAGGTGAATATTTGGACTACTTTTAGTTTTTGGCTGTTTTGAGTAAAGCTATTTTAAACATTTGCATGAAAGTTATGTGTGGACATATACTTCCATTTCTTTTGGGTTAATAAGTAGAGTGGAATTGTTGGTTCTTATAGTAGCTGTATGTTAAATTTATAAGGAACTGCTTGTATTCCAAAGTGTATCATTTTACACTCCTATTAGCAATGTATGAGAGTTTGTACATCTTTTTAAAAATATATTTTTAATTTCAATAGCTTTTGGGGAACAAGCAGTTTTTGGTTACACGGATAAATTGTACAGTGGTAAAATCTGAGATTTTAGTGCACATATCCCCTGAGTGGTATACATTGTACTCAATATGTTGCTTTTTATTCTTCACCTCTCCCCCACCTCTCCCTGCTTCTAAGTCTCCAGTGTCCATTATACCCCTCTGTATGCCTCCCTTGTAAGTGACAGCATACAGTACTTGGTTTTCCATTCCTGTGTTATTTCACCTAGAATAATGGCCGCCAGCTCCATCCTCCATCCAAGTTGCTGCAGAAGGCATTATTTCATTCCTATTTATGAATGAGTAGTATTTCATAGTGTGTGTGTGTGTGTGCGTGTCTGTGTGTGTGTGTCTATCTATCTATCTATCTATCTATCTATCTATCTATCTATCTATCTATCATCTGTCTACTTTATCCACTTATCAGCTGATGGGCACTTAGGTTAGTTCCATATCTTTGCAATGGTAAATTGCACTGTGATAAACACACGCATGCAGATACCTTTTTGATATAATGACTTTTCCTATGGGTGGATACCCAGTAGTGGGATTGCTGGATCTAGTGGTTGATCTACTTTTAGTTCTTTGAGAAATCTCCATACTGTTTTCCATAGAGGTTGTACTAATTTACATTCCTACGTGCATAAGCATTCCCTTTGTACCACATCCATACCTACATCTGTTGTTTTTTGACTTCAAATAAAATGGCCATTCTGGTTGGGGTAAGGTAGTATCTCATTGTGGTTTTAATTTGCATTTCCCTGATGATTAGTGATGTTAATCATGTTTTCATACGTTTGCTGGCTATTCGTATATCTTCTTTTGAGTAGTGTCTATTCATGTCCTTTGCCCACTTTTTTGGTCTTTATTATTTTATTTTATTTCTTTTTATTTTTTTATTTTGGTAGTTTTTGGGGAACAGGTGGTGTTCGGTTGCATGGAGAAGTTCTTTAGTGGTGATTTCTGAGATTTTGGTGTGCCTGTCATCTGAGCAGTGTACACTGCACCCAATGTGTAGTATTTTATTCCTTGCTCCTCTCCCACCCATCCCCACCTGAGTTCCCAAAGTCCATTATATCATTCTTATGCCTTTGTGTCCTCATAGCCTAGCTCTCACTTACAAGTGAGAACATACCATGTTTAGTTTTCCATTCCTGAATTACTTTACTTAGAATAATGGTCTCCACCTCCATCTAGGTTACTGTGAATACCATTATTTCGTTACTTTTTATATATTCCTATATATATATTTATTCCTATATATGTGTGTGTATATGTATATATGACACATTATATATATAACACACACATCACATTTTTTATTCATTGGTTAGTCGATGAGCATTTAAGCTGGTTCCATATTTTTGCAATTGCAAATTGTGCTGCTATAAACATGCACGTGCAAGTGTCTTTTTCATATAATGACTTCTTTTCCTTTGGGTAGATACCCAGCAGTGGGATTGCTGGATCAAATGGTAGATCTACTTTTAGTTCTTTAAGGAATCTCCTTTCTGTTTTCCATAGTGGTTGCCCTTGTTTACATTCCTACTAGCAGTATAACAGTGTTCCCTTTTTGCCACATCCATGCCAACATCTGTTATGTTTTGATTTTTTAAATAAAAAAAAAATCTTGGCTAGGCGCGGTGGCTCAAGCCTGTAATCCCAGCACTTTGGGAGGCCGAGTCGGGCGGATCACGAGGTCAGGAGATCGAGACCATCCTGGCTAACCCGGTGAAACCCCGTCTCTACTAAAAAATACAAAAACCTAGCCGGGCGAGGTGGCGGGCGCCTGTAGTCCCAGCTACTCAGGAGGCTGAGGCAGGAGAATGGCGTAAACCCGGGAGGCGGAGCTTGCAGTGAGCTGCGATCCGGCCACTGCACTCCAGCCTGGGCGACAGAGCGAGACTCCGTCTCAAAAAAAAAAAAAAAAAAAAAAAATCTTGCAAGAGTAAGGTGGTATCTCATTGTGGTTTTGATTTGCAGTTCCCTGATAATTCGTGATGTCCAGCATTTTTTCATATGTTTGTTGGCTGCTTGTATATGTTCTTTTGAGACTTGTTTATTCATGTCTTTAGGCTACTTTTTGATAGGATTATTTGTTTTTCTCTTGTTTATTTATTTGAGCTCCTTGTAGATTCTGGATATGAGTCCTTTGTCGGATGCATAGTTTGCAAATATGTTCTCTTGCTCTGTGGGTTGTTGTTTACTCTGCTGACTGTTCCTTTTGCTGTGCAAAAGCTCTTTAATTAAGTCCCACATATTTATCTTTGTTTTTGTTGAATTTGCTTTGGGTTCTTGGTCATGAAATCTTTGCCTAAGCCAATGTCTAGGAGGGTTTTTCTGATGTTATCTTTCAGAAGTTTTATAGTTTCGGGTCTTAGATTTAAGTCTTTGATCCATCTTGAGTTGATTTTTTTATAAGGTGAGAGATGAAGATCCAGTTTCATTCTCCTACATGTGACTTGCCAATTATCCTAGCACCATTTGTTGAATAGGGTGTCCTTTCCCCACTTTATGTTTTTGTTTGCTTTGTCAAAGATCAGTTGGCTGTAAATATTTGGTTTTATTTCTGGGTTCTCTATTCTGTTCGACTGGTCTATATGCCTGTTTTTATACCAGAACCATGCTGTTTTGGTAACTTGTGGTATAGTTTGAAGTTGGGTAACATAGGGCTTCCAGATTTGTTCTTTTTGCATAGTCTTGCTTTGACTGTGTGGGCTCTTTTATGGTTCCATATGAATTTTAGGATTGTTTTTTCTGGTTCTGTGAAGAATGATGGTGGTATTTTGATGGGAATTGCATTGAATTTGTAGATTGCTTTTGGCAGGACCGTCATTTTCATAATATTGATTTTACCCATCCCTGAGCATGGGATGTATTTCCATTTGTTTGTGTCGTCTGTGATTTCTTTCAGCAGTGTTTTGTAGTTTTCCTTGTAGAGGTCTTTTTTTTTTTTTTTTTTTTTGAGACGGAGTCTCACGCTGTTGCCCAGGCTGGAGTGCAGTGGCGCGATCTCGGCTCACTGCAAGCTCCGCCTCCCGGGTTTACGCCATTCTCCTGCCTCAGCCTCCTGAGTAGCTGGGACTACAGGCGCCCGCCACCGCGCCCGGCTAATTTTTTGTATTTTTAGTAGAGACGGGGTTTCACTGTGGTCTCGATCTCCTGACCTTGTGATCCGCCCGCCTCGGCCTCCCAAAGTGCTGGGATTACAGGCTTGAGCCACCGCGCCCGGCCTGTAGAGGTCTTTTACCTCCTTGGTTAGGTATATTCCTAAGTATGTTATTTTTTATGGAGCTGTTGTAAAAGGGATTGAGTTCTTGATTTTATTCTCAGCTTGATCATTGTTGGTGTATAGCAGTGCTACTGATTTGTGTACATTCATTTTGTATCCTGACACTTTACTAAATTCATTTATCAGGTCTAGGAGCTTTCTGGATGAGTCTTTAGGGTTTTCTATGTATATGATCATATCATTGGTGAACAGCGACGGTTTGACTTCCTCTTTACCAGTTTGGTTGCCCTTTATTTCTTTCTCTTGTCTGATTGCTCTGGCTAGGAATTCCACTACAATGGTGAATAACAGTGGTGAAAGTGGGCATCCTTGTCTTGTTCCAGTTCTCAGTGGAAATGCTTTCAGCTTTTTCCTGATCAGTATGATGTTGACTGTGGGTTTGTCATAGATGGCTTTTATTAGCTCGAGGTATTTTATTCTATGCTGACTTTGCTCAGGGTTTTAATATATTAATAAAGAGATGCTGGATTTGTCAAATGCTTTTTCTGCATCTATTGAGATGATCATGTGATTTTTGTTTTTAATTCTGTTTATGTGGTGTGTCACATTTATTGACTTGTGTATATTAAACCATCCCTGCATCCTTGGTATGAAATCTGCTTGATCATGGTGGATTATCTTTTTGATATGTTATTGAATTTGGCTAGCTGATATTTTGTTGAGGATTTTTGCATCTATGTTCATCAGGGATATTGGTCTGGAGTTTTCTTTTTTTGTTATGTCTTGTCCTGGTTTTGGTATTAGGGTGATACTGGTTTCATAGAATGACTTACAGAGGATTCCTTCTTTCTGTATCTTTTGGAATAGTTTTGGCAAGATTGGTACCTGTTCTTCTTTGAATGCCTGATAGAATTTGGTGCTGGACTTTTTTTTTGTTGGCAATTATTTAATTACTGTTTTAATTCGCTACTTGTTACTGGTCTGTTCAGAGTTTCTATTTCTTTCTGATTTAATCTAGGAGGTTTGTATATTTCCAGGAATTTTCCCATCTCCTCTAGATTTTCTGGTTTGTGCATGTAAAAGTATTCATTGTAGCCTTAAATGATCTTTTGTATTTCTGTGGTATAGGTTGTAATATCTACTGTTTTGTTTCTAATTAAGCTTATTTGGATCTTCTCTTTTTATTTCTTGGTTAATCTCACTAATTGTCTATCAACTTTGTTTATCTTTTCAAAGAACCAGCTTTTTGCTTCAATTATCTTTTGCATTTTTTTTCAATTTCATTTAGTTCTGCTCTTTGTTATTTCTTTTCTTCTGCTGGGTTTGAGTTTGATTTGTTCTTGTTTCTCTAGTTCCTTGAGATGTGACATCATATTATCTATTTGTGCTCTTTCAGACTTCTGATGTAGGCATTTAATGCTATGAACTTTCATCTTAGCACTACTTTTGCTGTATCCCAGAGGTTTTGATAAGTTGTGTCACTATTATCATTCAATTCAAATAATTTTTAAATTTCCATCTTGATTTCATTATTGACCCAAAGATTGTTCAGGAGTAGATTATTTAATTTCAATGTATTTTTATAGTTTTGAGGGTTCTTTTTGGAGTTAATTTCCGGGTTTATTCCAGTGTTCTGAGAGGGTACTTTATGTAATTTTGATTTTCTTAAATTTGCTGAGGCTTGTTTTCTGGTCTATCATATAGTCTATTTTGGAGAATGTTCCATGTGCTGAAGAAAAGAATGTACATTCTGCAGTTGTTGGGTAGAATGTTCTGTAAATATCTGTTAAGTCCATTTGTTCTAAGGTACAGTTTAAATTCGTTATTTTTTGTTGACTTTCTGTCTTGATGACCTATCTAGTGCTGTCAGTGGAGTACTGAAGTCTGCCACTCTTATTGTGTTGCCATCTATCTAATTTCTTAGATCTAGTAATAATTGTTTTACAAATATGGGAGCTCCAGTGTTAGGTGTATATATATTTAGGATTGTGATAGTTTTCTGTTAGACTGATCCTTTTATAATTATACAATATCCCTCTTTGTCTTTTTAAACTGTTTTTGCTTTAAAGTTTGTTTTGTCTGATATAAAAACAGCTACTCCTTTTTGCTTTTGGTTTCCATTTGCATGGAACATCTTTTTCCACCTCTTTACCTTAAATTTATGTGAGTCCTTATGCGTTAAGTGAGTCTCTTGAAGGCAGCAGATACTTGGTTGGTGGATTTTTATCCATTCTGCCATTTTGTATCTTTTAAGTGGGGTATTTAGGTCATTTACATTCAATGTTAGTATTCAGATGTGAGGTGCTATTTTATTCATTGTGCTAGTTGCTGCATGAACACCTTTTTTTCATTGTGTTATTGTTTTATAGTGCCTGTGAGATTTATGCTTTAGGGAGGTACTATTTGGTATATTTCGAGGTTTTGTTCCAAGATTTAGAACTCCTTTTAGCATTTCTTATAATGCTGGCTTGGTAGTGGTAAATTCACTCAGCATTTGTTTGTCCGAGAAAGGCTTTTTCTCTCCTTCATTTCTGAAGCTTGGTTTTGCTGGATACAAAATTCTTGGCTGGCAATTATTTTGTTTGAGGGGGCTAAAGATAGGACCCCAATCCTTTCTGGCTCCTAAGGTTTTTGGTGAGAAATCTGCTGTTAATCTGATAGGTTTTCCTTTATAGGTTACCTGATACTTTTGCCTCACAGCTGTTGATTCTTTTCTGTCTTGACTTTAGATAACCTGATGACTATGTGACTAGGTGATGATCTTTTTGTGATGAATTTCCCAGGTGTTTTTTTGAGTTTCTTGTATTGGAATGTCTAGATCTCTAGTGAGGCCAGGGAAGTTGTGTTTTTTTTTTTTTTTCCAACTATTCCCTCAAATATGTTTTCCAAACTTTTAGATTTCTCCTCTTCCTCAGGAACACCAATTATTCTTAGGTTTGGTCATTTAACATAAACCCAAATTTCTTGGAGTCTTTGTTTATTTTCAAAAATTCTTTTTTCTTTGTCTCTGTCTGATTGGGTTAATTTTAAAGCCTTATCTTTGAGCTCTGAAGTTCTTCCTTCTACTTGTTATAGTCTATTGTTGACACTTTGCAGTGCATTTTGTATTTCTTAAGTGTATCTTTTATTTCCAGAAGTTGTGATTGTTTTTTCTTTATGACATCTGTTTCTCTGGAGACATGTTCATCCATATCCTGTATTGTTTTTTATATTTCTTTAAGTTGGTTTTTACCTTTCTGTGGTGTCTCCTTGAGTAGCTTAATAATCAACCTTCTGAATTCTTTACCTGGCAATTCAGAGATTTTTTTTCCTTGGTTTGGTTCTATTACTGGGGAGATAGTGTGGTCTTTTGGGGATGTTATAGAACTTCATTTTGTCATATCACCAGAATTACTTTTCTGATTCCTTCTCATTTGGGTAGGCTATTTCAGTGGAAAAATCTGGAACTCAAGTGTTGCTGTTCAGATTCTTTTGTACCACAGGGTGATCCCTTGATGTGGTGCAGTCTCCCTTTTCCTAGGGATAGGGCTTCCTAGAGAGCCAGACTGCAATGATTGTTATTGCTCTTCTACAAACAGTACAAATTTCAAATCAAGCTGCAGTTACTTCTTGGAAACACTAAACAAGTTGTTTTCAGTTGGTTACTTTGTTAATTCCATTACAACATCATTACCATTGTTCTTCAGGGCTTGGACTGCCTTTGCTTTCGACATATTTGCTTCGACAAGGGCATGACCAGTTCCATGCCCTTAACTTCCACACCTATTTTATCAACTTCTTCCTCTTAAGTCTCCTCTTGTACAGTTGGAGTCTGTGTTTTTTCTTAAATGTTTGAGATAGCTTTACCTTGAACTTTGAATTTCTCAGCAGCTGCTAGCTGTGCTTGCTGAGATAAATCTTCATTTTTGGTTCCCCCAAAAACTATGTAGGTATCCAAAGCAGGGCTCTTATAGACATCTGGTTTTGTGAGGACAAAGAGAGGATATTCTTAGATTTCCAGATAGTGACTCTAGTAACCCCTGTAACCTGTCGAAGATCCAGTTTGGACATAACCTTCTGTGCTTTCTTTTCACTCTGACTCTGTTTTGCTTCACTGACTGGTTCTTCATTAATTTCAGCTGCTGCTGACAACTGGGCTTGTTGTGTGGTTGTCTGTGTGGAATCCTGTTCCTCAGGCTCTGGTACTGATTCATCACTGTCAGATTCTGTTCCAGACCCTCTGTCAGCCTGGAGCTGCGGCACCTCCTGTTTCGTAGCAGGGATGGTTTCTGTGGCTTTGCCGGGCATTTTGCGCAGGGAATGCAGAACTCTTTGCCCGCTTTTTGATGGGATTATTTGTTTTTCTCCTTGCTGATTTGAGTTCCTTGTAGATTATGGAGATTAGTCAAAATATTGTTGGATGCATAGTTTGCAAATATTTTCTACCATTCTGCGGGTTGCCTGTTTACTCCGCTAATTATTTATTTTGCTGTACAGAAGCTTTTTAGTTTAATCAGGTCCCATTTATTTATCTTTGCTTTTGTTGCATTTGCTTTTGGGGTCTGAGTCATAAATTCTTTGCCTAGGCCAATGTCTAGAAGAGTTTTTCCTAGGTTTTCTTCTAGGATTTTTATAATTTCAGGTCTTAGATTTAAGTCTTTAATCCATCTTGAGATGATTTTTATATATGGCGAGAGATAGGATTCCAGTTTCATTCTTCTACATATGGCTATCCAGTTGCCAGCACCATTTACTGAACAGGACTTCCTTTCTTTAATTTATATTTTTGTACACTTTGTTGCAGGTCAGTTAGTTGTAAGTATCTGGCTTTGTTTCTGGGTTCTCTGCACTGTTCCATTGGTCTATGTGTATACTTTTGTGCCAGTACCATGCTGTTTTGGCTACTACAGCCTTGTAGTATAATTTGAAGTTGGATAATGTGATGCCTCCAGATTTGTTCTTTTTGCTTAGGATTGCTTTGGCTATTTAGGCTTTTTTTTTTTTTTTTTTTTTTTTGAGACGGTGTCTTGCTCTGTCGCCCAGGCTGGAGTGCAGTGGCGCAATCTCGGCTCACTGCAAGCTCCGCCTCCCGGGTTCACGCCATTCTCCTGCCTCAGCCTCCCGAGTAGCTGGGACTACAGGCGCCCGCCACTGCGCCCGGCTAATTTTTTTCTATTTTTAGTAGAGACGGGGTTTCACCATGGTCTCGATCTCCTGACCTTGTGATCCGCCCGCCTCGGCCTCCCAAAGTGCTGGGATTACAGGCGTGAGCCACCGCGCCCGGTTAGGCTTTTTTTTTTTGGTTCTATATGAATTTTAGAATTTTTTTCTAATTCTGTGAACAATGATGTTGGTATGTTGATAGCAATTGCATTGAATCTGTAGATTGCTTTGGGAAGTATGGTTATTTTAATGATATTAATTCTTCCAGTCCATAAGCATGACATGTATTTCCATTTGTGTCACTGTGATTTCTTTCAGCAGTGTTTTGTAGTTCTCCTTATATAGATCTTTCACCTCCTTGGTTAAGTATATTCCCAGGTATTTTATTTTATTTTTTGCAGCTATTGTAAAGGGGATTGAGTTCTTGATTTGAGTCTCAGCTTGATTGTTGTCAGTATATAGTAGTGCTACTGACTTGTGTGCATTGATTTTGTAACCTGAGACTTTACTGAATTCATTTATTAAATCTAGAAGTCTTTTGGAGGAGACTTTAGGGTTTTTTAGGTATATGATTATATCATTGGAAAACGTAGATAGTTTGACTTCCTCTTTTCCAATTTGGAGGCCCTTTATTTCTTTCTCTTGCTTGATTGCACTGGCTAGGATTTCCTTCCTCTACATCTTTGCCATCACTTGTTATTTTCAGTCTTCTTAATTTTAGCCATTCTAGTGGGTGCATCTTGGTATTTTATTGTGATTTTTATTTGTATTTCCTTGATGACTAATGATAAAGAACATTTTTTTTCTTGTGCTTATTTGCCATCTGTGTCTTCTTTGGCAAAATGTCTGTTCAAATATTTTGCCTATTTGTCTTATTATTGAACCGTAAGCATTTTTTATGTACTTTGGATAGATGTAAGTTTTGCAAATATTTTTGCAAAAAGGGTTTTTTGAAGAGTAAAATTTTTATATTTTTGATGGAGTCCAATTTATCAATTACAAAATAGTTCCTGCTTTTTGTGTCTTACTGAAGAAATCTTTGCCTAACCCAAAGTCATTAAGATTTTCTCCCGTGTATTCCAGAAATTTTATAGTACTAGCCCTCATATTTAGGTCTATAATGCATTTTGAGTTGTTCTTTCCTTTTTTGCATGTGGATGACCAATTGCCCCAGGGCCATTTGTTAAAAAGATTTTTTTAAATCCATTGCCCTGGCACCTTTGTTAAAACCCAGCTGATCATTTATGTGTGTCTAATTCTGGACAGCATGCCATTTTCACTGATGTCTACGTTTATTGTTTCGTAACTGTCACACTATTTTAAATGACTGAAGTTTAGGAAGATAAGAGAATAAAAAGCTTCAGGCAGCTCAGAAATAAAACTCTAATGAAAGGATGACCAATGGCACCCAAGTGTGTATTTTGGGGCATGCCAAATCACACTGACAATTTGCAGTGAAGAGAATTTCTATTTTGGGATTAAGCCTGCAATTAAGGTTTTCTATAAAGTTGCTTCTAGAATGCTCTGTGTCACCCTAACTCAGGGGTACCTCTGTATTTAGGGATACCTAAAATAAACCAAACCTTGGACACTTACTCTGATCTTGTAGATAGGAAATGGCAGAAAGTTTGTGCATGTTGCCCATCAGAGATGGCATGTTAGGTGTTAAATTGCAATCTGTCTGCAGAACAAGTTCTTACCAGCTAAAGATGAGATAACCCTCTTGCTGATATGAAAGGTAAAAATACTTGTTGCTCTGTTTACTGGAAGTTTAGGATCTAATTTTTCTGTCTTTGATTGGCAGCATGATCTTGGATATGAGTCCCTTACCTAAGATGCATCCCATCTCAGTGGGTAGACAACATAATTTTGTCTTTATTTGCCACCTGCCGTCTATATAAGTAGGTTGAACTCAAGAGCGAAGTACAAGGCTGAGTCAGGTCAGAAGGGCATCAGTGTTCATAGTCTTAATCTCTTCTCTAGAGCATATCCTCTATCCCAGGAAATAAAGACATGATTTAAAAAATTGGCTCTGCATTCCTTTGGAAACAAAGAGTGAGAGGGTAATCATAGTTGGGCACAGAGGAAAGGTGAGTGGGTCACATAGGCTGTCCCCTTCCCCAACATCAACGTAGAAAATAGTTCACAACCTTTTTTTTTTTTTTGACAGAGTTTTGCTCTATCACCCAGGCTGGAGGACAGTGGCACGATCTCAGCTCACTGCAACCTCCGTCTCCCAGTTTTAAGCGATTCTCTTGCCTCTCAGCCTCCCAAGTAGCTGGGATTACAGGTGGATGCCACCAGGCCCAGCTATTTTTTTTTTTTTCATACTTTTAGTAGAGATGAGGTTTCACCATGTTGGGCAGGCTGGTCTTAAACTCCTGACCTCAGGTGATCCACCCATCTGGGCCTCCCAAAGTGCTGGGATTACAGGCATGAGCCTCTGCGCCCGGCCAACACAACCATTCTCTTATACTTATTGAAGTTGAGTTGCTTATATTTCAGTTAGATTTGCCCAGCCACAGCTCTCTGTGGCCTGTATGCTCAGTGGCGTTTTGTTGACTAGAATTGTTCTAACCACATTTCTTTAATAATGAATCCACTACACAAATTCTACCCTTGTCTTCAAATGGCAACATGGTAGCCCAATCAACAGGGGCCTTGTTATTTGGAGCGGAGAGCTCCTAGTGGTTGCTGCTCTCCTGACCTAGCTTGTTCAGCCTTCCCAAGGTACATGTCTGGGAGATAAGAGCTACCATTCACGAAGAGCATCTTGTGATGTTTATCACATCGTTTATTCTGAAAGCATCTCCCCACCCCCACCCTTAATTATGAAATTAAGACTGGCTATAGTAAAATTAGGAAACATGTTAACAATCTAGAAAAATCATCATTAAAAAAATCCCCAAGTACTAAATTTATGCTAGAGTATACCTCAGATGATGAATATCTCAAGTGAAAAATAATGTGCAGTATGAGTTTTTCCTCTAAATAAGAAAACTTTGTATAGGGTGTGCGTGTGTGTGTGTGTTTGGTCAGGAGCTCTCCTCTAACCCTGATATTAACTCAAGAATAATAGATTGGTTATTAGCACTGAAATTGACCTTAACTTCAAACCTTTAATTTTACAGGTAGGAAAACTAGGGCCCAACAAGATGAGGTGATCCTCCTAAGGCCTGGAGTGACGAGGTGATTCTCCTAAGGTCCCACAGCCTCGATGTGGCAGTGTCCAGAGAAGCTCAGGTTCAGTGGTATCAATGGTTTTAGTCTTTTTGAGGTGTATTAGGCAGTTTCTTCAGAGAAACAGAACCACTAGAAGATACATATGTATTCTAGGATTTGGTTCATGTGATTATGGAGGCCAAGAAGTTCCATGATCTGCCATCTGCAAGGTGGAGAACTAGGCAATCCAGTGGTATAATTCAGTATGAGGCCAAAGGCCTGAGAGACAGGGGAGCTGGTGGTGTAAGTTCTGGTCCAAGTCCAAAGGCCCAAGAACTGGGAGCACTGATGTCCAAGGGCAGAAGAAATTGGACATCCCAGCTTAAGCAGAGAGAGAGAGAGAGAGAGAGAGAGGGAGAGAGAGAGAGAGAGAGAGAGAGAGAGAGAGAGAGAGAGAGAATTCATCTTTTGACTGCTTTTTTGTTCTATTTGGGCCCTCAATGGATTGGAGGATGCCATCCACATTGGTGACGGCGGTCTTCTTTACTGATTCCAAAGTCTCTTCTGGAAACACCCTGACAGACATACTTAGAAATAATGTTTTATCAGCTATCTGGGCATCTCTTAGTCCAGTCAGGTTAGTACATAAAATTAACCATCACAAGGGGTCACCTTATCTAGTATAAATGTGCATGGCATAGGCTTTGTTGTAAACTGTTTCTTTTCGAAAAGCTTTCCTTCTCCTTTTAGAATTTTACAAGTAAGGTGACCAAGCATTCTGTCTGCCCAGGACTCACAGGGTCCCTGGACTCGGCACTTTAGTGTGAAAACTAGGGAATGTCTGGAAAGGCCAGGATGAGTTGGTCACCCTGGTTTACAGGGGTTTGCACCTATTCACCTGGGTGGTTTTGTCATGCATTTCCTGGTGACCTGTGGATTCTGGCCCAGGCTACCTGAAAGGAAACAGACGACTCTATTCAATGGCAAAGAGACAAAGTGTGGCTGTCTCTGTGTTATGAGTGCCTGGATTTTGCTCACCTTAACCCAATCCTGCCTGTCCTTCCGGGGCACCCCCCTCACTTCCTTTACCACCTCCTGTGGTTGTCGTCAAACACTGCGTGGATGGATAGAACTGATTTCTGTACTCACCATTTCACTTTCTGCTATCAAACACTGTTGACTAAAGCTTCACCTGGAAAGGTTTTATCTCAGCAGAGGTATTTTAAGACCCTTTAGGGATCTTTGTCAGAGCCTCTTGTCCCAGGCAGGTTAAGATCACAGACTCTAGAACCAGGCAGTCTAAGTTAGAACCCTGGTGCTCCGCCACTGTCTTGGCTGTGTGATCTGGGCAAGTATCATAACCTCTCTGTTTCTTAGTTTGCTTCTGTCAAATGGGGATAATAATAGTACCCAACCCATAAGCGTATTGTGAGATTTAACTTAGTTGATATACATAGAGTGTCTAAAGCAGCATTTTGGCTATGATGAGTGAGGTTTCAGTAGATTCTTTCTTGGCTGACTGGTTTGAATGCATATTCATGAGGCTGATTCCTTTACCTTCGCTGTCCACGTGCAAGGCGTGCATGCTAAAAGTGAATATATGTTGTGGAGAAGATTCCTGACTGCCCAAGCTGTTAAAGGATTCTGTCTGTGTGGTTCATTAGGATTCTAACTGCAGCAGGGCTTGCCTTGAAATAGAATCTTTAAGCACGAGGCCATCTAATGGTGTCTGCTTGAAGATTACTCTGTATAAGTAACACTTTTTCATCTTCTAACTCTCCATTTAATATCAGCATGTTAGCAATTAAAAATAGTTTTAAAGCACCTTAATGATAACTAATTTCAATTCCTTGGAATAGATTTTTATCATATTTGATGCATAATTTCAATTTTATTGCTGAGATAAAAGGTCAACTCTGATAGGTAACTGAAATAGAATATGTGCTTCACAGGAACTTTACTTTTAAGTTGTTATTATCTTGGTGTCATTAATAAAACATTTCTTACAGCAGAATTGCACCACAGAGTGAATCCATAAACTTCCTGAATGTCGAACCAAATCAAGCTACTTCAATCCTTGAAGAATAAAACTATTCAAACTGCGGTGGCTCATAAATTCCTAGCTTTGGATGAGGGAATCTGCACTATCTTCAGAAGAAGGAATAAACATTTCCTGCCACCCAAAACCATATTCCCCTCTCTCCATCTCTAACAAATCTGGCCACAGAGGATGACAGTGTGAAATGACGCAGTTGCTCCTGTGCTTGCCTGACCAGCACTCTTTACACTGTCCTTCTAGTAACAAGGTCCTTCTCCCTTCTCTGGGGCACAGCTCTTTCTTCTCCTTCAGCCATGTATTAGGGGCTGCCATTCATAGTATCCCCGTCTCCCTTCCCACTGCAATGGGCACCTGACCAACCTGCAATCCAGAGAAACAGAAGCACTAGGAGATATATATATGTACTATTGGAAGTTGGTTCACATGATTATGGAGGCCAAGAAGTCCCATGCTCTGCCATGTGCAAGCTGGAGAGCCAGGAGATTCCATGGTGTAATTCAGTCTTAGTCCAAAGACCTGAGAGACAGGAGAGCTGGTGGTGTAAGTCCTGGTCCAAGTCCAAAGGCCCAAGAACTGGGAACACTGATGTCCAAGGGCAGAAGAAATCGAACATCCCAGCTCAACCAGAGAGAGAGAGAAAATTCATCTTCTGACTGCCCTTTTGTTGTATTTGGGCCCTCAGTGAAGTGGAGGATGCCATCCACATTGGTGACAGTGGTCTTCTTTACTTTGAATCAGTCTACTGATTCAAAGGTCTCTTCTGGAAACACCCTCACAGACACACCTAGAAATAATGTTTTATCAGCTATCTGGGCATCTCTTAGTCCAGTCAGGTTGATATATAAAATTAACCATCGCAAAGGGTCACCTTATCTAGTATAAATGTGCTAGATTAGAAAAGTTTTTGAAAAGAAACAGTTTAAAATAAAGCCTATGCCATGAACATTTATACTAAATGAGGTGTCCTGCCCTCCGTCTTAGTTTCCTACAACTGCTGTAATTGCTATAATGAAATGCCACAAACTGGGTAGCTTACCACAACAGAAATGGATTCTCTCACAGTACTAGCGGGTAGGAGTCTTAAAGCGAGGTGATGGTAGGGCTGGTTGCTTTTGGAGACTCTGAGGTAGAATCTGTTTCGTTTCTCTCTCCCAGCTTCTGAGAGTTGCTGGCAATCCCTAGTGTCTCTTGGTTTGTAAATGCATCACTCCAACCTGTGTCCAAACTTCTCACTTCTTATAAGGACACCAGTTACTGGACTGGGGCTCACCCTATTACAATACAACCCCATCTGAACTTGATTACATCTGCAAAGACCCTGTTTCCAAACAAGGTTACATTCACAGACACCAAGAGTTAGGACTTGTATATATCTTTTGGGAGAATATGGTTCTACTCCCAACACCCTCTTTCTCATAGAGATTGGTCCAGTAATAAGCATGTGACCCAAACTGGGCGGTGAGAGAGTTTCCCACTGGAGCTGGTGGGGGCAAGGCTTGCCTTTCCACCTGAGACTCTGTGTGACAGCCATGGGCTGCTGGCCATTGTGGTTCCAGCCCCGTGGGGAAATCTGCCTGAGAGAAGGCAGCTGATGTGCAGAGAAAAGCCGAGAAGAGGAGGCAACATCCTGATGGGGTGCTTAGATCCTTACATCCAGACACCCTTTTCCTTGGTTTGCCCACACGAACCATTAAATGTGTGCTTTTCCTTTTTGCCCTCTTAAACTATTCTGAGATAATGTTTCAGTCACCTGCAACCCAAGGACACTGAATAATGCCAGTTGAAGACAGCATTTGAAGATATGGGCAAGGACCCTAACATGGAAATGTTATCTTCTGAAAAGTCAGTGCTTAGCCAAGACCATTCCAACATGCCTGTACTGTACTTGGCAGGTAGTGACGCATGTACAGGGACACATCCCGTGTCTTGGGCCATGTGAATGCCCAGCTGGTAATGTGGCTTTTTAGGAGGCTGCTCTGGGTCCTCACAATGGCAGACACAAGCTCTGATCTCAATTCATTTATTTATTTTTTCCCCTCACAAGCTTATTCTGATCATCTATCATTTTAGTATGAGTTTACAAAAGAGACATTTTCCTGAGTTCCTAAGAACAAAAGAATAACGTAGAATAATGTGCTTTTTCTAAGATGACGTAAGCAATGCTGCAAGAACGCATAGGTGTCTTTTTCGGTTGCCCTATTCATGGTAAGGATTCTAAGATGACATTGCAATGCCACTGTAAAACTGCCACTCAGTGCCATTCAGCAGGCAGGAGGCTGTCTTCCTGTGGCACCTGCAGGACAATTTTAGCTGCAAATAATGAGACCTGGTAAAAGGAGCTTGAATAACGAGGAGCTTCTTATCTTATGTAACAAGAAATGCAGTCTCAGGGCTTCCATGTCATCAGTTCCTTGTTGCTTTCTCGCTTTCAGCTCTGCCATTTTTCGGTGTGTGGGAAACATTCCCCTCACAGTTGCAAAATAGCTTTGGGAGTTCCTGCCACTGAATGTGACAACATTTAGCAAAGGGGAGAAGTGTTTTCTCATTTTTGTTTCTTTTTATTGGGAACAAAAACCTTTCTGTGAATTCTCCCGCCTCTACCCCTGCCAGGCTTTCCTCCAATCCCAATGGCTCGGATTGAGTCACATGCAAGGTTTGTTCTGATCACATGGGAGGGAATTGGATTCCCACAGTGGCTCGGTACTCAGCATTAACCCCTTGGTGCTGGAAACAGGCTGAGAAGCCAAGGACTCTCAATATTTGAGCAAAACTGGGAGCCAGTGAGCAACAAAGGGGGAAGGGCACAGTGTGGGTTGTGCCACAGCACTAGGGGGGCCTTTGCTGGAAACTGACGTCAGTACCTATCTAGCTGCCCCACAATTCCTTGGGGTCAGTGGTGCATGAGGTATTGGCAAAATATTAAATAGCGTGGAGTATTTCTTAGAAGAAAATGGATAGTGTTACATATTTAATATAATTTAATATAATGTTAAATATATGACATATAATATAGGATATCCCATTTTATATTTGGTAAGTTAATAGCATATTGAGTATTAATATTAAATCTCCCATATTATATTTAATAAATTAATATTGAATATGTTAAAAAAGGCGAAAAATTAATGAACTAACAACCATCAGACTTAAGTAGAAAGAAAGTAGGATAAACCCAAATCAAATGTGAAAGTAATAGGTTAAAGACAGACATTAACAAAATATAAAACATTAGAATAACAATAGAAAAACATTTTCTGTCGAGAGGATAAATAAAGCCAGTTTGATTCTTGAAAAAGACTAAAACAAATGTCAAACTTTTGGTAAAAATGATCTAGAAAAGAAGAGAGAAACAGACAATATTAGAAATGAAAATATCAGAAATCAGACACTAAAATATAAGCCTCTTTAAGTGTACAAACATTAAGTTTAGATAAAATAGACAAACTTGTAAAAAAATATAGCCTACTAAAATTAAGAAGAAATGGAATATTGAATAGTCTTATAATCTAAGAAAATTGAACCATTTGTTAAAAGTTTTTCCAGGAAGGATATTCCAGATGGCTTTTACTGGCAATTTCTATCAGACATTCCAGAAATAAATAATCCAAATTATATACAAATTATTCCAGAATATTGAAAAAGAAGGAACAATTCTCAAGTCATAGTTTAAGAGTTGAATAACTTTGATTCCGTAACCTGACACGGGCTGAATGGGAAAGGAAGCTCAGTTAGAAACATGATTACAAAAATCCTACCAAAAATATTAGCCAGCCAAATCCTGCCTCCATCAGTTGTGTAAATCATGAACAAGCTGGGTTTGATTTAACATTATAACATCAATTGAGGTAAAATATGACTTAAGGGACAAAAGTCTTGTGATCATCTTGACATGTGCCAAAAAAGCAGTTGATGAAATTCAACACTTGTTCATGATAGAAACCCTAAGCAAACCAAAGACTGACAGTGTGTGTGGCTAGTCCATTGGCCTAGCAGCATTTTCTCAGACTGCTCCCTTAATGCTCAATGGAAGGCAGATGCCAAACTCCCCTGTTTTTTTGGGCTCCTTTCCCAATTTTAACCATGTGTGGTTGTGTGAACGTTTCTTGTATCTCTTTATATATAATTATCTTTTATTTATTTATTTATTTATGAGATAGAGTATTGCTCTTGTCACCCAGGCTGGAGTGCATTGGCGTGATCTCGGCTCACTGCAAACTCCGCCTCCCGGGTTCAAGCAGTTCTCCTGCCTCAGCTTCCTGAGTAGCCGGGATTACAGGCACCAGCCACCACACCTGCCTAATTTTTATACTTTTAGTAGAGATGATGTTTCGCCATGTTGGCCAGGCTGGTCTCGAACTCCTTACTTCAGGAGATCCGCCCGCCTCGGCTGCCCAAAGTGCTGGGATTACAGGCATGAGCCACCATGCCTGCCTGATCTTTTATTTTTTAGAATAAAAATAGGCACATATATATGCCATTCTCCTATTTACTTTGTTTCATTTGACATACTATAGACATATTTTCTTTTACATATATGTACCTACTTCTCTTTTTAGTGGTTACCTAGAATTTCATTGTATATAAGCCATAATTTGTGAACTATGTTAAGAAAAAATAATTCAGCCACCCGAAGACTGAGTATAGCTTTTAATATGTATAGAATAATAATTGAGTTGGGGGGAATTAAAACCATATACCATAAAAAACTGGGCACTCAGCAGATTTCTGCCTATTGCAGAAAAATCTGGGCTGCTTACAGTTGTAAGTCTACCACCCTGTAAATTGAGATTTGGGTGACTGTGACCACAGCACCGTTTGGAGGTCATCTTTCTGTATATAGGTGTAAAAGTGAGAGAGAGGGCAAATCCAGCATTGCTTCTGGCGATGTGATCAGATAGCGAGAACTTTACAAAGTCTGTGAACACAAGTGCTTTCATCCTAGAAAAGTCTTGTAAACACTCCCACTGCTCCCCACACTCTCAGCGCCCCTGAAATGTGTTAGGCTGTTCATTTCCGTCACACACAGACTCTGTGATTTCCAGTTTGGTGAACTGACTGAGGGGCATGAAGGGGTCAGGCAGTCACGTTCTGAAATTGAAAGGCATCTGCGTGGAGGGAGAGAGAATCCAGTTCCCACTGCACACCACTGCAGGTTCTGGCAAGTTACTTGGGCTCCCCGGAGCCTCTCTTCCTCATCTTTAAAATGGGCAGGATGCTACACACCTTGCATGGTGTTTGTGAGACCTAAAGATAAGCCTCCCTGTCCACAGAGGGGTTTAAGAATGTAGCAAATACCATTGTTTTCGGAAAACATCATTCTCGAGAATAGTTTTTACTTGGAGTGAGGTGGTGTTTCTGTTTGTGCACATGCCTCGCAATTAGGGTAATGGTGAGAAAATTATTAAAAAACATAGCATCTGGGCTAATCAGCTGTCAGCGTTCACCTGTCCTTTTCACTGGGCTGTCCCCACCAAGGTACTTCCCCGAGCACTGAGGAACAATGGGGGCAGTCACTGACAAATTCCTGGAAGAAACAGAGGGAGGACTTTAACCACCCTTCACCTCGATAACTGACGTAAAAATCCCAATTAGGCATTTCTCTCTGTCCCCAAAGTCCCTTGCCTTTTGCCCTTCCACTAGGAATCTCTTTGCTTCCCTGTGCAGGGCTCAGCCTAACTTGCTCAGCCAGATGAATCAATGCAGGTAACAGATCCTACTCTCACCTAGAAGCAGTTTAGTGACCTACAGTTTTACTGCAACTTAACGTTTGAGGTCTCATCATAGTTGCCCACTCCAAATTCTTAGCAAAATGTCTTTTCAACAAGATAAGATGTCATGCCAGTTGCTAAGAGAAGAAGTTTCCTCCCCATATTTTTGTGTCAGCAACAGTGGTTGTGGGCATGTGAAGCTGCCAGGAGCCTCTTCTTTCACTGTTGTAGCCCTGATTGCTGTTGCATCTGTTATCCTGGCCACCTCTGGCTCTCCTTGGTTATACACAGCTGCTCCTGGTTACATGCAGATTCCTCCTAGATACCTCCAAGCCCCATGCGACTCCCCCCGTGCTCCCTAAGCACTTTCCCTGGCTGTAGGGAAGTCAGTGTTGTGGCTTGAGAGCCTATCTGACTGGACCGTGATTTACCCTCTGTTATAGCCCTGGAGCCAAGCACAGTAGCTACCCAGGGCAGGTACCCAAAAATCTTTGTCGAGTAAATCCATGAATATCCACAGACCACCCAGTGTTGTCTATTCTCCACATAACCTACAATTTCTGGTTGTGGAAGAAAAAATGTATGACTTTCCCTAAACTTTCTGGTTGTGGAAGAATATATCAATTTGCTAGAGCTACTGTAACACACAGCACAAAGCAGAAACTTTGATTGTCCTACATTTATGTTGATTAAAAACTGACATAAACAAAACCTGTATAAAAAATATCCCAAATCCCCTATCACTTTGAAAGAGTCATCTTGAGAGGCAATATGACCTACAACCCCCTCTTCCTCTGCAATAGCCACGTCCTCTTCCTCTACCTCTGCCTTGGCTTCTTCCTGCAACAGAAATTTATTATTTCCCAGTTCTGGAGAGTAGAAATTGGAGATCAAGGTGTTGGGAGGATTGATTCCTTCCAAGAGCTGTGAGGGAGAATCTATTCCAGGCCTCTCTCCTGGCTTTTCATGGTTTGCTGGGCATCTCTGATGTTCCTCGGCATGTAGACACATGACCCTGGCCTCTGCTTTCATGCTCACGTGATACTCTCCCTGTGTATTTGCCCATTCTTGCATCGCTAAGGCTGAGGCAGGAGAATGGCGTAAACCCAGGAGGCGGAGCTTGCAGTGAGCCGAGATCGCGCCACTGCACTCCAGCCTGGGCGACAGAGCGGGACTCTGTCTCAAAAAAAAAAAAAAAAAAAAAAGAAATATCTGATACTGAGTCATTTATTAAATAAAAGAGGTGTAATTGGCTCACAGTTCTGTAGGCCATACAGGAAGTATGATGCTGGCGTCTACTTGGCTTCTAGGGAGTCCTCAGGAAACTTACAATTATGGTGGGAGGTGAAGGGGAAGCAGGCTCGTCTTTCGTGGCTGGAGCAGGAGCGAGAGAGAGAGAGTGGGTGGGCGGCAGGGGCTACATACTTTTAGACAACCAGATCTGGTGAGAACTCACTATCATGAGAACAGCACCAAGGGGTATGGTGTTAAACCATTCATGAGGAGCCACACCATGACCCAGTCACCTCCCACCAGGCCCCACTTCTAACACTGGGGAATATAGTTCGACATGAGATTTGATGGGGACACAGAACCAAACCATATCACTCTCTGTGTGTGCCTGTGTCTAAATTTTTCCCTTTGTTGTGGATACCAGTCATATTGGATTAGGCGCCCATGCTACTTTAGTATGACCTCATCTAACTGTATATTGAGCTGCCTGTGGTCCCAGCTACTCAGGAGGCTGAGGCAGGAAGAATCACTTGAGCCCAGGAGCTCAAGGCTGCAGTGAGCTGTGATTGTGCCACTGCACTCCAGCCTGGGCAACAGAACAAGACTCCATCTCTAAAATGACCCTATTTTCAAATAAGGTCCCATTCTGAGGCCCCGGGCACTAGGACTTCAACATATTTTACCAAACAGTGTAGTTACTTCCCTTGTTTTCAATTCTCTGTTGCTGTTTCTCCATTTATGTCAAAAAAGACTGAAACTTTGATAGCTTTCTGTAAAGTATGAACACTGCTGAGGAGGCACATAAGGAGACGTTCTAAATATTTACATAGTTTTTGATTTTTGTCTGAAAATGACAATGAGGTTGAGAATCTTGGTGGTCAGATAAACAGCACTCTTCCATCCGGACCCTGTGTGATTCCTGGGAGAAAACCACTATTTTCTCTTTGGAGTCAGTGACTTGCATCAGGATACCTCGGTTTTAGCTGTGTGTTTTTGTGTAATGAAATGCAGTGAGGTCTTGTGATTCCAGGGACACAAGAGAAAAAAAGAGTTGTTAGAAGAAATCGGATAGGATAGAAATGGCAAACCTTTTTGATAGTGAACCCTGACGCCAAACGCTGGACTCATCCAATCCTCCCTGCAACTCTGCAGCCCCCGAAGAAGCGCAAAAGAGCTGTCTGCATCTCTTGTCACCACCCCATTTGCAGACCCTGAGTCGCTGCGCATGGAGCGACCCGCAGGTGGCGCAGGAGGGACTGGGATCCCCGTCTGGCCCCGGTGCGCGACTCGCGGCTCTGCCTGGTCCTCTCTGGAGTCACTAAGGTGCAGAGGGAGAGAATTCGGAAGATGCAATGTGACCCTGGCTCCTCTCTGTAGCCCGCCAGTGCCCACAGTGTCTCAAAGAGTACACAGCCTCCTGGAGGAACACGGCTGCCTTCGCAGAGGGCCCTCGAGGAACTCGGGGTCGCAGCTCTTGTGTGAGGCCGTCGTGGGTTGCAGTTAATTGTTGCATCTGTATTTCTGGTCGAGAAGCTGTCCTGCTAAGATGCGTGCTCCTGCGGAGAGTGCAGCTCCGAGTGTGACAGTTCAGTGCAGCTGGGGCGTGGCCCCGCCACACGCTGGCCGGGCAAGGTCGCCAGCGGGGCCTGTTCCCTTTGGAGCTTCTCTAGCTTCGTGGCTTCCACCGGCCTGTGGCTGCTGGTCTCTGGGCAGTTGTCCATTCATTAACAGCTTCCTCAGGGGTTAGGGCAGAGAAAGTAAAAGAAGCCAAAAAACCCAGTGTTGAATTTGGCAGAGGAGATGCTGGCAGAGGCGAGATTGGAGCAAATGGCTGCAATGCCTGGAGGGAATTTGCATTCACCCTGGCACCTGCGTGGAAGTCAGCACCCAGAACCCCACCTGGCAGCATCTGTCACTGCTCCAGGAGCATCCAAGACAAGCCCACACTGTGTTCCACTGGGAAGCCAGTATGAAGGCTTGGTCTCCAAATGTCACTGCTAAGACACACACATTTTGTTTGGAAAGAGAGAGAGGGAGACAGGCTGGTTGTGCAGGACATCTCTGTTCACCCGGAAGTGAGAGAAAACATGTCCCATAGGATCCCAAGCCAGGGACACACCAGGGGACTGGGGTGGTTTTCAGGGTCAGGTAAACACAACATTTTGTGCCCAGTTCCAGGGAGTTCACAAATCAGGTGGCCCATCTCTGTTAAGAATTTCTTATGGATCAGAACAAGGATCTCTGAAGGATATGCTCACAGAGTGGGCTGCTGGTGGGTGATTCGCCAGGGGTGGAGGTTAGTTGGGGAAGAAGTAGAAAGGGGACAGGCTGGACGGGGTGTGAGAAGAGCCGAATTTGGCCAGCCTCACTGTCTTGCCCAGGGCTGATCTCGACATTTTACCTTAGGGCTGACTCAGTGCTGCCATTAACAGCTCAGAGGTAACTGCCCTGCTCCTGGAGGAATGGGAAGAATGCTGGCCTGTGAGTGACCAAATACTGTATAGACATACATGCATCTCTGTTTTCTTTTCAGTAAAACTGGGATACCACCTTCCCAGAATGACCTCTGGTTGGGAGGCTGCATTCTGCGGCTGCAGCACTGCCTCACTTCCCATCCAGCTCTGCTGCTTTCTTTCGATGTAAACACGAACATCTCTAAGCCTGGACATCCTCTTGATAAACGACAGAAATACATTGGAGGGAAATACAGCAGGGGTGGGAGTGAGGAGAAACCTTTAAGGGACTTTCTTGCTGAAGAGACCTTTTAAGGGACTTTCCTGTTGAAGATCAGAACCTGCATTCTCCATGCTGTGAGGTGATTTTTTTTAAAACAAAGTGCCCGTGTGGATCTGACATCTGCTTTCTGAGTTTGTGTGGATGAGACACACAAACTCTAGTGTTTGTCAGAGAAGATTCTAGAGAATAGAACTGGTTCCACCTGGGATCATGCAAGACAAATCAATAGCAGCTGTTAAGAAAATTGTATATAGGACTAGAGACATCATGCTACCTGACTTCAAACTATACTTCAAGGCTACAGTAACCAGAACAGCATGGTACTGGTACCAAAACAGAGATATAGACCTAATGGAACAGAGCAGAGCCTTCATAAATAATACCACACATCTACAACCATCTGATCTTTAACAAACCTGACAAAAACAAGAAATGGGGAAAGGATTCCCTATTTAATAAATGGTGCTGGGAAAACTGGCTAGCCATATGTAGAAAGCTGAAACTTGATCCCTTCCTTATTCCTTATACAAAAATTAATTCAAGACGGATTAAAGACTTAAATGTTAGACCTAAAACCATAAAAACCCTAGAAGAAAACCTAGGCAATATTCAGGACATAGGCATGGGCAAGGACTTCATGTCTAAAACACCAAAAGCAGTGGCAATAAAAGCCAAATTAGACAAATGGGATCTAATTAAAGAGCTTCTGCACAGCAAAATAAACTATCATCAGAGTGAACAGGCAACCTACAGAATGGGAGAAAATTTTTGCAATCTACCCATCTGACAAAGGGCTAATATCCAGAATCTACAAACAACTCAATCAAATTTACAATAAATAAACAACCCCATCAAAAAGTGGGTGAAGGATATGAACAGACACTTCTCAAAATAAGACATTTATGCAGCCAACAGACAGGAAAAATGCTCATGGTCACTGGCCATCAGAGAAATGCAAATCAAAACCACAATGAGATACCATCTCACACCAGTTAGGATGGCAGTCATTAAAAAGTCAGGAAACAACAGGTGCTTGAGAGGATGTGGAGAAATAGGAACACTTTGACACCGTTGTTGGGACTGTAAACTAGTTCAACCATTGTGGAAGGCAGTGTGGTGATTTCTCAAGGATCTAGAACCAGAAATACCATTTGACCCGGCCATCCCTTTACTGGGTATATACTCAAAGGATTATAAATCATGCTGCTATAAAGACACATGCACACTTACGTTTATTGCAGCACTATTCACAATAGCAAAGACTTGGAACCAACCAAAATGTCCATCAATGATAGACTGGGTTAAGAAAATGTGGCACATATACACCACGGAATACTATGCAGCCATAAAAAAGGATGAGTTCATGTCCTTTGTAGGGACATGGATGAAGCTAGAAACCATCATTCGCAGCCAACTATCACAAGGACAAAAAACCAAACACCGCATGTTCTCACTCATAGGTGGGAATGGAACAATGAGAACACCTGGACACAGGAAGGGGAACATCACACACTGGGGCCTGTTGTGGGGAGGCGGGGAGGGGAGAGGGATAGCAGTAGGAGATACACCTAATGTAAATGTTGAGTTAATGGGTGCAGCACACCATCATGGCACGTGTGTACATATGTAACAAACCTGCACGTTGTGCACATGTACCCTAGAACTTAAAGTACAATTAAAAAAAAGCGCCAAAAAAATAAAATTGTATATAGGACTAGAGTTTTGGGAAACCACAATATGCTAGTGACTTGATTTAGTTTTGTGACTATCTGCAGATGTGGATATGAATTTAAGTTGCAACCTCACAATGTTGTGTCTAAAGGTACAGGTTAAACTGAAGGAAAGTTGAAGGGTCTAAGAGCATATCTGTTAAATTTCAAGTCTCAAGTAAGCCAAATCAACGTAAGTCATTGCTGATTTGGAGCAAGTCTTTGTAAAATGTACCTGATTTGCTTTCGCATTGTGAGTTCTCTTAATTGATGCTTGCCTAATTTTGTGGGACTTGGTTTCAAATTTTACAATGGCTTTTGTTTCCACCCCCCATTCTTGTACATAACAGGTACAACAAAAATTGTTTGAATAAACCAGTAGAGTGAAAATATTTCTGTAGCTTCTGAAGACCAGATTCTGAATATGGTAAAGATGGCAGCAACCCAAGGACCAAGCCAAAACTAGGTTCTGCTCAGTCATTTGATCTCTCTTGGGAGCCTTTAAAATAATGAACCTACAGCTTTTTTGGGTTAAGGATCCCTCTGAGGGCTTGATGAAATTATTGCCCCTCTCTGTAGATGATGCAGGTAAACACACATTTTGTGCAAAATTCCAGGGAGTTCACAAATCAGGTGGTCCGTCACTTTGGGAGGCTGAGGTGGGCAGATCACTTGAGGTCAGGAGTTCGAGACCAGCCTGGACAACATGGGGAAACCCTGTCTCTACCAAGAATATAAAATTTACGCATGGTGGCGTGCACCTGTAATCCCAGCTACTCAGGAGAGAGAGGTTGCAGTGAGCTGAAATCACACCACTGCACTCCAGACTGGGTGACAGAGCAAGACTCCATCTCAAAAAAAACACAAAAAAACAAAACAACAACAAAACAAAACAAAACAAAAAAAATTTCTTAATGCATCAGAACAAGGATCTCTGAAGAAAAAAAAAGATAAAAAAAGAATTTCTTTTTTTTTTTTTTTTTTTGAGACGGAGTCTCGCTCTGTCGCCCAGGCTGGAGTGCAGTGGCCAGATCTCAGCTCACTGCAAGCTCCGACTCCCGGGTTCACGCCATTCTCCTCCCTCAGCCTCCCGAGTAGCTGGGACTACAGGCGCCCGCCACCACGCCCGGCTAATATTTTGTATTTTTTAGTAGAAACGGGGTTTCACCGTGTTAGCCAGGATGGTCTTGATCTCCTGACCTCGTGATCTGCCCATCTCGGCCTCCCAAAGTGCTGGGATTACAGGCTTGAGCCGCCGCGCCCGGCCAAAAAAAAAAAAAAAAAGAATTTCTTAATGCAAACCTCTGTCTGTCTTATGTTCTCTGTTACGAGTAGAGATTCTGAAAGAGAGGGAAGTTGTGTTTATGACTTGAGGCAAGGGGAGCTGGACTGTCAGTAGCTCATCATTTTGATCAGTTTCCCCCTATCCGAAGATGTGCCAAAAATTCTAGAGTGAGGAGAGGAAGACAAATATGATGGTATCCAAACTTTAGGGCTTGCTCTGTTTACTGATTCTCTAAGTACCAGTTTGGTGCAATAGTATTTATTTCCTTGGTTTGTTTCTTTTCTTCTCAAGGGAGGTAACAGTAGGAGATTTATTTGGGAACCTTGGACAGTTCCTAGTGCACGCATTGCATTGTGTTCTGTGCTTGCATCTCCTGAAATAGGTCCCAAGGAAAAGCAGTCTTTAGAATAATAATATGTTTTCTTGTCAACACTGACAAATTGGATTTTTTTCCCCTACAGTATTGAGGAATTTCTGGGTGGAGATGCTGCACAAGTGTAGCTTTCAGATTTGCATTCAGCTTCTGATTCCAACTTTGCATCACTGCTTATGAGTTACTTTCTATGTACATTCAGATATGTCTCTTTCCTAGTCATTGTCCTGTGCAAATGTTCAACTTGAAAAGAGTGTGTCTAAGGAAGAGCAGTGTGTTCAGATGCTCTCTCCTCCTATGGCCCCATGTGGAAAGAACTGCACTAGGAATTGCATTATCTCTTCCACCCATTCAGCTTTGAACCTGCTTTAGCCAATTTCTGGTTGCGGGCAGCAGAGTTATTTTAAAGTCCTGATAAGTTATTTTAGAAATGAAGTAGTTTTTAACTCTAGGGTATTTCTTTCTGGGAGGGAAGAGTTGAGAGTTGTGGCCTGGGATTCATGATTAACGTATCTCTCTTGCACAGTATGTTTCCTTAGAGTAGGGTTTTATGTGGAGATGGACCAAATATAATAAGGCTTGAGCCAGCAAAAAGTAAACTTTCCAGTGTTCTCAGATTTCCTGATTTCTTTAAAACTCAGGTCTTTCCCTGTGCAGCGGCTGGACCCTGAGTATGGACGTAGGTTTGCATACTAGAGGAGCTTGTGAGTGCTATGGTGCATGGTGTTTCCGTGAACCTGAAGGGCCGTCTTGGGGCGGGACAGTTTGCTCTCCCACATCCAAGGTACTCAACAAAAGGCAGACATGACCATGGCACAGCTTTAAAGAAAGAAGTTTGGGAGATGTTGACATTTGCATTTTTTTTTTCTTGTAAGAATGGACGTAGGAGATGGTAGATAGAATATTGTGGCTGGGAGGTTTCCTACTCAACTAAACCCATAGTCCTGTAATTAAATCTATATCTCTTCAGAAGATTCTGACCCATCCAGAGAATTCCATGCTTCACTTTTGAGTGAAGTGGAGGGCAGCAGGCCTGCTCTCATAAAATTGTTTTTACTATAAGCATTTATTACACCATCCTCTTACTTAGGTGTTAAAATTTCCATATAGCATTTATTAAGGTAAATGCCTTTATAGAATTTTAAAAATTGAAGTGAAATTCACATGAGATAAAATTAAAAATTTTAAAGTGAAAAATTCAGAGGCATTTATACGTTCACAATGTTGTACAGTCACACCTTTATCTAATTCTAAAACATTTTCTTCACTCCAAAAGGGAACCCTGTATCCATTAAGCAGTTGCTCCCTATTCTCCTCTTTCCCTAGCTCCATGCAATCATCGACTGGCATTCTGTCTCTATGGATTCACCTATTCTGATATTTAATATGAATGGAATTATATAAGCTCAGAAATAAACCTCCACATATGCAGTCAACAAATCTTTCACAAGGGTATTAGGAACACACAGTGGGGAAAGGATAGTCTCTTTAAAAAATGGTGCTGGGAAAATAATATCCACATGCAAAAGAATGAAATTAGATTCTTGCCTTACACCATATACAAAAATTAACTCAAAATGGATTAAAGACATAAATATAAGACTTAAAATCATAAAATGTCTAGAAGAAAACATAAGGAGAAAGTTCCTTGACATTTGTTGGTGATGATTTTTTGGATATGACATCAAAAGCACAGGCAACAAAAGGAAAAATAAGCAAGTGGGGCTCTGTCAAACTAAAAATCTCCTGCACAGCAAAGGAAATAACCAAGAAAATGAAAAGACAACCTCCTGAAATGGCAGATCAAAAGAGAAAAGAAAAAAAATTAAGAAAAAAGAAAAGACAACCTACAGAATGGGAAAATATATTTGCAGACCATATATCTTATAAGGGGTTAATATCCAAAATATATAAGGAACTCATACAACTCAATAGGAAAAAGTCAAATACCTTGATTAAAAAATGGGTGCAAATAACCTGAATAGACATTTTTCCAAAGAGGATATACAAATGGCCAACAAATGGTGCTAATCATCAGGGAAATGCAAATCAAAACCACAATGAGATATCACCTCACACCTGTTAGGACAGGTATTATTTTAAAAAAAAAAAACCCAAGAGATAACAAGTGTTGGTGAGGATGTGGAGAAATTGGAACCCTCGTCCACTGGGAATGTAAATTGGTATAGCCATTATGGGAAACAGTGTGGAGGTTCCTCAAAAAATTAAAAATAGAACTACCATGCAATCAAGCAATCCACTTTTGAGTATATATCAAAGGAAATGAAATCAGTATTTTGAAGAGATATCTGCATCTTCATGTTTGTAATAGCATTATTCACAGTAGCCAAGATAGAAAAACAACTCATTGACAGATGGATGAATAAACAAAATAGAGTACTCTTCAGCCATAAAAAGAAGGAAATCCTGCCATTTGTGCCAACAGGGATGAGCCTGGAGGGGGCGTTATGCTAAGTGAAATGAGCCACACACAGAAAGACAAATACTGTATGGTCTCATTGATGTGTGGGATAAAAGAGCTGGACTCCTAGAAGCAGAGAGTAGAATGGTGGTTGCCAGAGGCTGAGAGGTTGGGGGAAATAGGGAGATGCTGAATAAGAGTACAAACTTCCAGTTATAAAATGAATAAGTTTGGGGGATATAATGTGCAGCATGGTGGCTATAGTTAATGATACTGTATGATTTATTTTAAATTTGCTAAGAGTAGATCTTTTTTAATTTTTTATTTTTTTAAATAGAGACAAGGTCTCACTATGTTGCCCAGGCTTGTCTTGAACTTCTGGACTCAAGCGATCCTCCCACCTCAGCCTCTCAAAGTGCTGGGATTATGGGTGTGAGCCACCACACCTAGCCAAGAGTAAATCTTAAGTGTTTTCAGCACATACATCTGCACACACACACAAAATGGTGATGGTTGTGTTAATTCGATTGTGGCAATCATTACACAATTTATACATGTATCAAATCATCATGTTATACACCTTGGATATATAAAATTTTATTTGTCAACTGTACCTCAATAAAGCTGGAAAAATAATAATGACCATTAAAGAAAAAAATGAAATTATACAATATGTGACCTTCTGTGTCTGGGTTATTTCACTTAGCATAATGTTTCAAGGGTCATCCACATAGTAGTATATATCAGCACTTCATTCTTATTTATGGCTGAGTAACATCCATTGTGTGTTATGTAGATAACATTTTGTTTCTTCATTTATGTATTGATGAACAGTTGGGCTGCTTCTACCTTGTGACTATTGAATGCCTTGTTTGAAATCAGACATGAGAGGATAATGTGACAGCTCATATGTTGGTAGCATTCTCTTTGGGAAGAGTCACTCCACAGCATGTGACAAGGGAACAATGACAGTTCTGTCTCATCTGTAGGAGACAGAAAGAGAAGCAAGTTCCTGTTAATTCACAAGTCACGGGAATGGCTTTACTTTATTGCTCCCTTATTTCCCTGTTTGCAAGATGAATTAGACAAGTCTTAATATACACTAATGAGCAATATTTCCAACCCGGTTGATATAGTTTGGCTGGGTCCCCACTCAAATCTCATCTTGAACTGTAGCTCCCATAATGCCCACATGTCATGGAAGGGACCTGGTAAGAGGCAATTGAATCATGGAGGTGGGTTTATCCCATGCTATTCTCGTGACAGTGAATAAGTCGCATGAGATCTGATGGTTTTATAAAGGGCAGTTCCCCTGCACATGCCCTCTTGCCTGACACCATGTATAAAGTCTTTTTGCTCTTCCTTCAGCTTCCGCCATGATTGTGAGGGCTCGCCAGCCATGTGGACCTGCGAGTCCATTAAACCTCCCCCTTTTTTTTTTTTTTAAAATAAATTACCCAGTTTTGGGTATTTCTTCACAGCAGTATAAAAATGGACTAATACACCTGCCTTCCTTCACAGTTACCATTTTTACAAATCATCAGTCGTTTGGTAGAACTTAAACATTTCCTTTCACTTGTGTATTTACCTTCCACAAAACATTTATTTCAATAGATTTTTTTCAAGTCTACTTTCCTCAAGCAATTCATAGTGAAATTCTATGAATAAACCCCATTTTCTGTCACTTATGGAGAAAGAAAGTCAAAAACAGAGGAAAATCTTACACCTCAGCCTCATTTCTTCTAATGGCAACACATTTTCAGTCTGCGGTGCATTCCAAGGCTTTACCACTGAGCCCTTTTTCTTGATAAAAAATGGGAGCTGACCTATTTTCCCCCATTAAGTTTTGATATGTGCTTTTCATTAATTTAAAATATCTGGACTCAGCACTTTTAAGACTTTTCTGTTTCTGGCCCAATGGAGAAATATACCCCAAATGAGAAGCAGTGAAGCAGACTGCATACTCAGACTCACATGTGTTCTTTTCCAATCTATGTCAGTGGATCTGAATGAAATTTTCATCGGACATTTGTTAGAGCATTGCTGTAATTTTTAGGGACATGTCCATCAGGAAGCCCAGGTGGGGTTGCACAGAACAGTGCCTATGTCTATTGCATCCAGAGGAAACCCTGAAGGAGTCTTCCTTATCCTCCTAAGTCTTGATGATTTATAGTTTGCATGCTGGTCTCAGAGAATGTGTGAGTCCTGGTGAGCAGCATTCATAGCAGGGGGTGGGAGGAGGTGCAGACCTCACAAACCCCAAGGTGGTTTGTGCTGCTGCTGGCAATTTAGTTTGCAAACTTACTGCTTTCAAGAGATTCCTAAGGTGGTCTTAGATATATGGTCTTATGTCAAATTCCAGCTGAGAAGTGAGGATTAATGCACTCCAATCACTCCTAGCCTCAGGTTCCAGTTTCCAGTTTTATGACAGACAATAAGAGAATAAAGAAAGTAACACACATTCTTAGAGCAATAAAAAAGTTGCCGGGAACATAATGAAATATAGTCACTTGTTTTTGGTCAAGCTTCTTATCATCCTTTTAGGTTCACATCACACCCATTCTCAGCCCCCTCCTTTTCTTCATTTGGCTTCTGTTTGGGTGTAATTGCACCCATTGATATGAATGGTGGATGGTTTAGAATCTGATATCCTCAGCTTGGTTCTGGGTTCTACTGTTTACTATCTGTAGCATATTGAGCAAGTTACTTAATCTCTGTAAGTACCAATTTCCTCATCTATAAAATGGCAACAATAATGACTATTCAGGACTATTGTAAGGATGAAGTGAGATCATATATGGAACACTTACATACAAATAAGACCTGCTTATCTGCTTATTATTGTTATTTAAACAGCAAGCAAGTCATTTAGCGTTAGTCATTTGAAAAAAGCGTCTTGAGAACTGAAACATGAGATAATTCCTAATTAGTGTTTTTGTCACCAGATAACATCAAGTCCACGATAATAAGTGTGGCCTTATGTTTCAGAACAACATAATGGTAATAAATGAAACAATCTCAAGTTCAAATGGAAAAATCTGAGCGAGACAGGGTGCCAGAGAGTCTGAAGCAGGCAGAATGTGGGTGAAATAGATTGAAATTGACTCTGAAGGAATAGGATTCCATGGGCAAGGATAACTGCTCAGGAAATTAAAAAATATATGTATGGGTGACAGTGATTCATATCCATTACATCGGTCACCAGCAAGAATTCACCTTCTTGATAATTTGTGTATGTGTCCAACATTTATTGAATTTTCCCAACCAGCTGTGCAAATAACTCACACTGGGGAATCAAGTTTCTGCCCTTGAGGAGCTCCTGGTTTCACTGGTGAGGAAGATGGCAAAAAGTGTACAGGACACTATGGAAGTGCAGAGGTAGGGCATCTAACCCAGCAGGGTCTTGAAGTCTTGCTGGAGTAGGGGATCCATGAGCTGAAGGTTAAAGAAAGAAGTAGGTGGCTCATGCCTGTAATCCCAGCACTTGGGGAGGCCGAGGTGGGTGGATTGCTTGAGACCAGGAGTTCGAGACCAGCCTGGCCAACATGGTGAAACCCCATCTTTACTAAAAATACAAAAAATTAGCCAGACGTGGTGGTGTGCGCCTGTAATCCCAGCTCCTCTGGTGGCTGAGGCATGAGAATCGCTTGAACCCAGGAGGCAGAGGTTGCAGTGAGCCCAGATCATGCCACTGTGCTCCACTCCAGCTAGGGCGACAGAGTGAGACGCCATCTCAAAAAAAAAAAAAAGTAAAAAAGAAAAAAAAGTAGGAATTAAGCAAGTGAATGAGCCAGGTGATATGGGGGCAGGCAATGTCACTCCAGTGAATTCTCTCTGCTGAAGCCAGCTCAGCTGGTTGTTATTACTTACAGCCAGAACAATATTAATTAGAAGAGACAGTCAATGAGGCAAAGATGATTGTTAGAAGAACATGAAGTGGTAAGAACAAAGCGATTTTTCAAAAAAGTAAGGAAAATCTGTGTCAACAAGGAAGGAGATGTACCAGAAGCTGGCCACCAGGCACAGAGATGAGGACCAGCGTGGTGAGTAGGAGAGTCATGAGCCTTTGATGTTGCTGGTGCCCAGAGGGCAGGACTGGGGCAGGGAGAGGGGAAGGGGCAATGTGGCGGAGCCACAATGTCCAGATCTGGGACTTGATCTGTAGGTGGCGGGAAGTCATAGAAAGGCTTTACTCACAGAAACGATGTAATCAGATTTCTGGCCCGTGTTAATTTTTTTTGGTATTAATTTTAGAAAATTGCTTATTTTTCATTAGTTTCTCTCTCCTGCCTTCCACATGTTCAACAGGATAATAATTATGGGACAGAAATTAAATGATGATTTCTCTCTTTTGTGCTGGTGGAGTGATTACAACTTTGCAAAACATCTTCCCATCTGTCACTTCATGGGCTCTTCCTGAGAATACTGTCATCAGCTGAGAAATTTTGAAGTCAGCTTTTTAGCTCTAAGTAAGGGAGGGCAACCTCTGGGGCCAGTACAGCTGACTGAGTTCACATGAACCATGGGGGAAGGTCAAATGTCACTTATTTGCTTGTGGTAATGCAGTTACTCATTCCTTCCCTACCTAGCTTCAGTTTTAAAGATTGGACTCTTTCTGCATGTTCCCAAGACAGCTGTCAATCCAGTTTTCTTTTTCAAAGTAACTGCTCCTTTTCTTCATCTTGACATCACTAGCACTAGGGGAGAATAATGTGCCCATGGCCCCTTGCCTGACACTCATCCTCCAGCATGTCCATCTTTGGAGACATGGATTTGGTCTTTTTATTTTTTTTAGAGGGGAAGGTAATCACTTTGCTCTTTTCATTGAGTTCCTCTAATAATCATCTTTGCCTCATTGAATGTCTCTTCTAATTAATACTCTTGGCTGCCAAGTACCAAAATCCATTTGAGCTAGTTTCAGCAAACAGAATTCTTTGGGGTCCATGGTGGAACCCAAGATCAGGGCCATGGTTGGGCCTTAGCATAAACCAGAGCCAGGATGCAGTATCTAGAAAATTGCAGCCAGCAGCTCTTGCAGTTATAGTCCTCCTTGCCCTCCTGTAGGGCTGCACTGCCTCTTTTGGTCTTCATTTCAAATTCCTGGGCTAGAGGGTGTTGGTCTGTGGTCAGGGGATGGTGGGAGTTGGGGGTTGTGCTATCTGAACATGGTCATTCCCACTGTAAGCCTATTGATGGAGAAAAGGGCAGCTACTCAAAAATGGTCCCAGGCAGAGACCAATCAGGCAGTGGATTTAGCCATATGAAATTACAGTTGGGCTATGTTTTTAAGTATAGGCTAGAAACTTTTCCCCCCACTTTTGGCTGGCATTTGAAGGGGAAAACAGATTGTCCTTTCTGAATCTCTTAAAAGGCATTTCAGTTATTATATTTATTATTCTCTTCATTTTCTTTGCATGGATCGCCTTCCTCTTGACTTTCTGAGCAAAACACTCTACAGTCCTTTCCTTTGGCTCTTTCTTTTTACCTTAAGCATAGAAGTAAGTGCATGTGTGTGTGTGTGTGCGTGTATCTGTGTGTGTGTGTTTGCAGACGGAGTTTAACTTGGTGTTCAGATATGTCTGAGCATGTGTGACAATGGAGGGGCAGAGGGCTATTGACTGGAAGGGGAGGGAGGAGAGATTTTTGCATTGGTGCTGACGAAGAGCCTGGATTGAGGAGGACAACAGAGCTCATGCCTTGCACATTTACCTTCAGTTCAGATTCAACAACTTGATCTGAGTCCGGAGAGAGTGTGGCTGCTGTAGGAACAGCAGTGCAGAAGCTGTAGGAACCAGTGAGGTTCTGGGGTGTAAGTTGCACTCAGTGTGCAGCACAGCGAGGGGGCCACTGTTCATTCTCGTGCATGGAGCATAGTGTAGCTCAGGTGTGGTGAAGACCCCAGGGGACTTCAAGCAGTCTTGGCTCCTCAAGGGGAGCAGAATCAAGAGTATCAGGTCTCGGCATGGACAACCAGCTCTACTAATGGTGCTTCGTTGTGCCAAGAAATGAAGGAAACCCAAATCAAACTGGGTCCAGCACAAAGGAGTGTTAATTGATGCTTGTACCTGTCCAGCCCAGGGACCGATCTTCAGGCCTGGATGGATGTACAGGTTCAGGTGACGGTACTTGGGCTCTCTATTATCTGAGTATTGGCCCCCTGAAGAAAGGCTTTCTCCACCTAGAAGGAAAAATGGCTGTCAGTGCCCTAGATTCACATCCCCCAGGGAAACGGACTCAGTGGAAAGATGCCTTTTCATCTCCCAGTATTTGTGGATTAGAACTCTGGGGGACCAGGCTTATGGCAATACCCACTCCTTGACCAACCACTGTGCTGGGGTATGGGATACTATGACCAGCTGAACCTAGGTCGAGTGCTTAGTCTTGTGGCTGGAGTGCTGTGATCATAGTCCTGCCAGCTCCGCAGGGAATAGGCAAGGGTCCTGAGCAAAGAGTACACTCATTTCCACTGCAGCATGATCCTGAAAGGCATCCTGTCGGTGGCCAGCCACAGGGAGGTGCCACCTCAAGTGACTTTTTGAGTAGCAGATGTCAAAGAGAGGAGGACAAAAGGTCCAATGTTGAGAGGACCGTACACGAGCATGTGAGAGGCTCCCAGGCAGCCCCAGGAGTGCAAAAGGGGCCGAGGCCCCCACTAGCCTGTGAAATCTGAGTGATCCTTGTGACTGGACCCCACTGGTGGCTGGCCACAGTCCGGAGCAACCTGGACAACCCAGGTGATGTTCATTGATGGCCTGGATTATTTCAGTTTTTGTAATCCCAGAGAGTGGGAAAGAGCACGTTTTGGGGAGGCGTAGGAGGAGTGCCTGCCAGTGTCAATTGCAAATCTGATATAAATGTGAAATGAGTCCAGTCAGCTTGGCCATGCAAAAATCTCCAGAAGAGCTTCACTGTGTGTTTGGGTTAAATGGAGTTTAACCCAACTGGGGTTCTGAATAGTGAAAAAGTGTTTGGGCCAGTGGATCAGAAAACCTTTGCTAGAGTGGAAGCACTAGAGTTGGTGTCTTAGTCTATTTTTGCTGCTATAACATAATACCTGACTGTTTACTATTTATAATAAACAGAAATTTATTGGCTCACAGTTCTGGAGGTTGAGAAGATCAAGATCAAGGGACCAGCATCTGGTGAGGCCTTCTTGCCACATCAGCCATGGCAGGAGGCTGAACTCACCCTTATATAACAGGACCAATCCCACCCATAAAGGTGGAGCTCTTTTGGCCTAAGCACCTCATAAAGGTCCCACCTCTTAATACTGCTACAATGACAACTATACTTCGACATGAATTTTGGAGGCAATGAACATTCCAACCATAGCAGTAGGTGAGTGGAAGGATACGAAAGGATGGACAAAGAATTTGGATGTTGGACTTTGAGATTGGAGGAGGCACCATTATTGATGACTCCAGTTGTGAGGCTATGGTGCAGTGAAGGAAAAGATTATTGAAACTAAGATTAAAGGCAAAGACTGAAAGGCCAGAGTGTGGGATGGGGCATCCAGTGGATGTTGAAATCACTGAGAATAATAACAGCAGTGGGAGGACAAAGAGATCGAGACAAATGCTGCAGTCATCAGTGAATGGGGAGGAGCGACTGGGAGGTTGGTAGATAGAAACTGTATGGAACAGTGAAGACTGATGCTGGGGATGTTCTGTTCCAAGAGCTTGCACCTTCAGGCTTTGAGGGACGTGAAATGCAGAAGAGAAAGCAGCACCCCTTGAGGGACCATAGACCAGGCTGCCTCCAAATGCTCACTGCACAGCATTGCCTCCCATGTGAATGGCATCCCTTGACCTTTTCCAACATGGTGGCCCTGGCTTCAGGGAAGGGATATGATTAGAGATTGCAGGGGATCAAAATATATCACCCCAAAATATGCTGCTTTGGCACAGGGATTATTTTGAGACGGAGGCAAATGAGAGCCAATGCAGAAAGAAGCTTTCCCAGAGCTTCCCTTATCTTACTAAAAGCAGGTACTCCGGAGAAATAAGGCCTGCCATAAATCCCTCTCCCAGGGAGGTTTTATGGCCATGAAGAAGAAGGAGTATCAGCACCAAGATGGGCTGCACAAACAAATCTTACCAAATGAACCTTATCTTCCATTGGTTTCCCCCATATATTTACCTTTCCACAGTCTGCTGCCCCTAAAAGCTTACATGCCTTTTCCTTTGTCTTGCCACTTTTCTAAAAAATTTATTGTTCTTTGTTAAAATGTTAAACAAGCCCCAAGATCTAACGACCACGTTGAGTTTCTTATCACTGTTTCTCATCTGTGTATGCATGTTGCATGTGTTATACTCCCTGTTATTTTCTTGTTAATCTGTCTTTTGTCAGTTTAGTTTCCAGAGCTCCAGCCAGAGACCCAGGGAAGGAAAACAATTTTTTTTTCCTCCCTACCAGACCATCTGATTTCCAGAGGAACAAGAAGGAAATGCTCAGAGAAGAGGGTGAGGGCTTTGAAGGGTGTCTTTGTCTGTTTTGTGTGCTGTAACAAAATACTACATACTTGGTAATATATAAAGAACAGGAATTTGTTGGCTCACACTTCTGCAAGCTGAAGTCTAATATCAAGGGGCCAGCATCTGGTAAGAGCCTTAGAGCTGCACCATCCCATGGCGGAAGGTGGATAGACAAAGAGCCCAAGACAGTGAACCCACTCCTGCAAGCCCTTTTCATAATGGTATTGATCTATTCATGAGGGCTGAGCCCTCTTGACCCAACCCTTCCATTAGGCCCCACCTTCCAACACTGTCACATTGGGGATTAAGTTACGAATTCTGGGGGATACATTCAAACCATAGGAGGGGGTGTGTTGATAACAGATATGAATAGAAGGGTTATGGGGGTTAGTGAGGTGAGAGATGGGGTAATAGAGAGGATGCATGGAGTAGAATGTTGAAACTCACCCAGAGCACACACTAAAAAGAGAGTTGCCCATGTAGATAGCAGCTCTGTTACAGATCACCATCTTCCACTTGGAGCATCCAACCTAATGAGTTTGCCTAGATGCTCCTACTGGAAGCCACTGTGTGTTTTCTTTGTCCCTGGCATCATGAAAGACATCTTTCCTAATAGACTACCCCATAGATTTCTTGGTGTAAATTTCAGTAGTCCTGGGGCTGACCCTAGGAGCCTCAGAACTAAACCCTGGAAATGCTACACAGTCTGTATTTTAAGCCAGGCTGTCCAAATATACCCCCATATCACTGTTTTTATGTAACATGGCATCAAACTGTCAAAATCTTAACTCTGCTTATATAGATTCCCTGCCTTATTCCAGAAAGGATTATGAGACAATAATAGATTTAGTTTAACAAGATAAAAATAAGTGAGTAAAGAAATGGAGATCAAAGGAAAATAAGTTTGTAAAAAATCCAGTGAAGCCCAGGGTAAGGTTAGCACATCAAGTGTTCATGGTATGTTCCAAAAGTGTGGCTATGAGCTCCTTAGCCTCCAAAGCACAGGCATAAATAAGATTCGTGGCACGTAAAAGATTAGAAACAAGCCAGTGTTCAGAAAAGCACAGCTATTCTTGTTACAGGGGAGCTGAGAGATTTCTCTTGTGGGTCTTCAGTAGGAGACTCAGTGTGATGTAGCAAATAATATCCTCAAAAACATTCAGACAGAATATATAATCATATAGAATAATGAGTTTCCCAGGGTTGTGTCTCATAGTATCTTTCAATGTGGGTCAACGGTAGAGTGAAAAAGTATAGTTTAGTAAAAACTTTTATATGGGAATAAAAAAATGGCTCAATTTTTTCTAGCTGATGCAAACAAAGTTACATTAAAAATTAAAGGAAAGAAGCCAGGTGAGTCGGCTCATGCCTGTAGTCCCAGTGGCTATAGGAGGCTGGGATGGGGAGATCCCTTGAGCCCAGGAGTTGTAGGCTGCAGTGAACTATGATATCACCACTGCACTCCAGCCTGAGTGACAGAGTGAGCCTCTGTCTCATAAATACATAAATAAATAAAGGAAAGAATATATGGCACATTCTCCAGGCAGCCCTTCATCATATTATTTCTGGCAACTAAGTGGGAGTTGCTAAATATAGGATAGCAGTGAGTTTGATGTCTGTCCTCTGACAAATAGCTGCAGAGCATCAGCTAAATCACCCTGGGCTGGAGAAAGGGTGGGCATCCTGGATCTGACCAGGATTTGTGCCTGAACTGAGGGCTGGCTCACTTGCCCAGGGCTCACAGAAGTACTTGTCTGAAGGGCCAACACTTTCCTTGGAAAGCAATACTAGATCTGTTCTAACACACAGATAAGTGGGTGATTAAAGCCCCAAAGTTTTATGTGAATCTTAGGAAAACATTGAAAGCAGGTTTATTCATGGTGAGCATGAGTAGGGTCCCACATTGTACTCAGTAACGGTAGAGACAAACTCCTTGCCTTTGTGAAGCTTACTTTCTTATGGGAGGAGGATGGAGAGTGAAGATGTAAATGAGTGAACAAATAAAAAGGTAATTATGGCCGGGCATGGTGACTCACACCTGTAATCCCAGCATTTTGGGAGGCCAAGGCGGGTGGATCATGAGGTCAGGAGATTGAGACCATCCTGGCTAACATGGTGAAACCCTGTCTCTACTAAAAAGCCAACAACAACAAAAAAATTAGCTGGGCATGGTGGCACGTGCCTGTAGTCCCAGCTACTCAGGAGGCTGAGGCAGGAGAATTGCTTGAACCCAGGAGGCAGAGATTGCAGTGAGCCAAGATTGCACCTCTGCATGCCAGCCTGTTCAACAGAGTGACTCTGTCTCAAAAAAATAAAATAAAATAAAAAGATAATTACAAGTGTTGTTCAGTGGAGGGAGGGAGATGGGATGATGAGAGAGAGGAAAGTCCTTACATGAAGCGAGGTGTCCTAGGTGGGGACAGTGAGGCTGGGACCTGCATAAGACACAGGTCTTGCAGAGCCAGGAAAGGAGCCTTCCAAGAAGAGGCAGTGACAAGCAGGCAAGGCTTAGTGTTGAAGGAGCTTAGGGCAGACCTGTGTGGCCAGAGTCCAGGGAGAATGGGAGAGGGTGTGAGATGAGGCTGGGGGTAGGGGGAAGGGCCCACTGGAGGAGGTCTTGGGAGGCCACAAGACAGCCTTGAACTTTAAGTATTATACCTTCTATGTAGAGTTGCTAAAATAACTTGGTTCCCAAGTATACCCTTAGGGAATTCAATGAGTAAATTCACTGTCCAGATTGGTTAGTATAAAAGTTATGGTTTAAAGTTGGAGGCAACATAGTGACTTTTGTGGTACGTGGATTTGATCTCAATTTTGAAAACATCATAAGGGCAAGGGTCACATCTTAGTGTTCGAAGTGGCCATATATCCAGTTGGTGCTCAGTAAATGACTTTGATGATTATGAAAAATAGTTGCAGGCCCTCTGATATGGTTTGACTGTGTCCCCACCCAAATCTCATCTTTAATTCCCACATGTTGTGGGAGGGACCTGGTAGGAGGTAATTGAATCATGAGGGTGGGTCTTTCCTGTGCTGTGCTCATGACAGTGAGTGAGCCTCATGAGATCTAATGATTCTAAAAAATGGGAGTTTCCCTACACAAGCCCTCTCTTTGCCTGCCGCCATCCATGTAAAATGTGACTTGCTCCTTCTTGCCTTCCGCCATGATTGTGAGGCTTCCCCAGCCACGTGGAACTGTGAGTTCTCCATTAAACCTCTTTCCTTTGTAAATCGCCCGGTCTCGGGTATGTCTTTATCAGTAGCATGAAAACATACTAATACATTGTCTATAAAAAATAATAATTTTGACTTTGGAAGAGTTGATGGTTCTTCTGCTAGTCATTATCTGGCATGGCCACTGGTCTCTTTTGACCCCTCCTTGTGTGTGACAGGATCCTGTGTGTCCAGGGAATGCTGACTTTTGGTTCAGAAGCAGGGCTGTTGTAAGGGGTTTCAGCCATTCCTCAAGAGATATGAAGTCATCAGGGACCGAATAAAAGAATGAAAAGGAAAAGAAAAGGGTGGGAGGGCAGACCCTACTAGAAAAGATCTACTTTGTTAAAGGGAAATTCTTGCAAATCCCAATGGTCGAGGTAGTGATGAAGTACATGATAAAGCATCGAGTCATGATTACCCAAATCTGGCATTCTACACTCTTTTAAAGGGGGTTCGATTCCCTTCTTTTAACTTGCACACATCCAGGGCTGAGTCGCTGTCCTTCTAGGGCTGTTAAAGGGGTGGTGGCAGCGGGGTGAACGTGGAGTGGTAGTACGAGCCGGAACTTCAGTGCGTGAGTCCTTGCCAACTGTCACCGTCTCCTGATGAGGTTTCCAAGAAAAACACATGCCTGGAGCACACGGCTGGCCACAACACACTCTTTGACAGTAAGGGCTTGTCCCAAATCCTGGTAAATTCTCCTGTTGAACAAGGTGTCTTTTGTGTAGAGGAGACAGCCTGCTGTTAAATGGTTTTCTTTTCCTTTCCTCCAACTGCACAAGCTCCTGTGATATCTATGGTGATTCTGTGCAAAGGAAGCAAGAAGGAGAAGAGAGACTCCCTGTGAGGTCTATGCAGCATATGCAGCGTAGCCCTTCCAATGCAGGTCTTTCTTGGTAGCACACTTTCTACATGGGGGCAGCCCTTGCCTGCCCTGCCTCAACAGAGAGGTGGTGGGAGGAGGTGGGAGAGGGAGAAGGAGAGGGACGGGAGTGGGAGAGAGGAGGAGAGAGGGGGGAGGGGAGAGGTCCTAATATTTTTCTCTTACACCTGGACCCCTACTCTTCCACATATGCAAGTGGTTTCAGGAATCCTTATAAATAGTTTCTCCAAAATAGACAAAAGCAAGTGCTCTGCTTTCTTGTTTTGTTTCACAGACCTTTTTCTCAGTGTGTATAGAGTAGTCCCCTCTTATCCACAGCTTTACTTAAAGTGGTTTTAGTTACCCATGGTCAACTGCAGTCTAAAAATATTAAAATATTTTAAGAGAGAGAGAGACCACATTTATGTAACTTTTATTACAATATATTGTTATAGTTCTATTTTATTATTACTGTTTTTAATCCCCTGCTGTGCCTAATTGATAAGTCTGACTTTGTCATAGGTATATATGCATAGGAAAAAACATAGTATGTATAGGGATCAGTACAATCTGCAGATTCAGGCATCTGCTGGGGGTTTTGGGACATATTCCCCACAGATGAGGGGGACTACAGTGATACAAAGGGAAGCTTCTGCAGGGGGCAGTTAACAATGCGAGGGAGAGGCTGGTGGGCTGCTGATGGACTGACTGGGTCCTTTTGATTCCAGCCCCTCCTCTATTGTGCTGAATCTCCTCTCCAGGTGGCAGACAAAAGCCCCATCATTGACTTACCCAGAAGAGCTGGTGTGTGAAGCAATGTTCTTCAATTATAGATACTTTTCTCACTCTTCTTAGCTTATTTTATTTTTAAATAGAAAACAAAGGTGGTTAGTTAGTGCCATCCCTCAGAGGTGGACAAATAGATTGCTCTTCAAAGTAGCATTATTACAAAGTACAGGCTTTGTTGTAAACTATTCCATCAATGCTAAGGTTGATAGAGTTCTAGAGTACAGTATCATATTCTCTCCACAAATTCCACACCCTTCCCAGGGAAAAGGACTGGCAATGATTAATGACTGTGCTTTCAAACAGTTTCCTGTGCATTCGTAGACACTCATATCCATAGGAGTATATGTACACACATAAAGAGTCTTTTTGAATGTTCTATGTAATTATTTTATTCTTTTGCATTTGTTTTTACTTACAAAAAACTTTTTATTTTGAAGTAATTCTAGGTTAACAGGAAGTTGCAAGGATAGAGCTGCGAGGTCCTCTGAACCCTTCACCCAGTTTCCCCCAATATCAAAACCAGCAATGGACATTGGTACAACGTGGGTGTGTAGTTCTCTGCCATTTGATCACATGTGTAGACTCATGTAATCACCATGGTGATCAAGGTACAGAGCACTGTCCCATCACCACTGCTATGGCCTGGATGTTTGTGCTGTACCCAGATTCACACATTGGAACCTAATCCCCAATGTGATCGTATGAAGAAGTAGGGCCTTTGGGAAGTGGAGACTTTATGAGATGGATTAGCGCCCTTAATAAAGAAGAGACCCCAGTTTGCCCTTCCACCCTGTGAGGACCCAGTGAGAAGGCATCGTCTATGAGAAAAACGGCCCCCACCAGACACTGAATCCATCTGCGCCTTGATCTTGGACTTCCCAGCCTCCCAAGCTATGAGAAATAAATGTCTTTTGTTTATTTGTTTATAAGCTACCTAACTTTGGTAGCTTATGATGGACTAAGATAATTATGCCCAAATGGACTAAGATAACGATAATAATCTTTGTGCTACCGATTTATAGTCACAGCTACTTCCCCTGTCATTCCTCAACATCCAGAACCTCTCATTACTGTTTTTTTTTTTTTTTTTTTTTTGAGATGGAGTCTCACTCTGTTGCCCAGGCTGGAGTGTAATAACACAGTTTTGGCTCACTGTAACCTCTGCCTCCCAGGTTCAAGCAATTCACCTGCCTCAGCCTCCTGAGTAGCTGGGATTACAGGCACACGCCACCATGCCTGGCTAATGTTTGCATTTTCAGTAGAGACAGGGTTTTACCATCTTGGCCAGGCTGGTCTTGAACTCCTGAACTCATGATCTGCCCACCTTGGCCTTACTTTGGGATTACAATCTTGAACCACTGTGCCTGGTCCCTGTTTTTTTAAACACGTGAATTGTACATACTACATCTGTTGATCCACGATTTACTTTTTTCTCCTAACAATTAGGCCTAGAGAATTTTCCACATTAATATTGAGATTCGTCTGGGAAGGCCTAGTCACTGCAGGTTATTCTATGTGGGTGGTACATCACTACTGAGGCATTTATAGGTTAGGTTTTGTCCTCCTGCTTTGCTGATTATCAACAACTGCTGCATTGAATATCTTCTTGTGTGGATCTTTGTGCATTTAATTGCAAGTATGTGCGAGGATCAAGTCCTGTGAGCGAAATTTCTGTGTCAAAGGGTTTGTGTATTTCTTTGGGAATACTGGCACACTGGCTTCTGAAAAGGCAGCATCAGGGCACACTCTGATCTGTAGTTTCTGAGGGTGGGAAGTCCTGCTTTCTGGGGTGGTTATTAAAGGCTGGTGGCAATTTTTATTTCATATTTTTATTCTCTCCCTTTGGGTGGAATAGGATCTCAGGCAGTATATGACTGCACCAGGGCAGATTCTTTTTGCATTAATTTAGCTTTTCTACAAGTGTATTGGTTTTCTAGGGCTGCTGTTACAAAGAACCACCAACCGGCTCTTAGAACAACAGAAGTACATTGACTCACAGTTCTGGAGGTCAGAACTCTAAAATCAAGGCCGGGTGTGGTGGCTTATGCCTGTAATTCCAGTACTTTGGGAGGCCGAGGCAAGGGGATTAATTAAGCCCAGGATTTTGAGACCAGCTTGGGCAACATGGCAAATCTCTGTCTCTATCAAAACCAAACCAAAATAAAACCAAACCAAAATTAACTGGGTGTGGTGGTGCATGCCTGTGGTCCCAGCTACTTGGGAGGCTGAGTTGGGAAGGATTGCTTGAACCCAGGATGTCGAGGCTTCACTGAGCCAAGATCACACCACTGCACTCCAGCCTGGGCAAGAGAGTGAGACCCTGTCTCTCTCTCTCTCTCTCACACACACACACAAACACACACAAACACACACACACACACGATGACAGCGGGGCCAGGCTCCCTCTCCAGCTTCTGGGAGTACCTTGGCTGGTGGCAGCATAACTCCAGTCTCCACATGGCCTTTCCCTGTGTGCTTGCCTGTGTCCAAATTCTCACTTTTTATAAGGACACCAGTTTTATTGGATTAGGGGCCCACCCTACTCTAGTATGACCTCATCTTAACTGATTACATCTGCAATGACCCTATTTCCAAATAAGGTTGCTTTCTGAGGTACTAGGAGTTAAGACTTCAACATATAAATTGTTGTGGGGAGGAAACAATTCTACCCATAACAACAGGTGTCACAAATAAGAACACTTCACTCTAAAACACACAACAGCAGATGCTGTTTTCTCCTTCCGGACAGTAGACTTTTCCTGCATCCCGCACCTGCCCCTCTCCACCATCCTGTGTCTCACCACAGGTCCCACTCTTGACCCAGCCACCCTGATAGACCTTTAGTGCTTCCCCTTTCCAGTCTGTATTGTGACACACAGCACATCTAGAAAGAAGTAAGCCAAACAGAGATAAATTAAAGAGGAGTGAGTTCACGAGCAAAAGCAGGTAAGGGTTCCCCTGAGAACATTCTATTGTAGGCCCCACCTGGCAGATATACAGAATGAGAGGGGTGCTTGGTTGAGGTCTTTATAACAGTGACAAAGTATGAGTTCAGACTAACAACTCCATACTCTTGAAATAGCATGACAGGTTGCTCTTTTTTTTTTTTTTTTTTGACAGGGTCTTGCTCTGTTGCCCAGACTGGAGTGTGGTGGTATGATAATGACTGACTGCAGCCTCCACTTCTTGGGCTCAAGTGATCCTCCCACCTCAGCCTCTCCAGTAGCTGGGACCACAGGGATGTACCACTGTGCCTAGCTAATTTTTATTTTATTTTATTTTTTTGAGACAGAGTCTCACTCTGTCACCCAGTCTGGAGTGCAGTGGCATGATCTCAGCTCACTGCAATCTCCGCCTCCCAGGTTCAAGTGATTCTCCTGCCTCAGTCTCCCAAGTAGATGGGATTATAGGCGTGCACCACCATGCCCAACTAATTTTTGTATTTTTAGTAGAGACAGGGTTTCACCATGTTGGTCAGGGTTGCCTTGAACTCCTGGTCTCAAGTGATCCACCTGTCTCAGCCTCCCAAAGTGCTGGGATTACAGGTGCAAGTCATCGCATGCACCCGGTGCCTGACTAATGAAAAAAATTTTTTTTGTAGAGATGGGGGTCTCACTATGTTGCCCAGTCTGGTCTTGAACTCCTGACCTCAAGTGATCTTTTTGCCTTGGCCTCCCAAAGTGCTGGGATTACAGGTGTGAGCCACTGTGTGAGGTCCAAGTTGTAAATTGTGACTGAGTACTAATATGTGCTAGTTATTATGATCTAAGCACATTACATGTATAAACACTCTTAGTCTTCACAGTATCTCTAAGAAGGAGGTTCAATTAATGAGTCTATAGATAAGTAAACTGGGACACAACTTTGAGTCATGTTTAGTTCCCAGCCTTTGGAGGGAAGGCATCCCTTACGTTTTTACTGCAAAGCAATAAAAACTTAATTTCACAATCAACCACTCATGCTGGTATGAAAGTGGCCTAAGAAAATGTGGCCTTTCCACAGCTGGGGATTTGTAAAGGGCTACAGCAACACCCCTTGATCATGCCACCGTTATGCTTTGTGGTGAATTCTAACATGTGGCAATTAACAAAGACCCCCCTCTCCCTCAGTGAGAACAAGCAAAGGTGATTTATGAAAACTTGCTACAACTGGGAGACCGCTTTTGTTGCATGTGATGGCAGGCACTCCGAGACATGCAGGGGAGAGGGAAACCCTTAGAGGGAGAAAGAAAGGCTTTAGGTGTGCTCTGATGGGAAGCTGTTGGCAGAGGGAGGCTGCAGGTGGGTTGACTGGAAGCAGGCCTCTGAGCTCATTGGTTTGGGAGGCTTTCCCTGGTTGGTTCTGACTTGGAAGCTGGTGCTCATTGACCAAGTCCTGACCAATCTGGGCTGCTTGCTGTGGAGGTTGTGGGTCATAGTTCTACCAGCATGTGTGGCCTGAGCCTTGTGCATTTGTATATTCCATCTCCCCATCATGACATGGTGGGGTCTGATGGTGTATCACGAGTTCTCCTGACTGCAGAGTGAAGGCATTAGCCTTTAGCATGTGTGGTCAAAGAAATGCTCTGGGTCTGACTCAGTCTCTTTGGGCTCCACGTAGTCCTGTCTCCTGGCTTTTGCTCTGCTTGCCTCTGGGTCCTGATTGCTGCGAAGTGACTTGAAGTGCTGTGTTATCAGTTGCTCTCTGTGGCCAGCCTGGCTTCCTTTCATCTTTCTGTGGGTGAGAATCTTCTCCACGGTGGCGCCAAGCTAGAGCTCTCAGCCTCTCCCATCCAAGCCCACTGTGGCTACCCACAGCTTCTTTTTTTTCCCATGTGGGGTCACATCCTCCTAGATGTGATGCTAGGAGGGCAGTTTTAGAACTCTTGAGAGCTTCTCGTTCTGTTCCGAGGAAACACAGATGTCCACACTGGGATTTACACAAGGTACTTTGCTGTTCAATCACACTGTGCTGAGTGTGGGAGCTTTTGGTTTTCCTGTAGGTTTTGGTCTTCCTTCTGCTTTCTGCCTTGCTGTGGTTACAGTCAGTCTCCCCGGCACTCTGACACCCAGTGTATGGACAAGCACAGGACCAGGTCCAGGGAGCCGGGAAAAACCCAGGGGCATAAATAAGTCACCTGGCTGTTATCTTTGTCTCCTTTCTGCCTGTACGGTTCAAATACAGCTGATGGATTTGAGATTTGCAGAGCTGGAAACTATTGAAACGTGATTTTGCTTGATGAACGAATGATAGATTTACATCCAAGAATGCTTTAATTTGGATGACATTTATTGAGGACTCCCTGGCTCTGGAGGAAAGGCGCTGTGTGTAAGCTGGCAAGGCAGGTCAGGGCCCTATTGGGCTCAGAAACTGATATTCCCAAATATGGCACTTTGACATACTGAACTGAAGAAGCCTCAAGGTCTCTCTGACCTCCCTCAGCCCACCACCATCTCTCCCAAAGAACGGAAGCTCCTTCATCTGCCTAAGACCCAGACCCATCAAGGAGAACAACTGTTTTTTCTTCCCCTCCCTGTAAGAGTAAGATTGTAGCCACACCTGAACAGACCCTTTCACAAGATAATGTCCTAGTTAATCTCTAGTAATCCTTTATTGTCCCTCAACATGTTCCTGAATACATTCTCCCTAGTAATACCTGAATACCTTCTCCCTAGTAATCCTTTATTGTCCTTCAACATGTTCCTGAATACCAGGGTCACATTGCCCACTGCATAGAAAGCCAATCACTGAGACAATGAGTATTGCCAGGGAAGAAGGTTCATTATTTTATGGTTGATGTCAGCCAGAGAGACAGAAGCCAAACCTCAAATCCATGTTGTCTCTTACTAAGTTAAGGGTTTATCTAGTTGAGAAGGAAAACAGGAGGGGCAAGGAAGAGGAGGTGATAAACAGGCAGCAGGTGGTTCAATGGGTCTAGCATCTCGTTTTAACCATGTACATGCTGGAAAACAGGAATTAGGGAGGGGTAAGGAGGAGGAGCTGGTCAACAGGCAGCAGGTGTGTTTCATTGTACAAATGTAAGTTTCTCAAACTTCTGTTCTATGGGAATACAGCTTGTTGGAAAATTGGGCTTGTTTCAAGCGGAATTTTTCTTCTCTCCTCCCATAACCTGCTTTTCTAGGATGGAATATAAGTTTCTGAACCACTTTGAAGGTGGTAATCACTCTATGAGTTTCCCGTGTATACATGTTAAATAAATCTGTGTGCCTTTCCTCCAATGAACCCACCTTTTGTGAGCTGATTTCTCAGTGAACCCTCAGAGGGCTAAGAGGAAAGCTCTCTCTTGACCCTCACAGCTCTCAGGGGCTTCAGCATTTGTTTTAGGAGATGCACAAAAATGCCTGTGTTTGTCTGAACTTAGAGAATGTTGTGAGGAAGTGGCTCAGCTTTCTGAAAGCCAGTTTGCTGAAAATCTCTTCCTGGGGGTTGATCAATTAGCTGAACTCCAAATGCCCCAAGAAAACAGCATTATTGTATGAAAGTTGGCAATTATTGTTTTTAAAATAACTGTTTTGTTTTGGCACATGGCGGCCTGCAAGGGGCTTATCAGAGCTCAGTTTCTGGTGAGATGGTAGAAACTCAGTACTAGTGACAATGTTGCATTTTTCCTTAGCCTTGTGCTCCCAAAACGCAGAGCTGATTGAGGAATCTCCCACCCTTTTGTGTTCTGAGAAAGGGCTAATTGTAGATGATCACTCTGCTCTTGAATATTCCAACAAATTCCAAGATGAGAGCCACCTCCACTCTTCCTTATGACCCCCATGAGAATTGAGGATGAATTTCTTGCCTACTTGCCTCTATTTAAAAAAATTTTTAAATTTATTTTATTTTTTTGAGATGGAGTCTCACTCTGTTGCCCAGGCTGGAGCTCAATTGCACCATCTTGGCTCACTGCAACCTCTTCCAGGTTCAAGCGATTCTCTTGCCTCTGCCTCCCAAGTAGCTGGGATTGGAGGTGCCTGCCACCATGCCCAGATAATTTTTGTATTTTGAGTAGAGATGGGGTTTTGCCATGTTGGCCAGACTAGTCTCGAACTTCTGACCTCAAGTGATCCGCCCACCTTGGCCTCCCAAAGTACTGGGATTATAGATGTGAGCCACCACATCTGACCTACTTGTCTCTAGAAAATCCCAGGCCAACTTCCTTTTCTTTCAGGTGTTCCTCATTAATCAACATCTTCTTTATAATTGTAGGGGAGGGAAAACTTCCTCTATAGCCTGTGAAGTTTCCATAGTTGAGTCTGTGCAATAGATTGACAGTAGACAGATTAACAGGAGAAAAACTACTTTAATTATGTGCATACACATGGGAGTCCCACAAAATGTGAGGCTCAAAAAAGGGTCAAATGATTGAAGTTTATAGAGCATCTGAGCTACAGAAAGGAAAAGAGGCCTGGGGCTTCTGGGGGTGATAGTGACACAAGTTATGGGAAGGCGAGGGGAGGAAATGCACAACAAACCTAGGTCATCTTGTTATGTAGATAAAAAGTCTCCCAGGAAACAAAAATTACCTCTGAACAGCCCTTAAGAGAATAGGTGATAGGCTGTGATAAAGCCTGTCTAGGCATTCAGTCTCTTCTCTTGCGATACAGTTAATCTTCCCTGGTTTTTGAGATTCTTGGGGAGGGAGCTTATGATAGTTGTATTCTTTCTGGAAAGTCTATCTTTAGGTGGATAAGAGAACTTCAGAGAGAGACCCTTCCTGTGGAAAAGTGGGGGAAAGAGCGGAGGGGGAAAGAGGGGAGAGAGACAGAGGGAAGAAGGTCAGAGAAACCTTGTTCTGAGGCCACTTCTGGGGCCTTCCAATCTCCTATAGTTCAAAGTACTCAGCATGCCAAAGTGCCATACTTCAGGGTGTTGCTTTTTGGGTCCTAACATAGCAGTAGCTTGAATGAAATCACCCCCTTAATTGATCCAAGTACTCTGTCTTTTACACTAGACAGGCATCAGCAGAGTCTAGCAGGGGGAGGTCAGATGGGCAGGCAGGGAGTTCAGCCAACACTTCACTGGGGAGCACCCACCAGCAGGCTCCATGTGCAAGAGGAGGTCAGCCAGCATGTAGTGGGCATCCAGACCAGAGGTGGACATTAACTAGAAGGACTCTCATCTTTATTTAGTCTAATAAGACCAGGTAGTGCTCTGGCTGTAGAAAAACAAAGCTGAACTTTCTAACTGGCAGTACCCACAGCTGTGCCTAAGCCAAATATCTGGCAAGAAAGTGATTCTAAATATGTTGGTTTAAAGTTAGATGTAGGAGGTACAACATTGAGAAGATGCACTGAATAGAACTTTTAACTTTATACCTAGTGATAGGTAGATACAGACTTAACCATGTACCAATTGCATTTTTAGTTGGGAGAGAAAAAGTAGAGAGAGATGTTTTTTCCTTCTGTTTAGGACAGAATTCCCTGGGCAACTGAAATGAATTTATTTGGGCTATTGCAATTGGGATATCATTTATTAATGAGGGAATATCCCACAGAAAAGGGAGAAACCTTGGGATTTTATAAATAAGGGAGTCATTTTGGAAGGATGGAGATGGGTCTGGAAGAGTAGCAGGGATTTCTCAACTGCTGCTGCTTACAGTGGCTTTTTCTGAGCCCAGGGCCCAGGTACAGTCGGACATTGCCACTTCCAATCTATGTCCCTTGAAACGAAAAACTGGTTACCAGTTTTTGTTTTTCTGGTACTTCCAATTCCATGTGATGAACATCCTTCAGAAAAGTGTAAATGTTTCAACAGGGCTACTGTAATGTCTTTTTAAAAGAGTGGAACTATATTGTTCCCCAGAAACTCAGTTCTGGCATCTGTATTATCTGCCAGCAAATGAATCCTCTATCTCCAAAAGTGTAGTGATTAAACCTTTCCCCCAATACACAATGATTTCTTTACAAAACTAACTTCATAATTAGCATTTCTTAGAATGAAATGAAAGTAATTATGCTTTAATTCACAAATCTTAAATGATTTTAACCAGAGTTCACATTTCTAAATTCCTAGGTGCAACACATTCAAATTCTTTGTAATTAAGAGCACTTTAATTCTCTTTGTCTCATGGGTCACCATCTCTTCAACTTGAACCTCCAGGTCATTCACAAAAAAGTTGAATTAGCCAAAGGTCCTGGATGACAATGACTAACATACCTGAGAGTCAACTCTGAAAGCTCAAGTCCGACATCTCTCTTTGATGGGGATTATTGTAGCTGGGATAATTTACCACTTGGTTCATGCCATGTTGAAAATCACTCTGTCCTCATATGGCACTGATCAAACAGCTGAATGTCTCGATGCCTCTTGTAAACCCAATTGAAAGGAGGTCCAGGGTCAGGAGACAAGCTCCACAAAGAATTTTAGATCTCGTAAATGTCTCTGCTTCATTGTTCTCAGAGCAGCATGTGGGCATTGGAGCAAGCTCGCTGGCTGTTAGGTCCTGAGGCCTCAGCAATCCTTCAGAACTCCACTCTTGTGACCAAAAAAGATAATGAGAATGAATAATGCACAGCATAGGAAAACTCTGGACTTCTCAGGGGAGAGAGCACAAGTCCAGAGAATAAAATCCCATTTATATTTAAAACAGAACAAATGTTTAACCAGCAGTTTAATGCATTCATCTGCAGTGGGTAAGATGCTGTAGCAGAGGTGAAGAAGTCCAAATACTGGTATAAGAGAGGAAGAAATAATTTTCCCCCAACCTTCCTCTTACCTGGAACAGATCCCTATAACAAAAAACAGGTTAACAAGAGAAAAGCAGAAGTTTATTAACATGTATGCCTCATGTATTCATGGGAGATACCAGGGAAAAATGAGTAAATCTCAAAGAGGTGCCTTACAACTCTGGCCTATACAGCATCTTCAACAAAAACAACACATTTTGGGAGAAGTGACAAGACAAAGAGAAAGGACCTTGATACACATTTTCTAGGGAATACTACACAGCCATAAAAAGAATGAAATCATGTCTTTTGCAATAACGTGGATGCAGCTGGAGGCCATTATCCTAAGCAAATCAATACAGGAACAGAAAACTGAACAATGTATGTTCTCACTTAGAAGTGGGAGCTAAACATTGGGTACACATAGACAGAAAGAGGGGAAAAATAGACACCAAGGCCTACTTGATGGTGGAGGGTGGGTGGAGGGTGAGGGTAAAAAAATGACCTATTGGGTACTATGCCTATTACCTGGTGTCAAAATCGTTTGTGTACCAAACTCCGGTGACACACAATTTACCCATGTGACAAACTTGCACGTGTACCCTTTGAACCAAAAATAAAAGCTGAAATTAAAAAAAGAAAGAAAACGGATCTTGAGTCTTTATGAGCTGGAAGTTGTGGGAAAGAAAATAAATGAGAAATGAATGATAGATAAAGGCTGGTTAGTGAAGTTTGTTGGGTAGATTCCTCTGATGTCATCTCCAAGCTGATAAGGGTCTAAAGCTGTCTTTGGTGATCAACCTTTGTCCTTCCTGGTAGAGAGGGAAGGAGGGACATCTTTATAAATTTATGTCCTGCTTTAAGGCAGAAAATGAGAGGTAAGAGAAGACTTCCCTCATCTGTTGATTCTCAGTTGCCTTTGGCTCAAAATAATCCTTATACCAAAGTGGCATATTTTGGGGTGGCATGTTCTGGTCTCCAATACTGGCCCCAGCCTTCTTGATGCCATGCTGAAAGTGCCTGGTATTAGCTTACTTCTATTTTTGCATAAACACTGTGGAGTGAGCGAGTTTTACCAATTTCATATCCATATGAGGAAACTGAGGCTCAGAGAGGTTAGGTCACCTGCCCAAGATCATGTACTTAGTAAGGGGCATAACTGGGACTAGATCCTAGGTCCCTCTGACTCTAAATTGCATGGTAAATGGCCTGTTGACCAGTATCTATAGTTGGGCTATAGTATCTGTAGTTGGGCTGGGAAGATAAGATATGGTAATATGAAAAGTAACCAATAATTTACTGACTATATAATAAGTACCAGGGGAGTTTAAAGTGGGGAGATAGTCTTGGCTGGGGGAGATGGTGACATAAAGCATTCTTCAGGGGGTATCTGCATTGGGCTTAATAATAGGAACAGAATCAAATGTCCTCTGTGGGGGAAGACAGTGATTTTCGTATTTAAACCTGCATTAGAATCACCTGAAGTGCTTATCAAAACACAGACTACTCTGATTTAGTAAGTCTTGGAGGAAGACTTAGAATTTGCATTTCTAGTGAATTATTATGTGATGCTGATGCTGCTTGTCCAGGGACCACACTTTGACAATCACTGCTCTAAGCAAAGGAAAAAAAAAAAGTAGAATTATAGGGTATGTTTGGGAGCCAGTAATTTGGCTAGTTGCGTTCCAGTGGAAGGTTTGTGCAAGCCAGAGCATTATGGAGATGAGGCTGAAAAAGTAGTTTAGAGCAAATGCATTCTGTCACCTTTAAAGAAATAGTTTTATTATTGAAAAAAAAAATCAAGAAACTGTGTTCAACTATAGAGAATTTCAGTTCATACGCTTTATGGGAAAAATGCATTTCTCCCTGTTGTAGATAGCATTATTGGCCCCTAGGTTTACCCTTCCCTATATCATGCATTCCATCCATGACTTTGCCCCTTGACTTTGGGTTTAATCTATGTGTGTTGCTTTGGGCAACAGAATGAGGCAGAAGTGATGGTGTCAAGTTCAAACCTAGGCTAAGTGACTTTGTGGGTTTCCACCTGACTTCTTGTGCCTGGGCCATCACCATGAGGAGACTGTGCCTCAGCTGGTCCACTAGTCCAGGGAAGATGAGTGACACATGGAGCAGAGCCATCCCTGATGAGCCTGGACTAGACTAGTCACCCCCTACCTCCAGGTGCATGAGAAAGAACAACTGATTGTTGTTTTAAGCCACTGAGTTTTGTGATGGTTTGTTTACTCGGAAATAAGCTACTGATACCTCTTCTTTAAAACACTTACAATGATTTGAATGTATGTATTTTAGGCTGTCTAATCACACCACCAAATTCATTATTCATTTTTCTTTTTATAAATAATCATAAGTGAAAGTTGTTATGCTTACAAAGCCATGATAATCTTTTGCAAAATGCCAAGTACCTCACCCAGACAGTTCCTTTTTAAGAAGATCTGCTGCAGCCTCAGGGCTTTTTTCATATCTTTCTCTGTGGTTTCCTCAATTTTAGGCTCAGGCAGAGCCCCTTCACTTGCCTGGGACTTATTATTCTTGAAGGATCTAATGAGCAGCCCATTATGCTGTCAGTTCATTGATTAAGAATGTCTTCAGCATGAGAGAAGATCATTGTTATGGAAATTTCCCTGCTCCAATCTATTTTTCCTAATAAACTGGGTGCAAATGAGAACCTGAGCTTGAGGAGAGAGAAGAGTGAGCTGTTAGACCAAGCCATAAATCCAGGCCAAAGAGTGGGTTAGCATTTATAAAACATTGCACTTTAATTTTTCATAAATATTGTTCTGTTGATTTACCACTTAGATCCTTGGCTTGAACCCATTTGGTTCCTATGAGAGAAACTGGGGGGCTACTGGGCAATATGATTCATTCTAGAAGCAAAAGGAACTTCATGCATTCTCTGTTCTTGTTAACAAGTCTCTACAACCTGACCTCTCATGAGAGTGTGATGTCACTGGTTAGCCACTTTGCTACCTATGTGGGCCCCGAATAGCTGAGTGAAGTGGAGCTTTTGGAGCTGTGATCTTCATAGACTGCACTTTATGCCAGTGGCTGTTGTGTCCAAGTATCCAAACATACAACCAGCTCTTCTGTGGGTTCCTGTGGCCTAATAAGCCATACATATTTGGCTGGGCATGGTGGCGCATGCCTATAATCCCAGCACTTTGGGAGGCTGAGGTGAAAGGATCACTTAGAGGTCAGGAGTTTGAGACCAGCCTGGGCAACATGGTGAGCCCCCATCTCTACGAAAAATGCAAAAATTAGCTGGGCATGGTGGTGCACGCCTGTAATCCCAGCTACTTGGGAGGCTGAGGCATGAGAATTGCTTGAACCTGGGAGGGGGAGGTTCCAGTGAGCTGAGATCGTGCCATGGCACTCTAGCCTGGGTGACACAAAGAGATCTTGTCTCAAAAAAAAAAAAAAAAAAAAAAAAGTGTATATATTTGGTCTTTGTCCCCGGTTCCTGACACATAGCTCCAAAAGACTCTGGTAATCTCCAGAATGATATGTTAAGGACATGGCTGGTGGCTGGGTTCCCCTACACAGCTTCAGGATGGCGGCTGGTCACCAGAAAGACCAAGGCATGGTTAGAGGACTGGAACTTTCAGTCCTACTCTCCTGACCTCTGGGGAGGGGAGAGGGACTGCAGGTTAAGTTCAATCACCAATGTGTAATAAATTGGCTGGGCTCGGTGGCTCATGCCTGTAATCCCAGCACTTTCGGAGGCCGAGATGGGTGGATTACGAGGTCAGGAGATCGAGGCCATTCTGGCTAACACGGCGAAACCCTGTCTCTACTAAAAATCCAAAAAAAAAAAATTTAGGTGTGGTGGCGGGTGCCTGTAGTCCCAGATACTCGGGAGGCTGAGGCAGAAGAATGGCATGAACCCGGGAGACGGAGCTTGCAGTGAGCTGAGATCGCGCCACTGCACTCCAGCCTGGGCGACAGTGCGAGACTCCGTCTGAAAAAAAAAAAAAAAACAAAAAAACATGCCTGTGTCATGAAACTTCCATAAAAATCTCTAAAACAATGGGGTTTGGGGAGCTGGGCTGGTGACTATATGGAGGTGCTGGGAGGGTGGTGTGCCCAGAGAGAGCATGGAAACTCTGCATCCGTTTCCCATACCTTGCCCTATGCGTCTCTTCCTTTTGGCTCTTCCTGGCTTGTATTCTTGATAATGAACTCTTAAAAGCAAGTTGTGACTTCTGAGGCCTGAGAGCTGTTCTAGCAAATTATCAAAGCTGATGAGGGGTTTGTGAGAACCCCTGATTTATAGCCAAGTTGGACAGAAGTTCTGGAAACCTGAGGACCCAACACTTGTGAGTGGCATGTGGAGTAAGGTCAGTCTCATGAGACTGAGTCCTTAAACCTGTGGAATCTGACACTATCTCTGGGTAGTTAGTTCAGAATTGAATTGAATTGAATTATAGGATGTGATACCACACCTAGCTAATTTATTTAGAAATAGGATCTCCCTATGTTGCCCAGGCTGGTCTTGGACTTCTAGGCTCAAGCGATCCTCCTGCTTTTGACTCCGAAAGTGCTGGAATTACAGGTGTGAGCCACCGTGCCCAGCCTAGAATTTGTATTTCTAACAAGTTCTCAGGTCATGCTGATGCTGCTGGGCTGCTGACTTCACTTCAAAAAACACGGTTCTACCTGCCTTTTCAATTCTTTCCCAAAATTCCTTGTGGCTCAGTTCCCTGAACTGTTTTCTTCCCTTTCTCACAGGTTTTGTCCATCTCTGATGGTGGAAACCCTAATTCCACTGCCTCTTTTACTTCCAACAGACTCTGAGTGGGCCTCTCTCAGCAAGTGTGTGTGGGGCAACGGCCTTGACAGAAAGCATTTTTCTTCTCTGTGCAAAGCACATGCCAAATAACTGAAATACAGCGAAATTTATGGTATTTCTGCTTGAAAGTATAAATGATACATTTACAGTATTTCAGGGGATTTAAAATATAAAAGAGAAGTGAAGGGTCAACATTGTCCCCCAAAAGTTTGGCCCTTGCCTAGCTCCTGGGAGGTAACCTCCAAATCTGTGGAATATCCTGCTTGGGAAGAATGTCTTGTTTACCTGGAGGCCTTGAGTCATACCAGATAGTCTGTGCTAACAGTGTGTCTTAGTCTGCTTGGGCTGCTGTTATGGGCACGGCACCCGGCTGCGCCCCCTTGCAGCCTGGGGCAGGGGGTCCAGGTCCTCACTGGGCCTGGGCCGGCAGCGAGGCAGGGATGATGTTGCCGTGAGCTCCCGCTGTGGTCCCGGCCCTCAAGGGTGGTCTGGAGCTCCCCCTTGCCCATAGCATGACCCAGCCTGGCCCCATTGTGGCAGCCCCCAGGGTGGTGGGCTTGGGGTGGGAGGGGCTGTTTGCCTCCTCCCTGTGTCATCCCTGCAGCAGCCCACATGATGGCAGTGGCTACATGAGACGGCCTGCTGCTGCTATCACTGCTACAACAAAATGTCTTAGACTGGGTAACTTACAAAGAACAGAATTTGTTGCTCACATTCTAGAGGTTTAAGATCAAGGCACCAGCAGATCCACTGTCTGGCGAGGACTCTCTGCTTCATAAACAGCACCTTGCCGCTGTGTTCTTCCATGGCAGAAGGGGTGGAAAGGCTCCCTCAGGCCTCTTTTATGAGGGAACTAATCCCATTCATGAGGGTGGAGAGCTAATCACTTCCTAAAGGCTCTGCCTGTTAATACTATCACGTTGGGGATTAAGTTTCAACATATGCATTTTGAGGGAACAAGCATTGAGACCAAAGCACAGCATGATTTGCCGTGGTGGCCTTGGGCTACATAGTATGGGTTTGACTTCTGGAGGGGCTGGAGACTAAGGCCAGCCACACAGCCAGTCAACTATGTCTTCACCACTGAGCCACAGTAAAATCCCCAGACTCAGCTGAGCGTCCCTGGATGTGAATACCTTGTGTGCATTGCCATACATTGTTGCTGAGGGGAGTAAGTGTTGTCTGCGTGACTGTCCTGGGAGGGCACACCTGGAAGCTCATGCCTGGTCTCCGTTGGATTCTACCTCGTGCATCTTCTTTCTTTGTTGATTTTAATCTGTATCCTTTCAGTTTGATAAACTAGAATCACGAGTGTAAGGATTTTTTTTGAGTTATTTGAATCCTAGCAAAAAATTAAACCCAAGAGCAGTCTTAGGGACCCCCCCCAGACTGACACAATAAACATATGCGATAATTAATTACCAAAGATATCATGTGTCAAGTGCTAAGGAGAGGAAGTAGTTTCACATGCGCTGTTGAAGGAAGACAATCTTTGTCAGAGGGACCAAGGGAAGCTCTTGGAGGAGAGAAGACTTGAGTTATTCTTAAAGGATGGGTAAAATTAAAACTAAAAAAAAAAAAAAAAAAAAAAAAACCTAAAATGTTATGTTCCTAAAAAAGTTTTGATAAAAATTATGGAGAAAAACTTGGAAATCATCAATAACCCTAATTCTAAAAACCATGACCAATTTAATATGTTATTGAAGTTTCTTTTGTTTTTTTTTCGTATGTGCATATGTATAAGTCCATTCTTGCAATGCTAAAAAGAAATACCTGAGACTGGGTAATTTATAAAGAAAGGAGGTTTAATTGGCTCATGATCCTGCAAGCTGTACAGGAAGCATGGTGCTGGCATCTGCTCAGCTTCTGGGAAAGTCTCAGGAAACTTATAATCATGGTGGAAGGCTAAGCGGGAGCTGGCACTTTGCATGGCTGGAGCAGGAGGAAGAGAAAGAGAGGGGGAGGTACTACACACTTTTGAGACGGAGTCTCGCTCTGCCGCCCAGGCTGGAGTGCAGTGGCCGGATCGCAGCTCACTGCAAGCTCCGCCTCCCGGGTTCACGCCATTCTCCTGCCTCAGCCTCCCGAGTAGTTGGGACTACAGGTGCCTGCCACCGCGCCCGGCTAGTTTTTTGTATTTTTTAGTAGAGACGGGGTTTCACCGTGTTAGCAAGGATGGTCTCGATCTCCTGACCTCGTGATCCGCCCGTCTCGGCCTCCCAAAGTGCTGGGATTACAGGCTTGAGCCACCGCGCCCGGCCTACACACTTTTTAAACAACCAGATCTCACGAGAACTCACTTTTGCAGGGACGGTACCAAGGGGGATGATGCTAAACCAATCATGAGAAATCCACTGCCATGATCCAGTCACTTCCCACCAGATGCCCCCTCCAACATTGGGGATTACAATTTAGCATGAGATTTGGCGGGAACACAGATCCAAACCATATCAGCATATAATTATTTCTAAGTTTTTAATGTGGAAAATTCCAAACATACAAAAAAATAATGAGAAGAGTATAATGAGCCTCATGTATCCATCACCCAATAATTAACTTGTGGCCAATTTTGTTTCCTTTGTAGTCCCTTTCGTTATATCCACCCCACTGAATTATTTTGAATCAAACCCCAGACATTGTATACTTTCATTTGTAAACATTTTAGTGTAAATCTCTAAGAGATAAGGATACTCTTTCTAAATGTACCACAATACCTTCATCATACCCACTTCTAAATCAGCAATAATACCTAAATCATAGAATATCCAGATTACGTTCATATTTTCCAATTTATCCTTTAAGTTCTCTTGTTTCTCTAACCTGTTTGAATTAGGATCCAAACACGACCCATACCTTTCAGCTGGTTAATGTGTAGCTGAAATCTCTTTTAAAAAAATCAACTTTACTAAAGTATAATTCACATATAATGAAATGTAAAAAGGCTGGAGCGCAGTGGTGCATTCGTTTTTGGTGTTGAGTCTATCTGCCGTTTAACTACCATCCCAATCAAGATATAGAATACTCCCATCACTCTCAAAATTTCCCTTGTGCATCTTTGAAATCAATCTCTACCCTCCCTCAACAACTGCAGGGAACCCTCATTAGCACTGTCACTGATTCAGAATGCAGTTCTTTGGTAAATCTCTCTGATCATGGCTGCCTGGCCAGCCCCTGCACCTGGTGTTTCTCTGTAGCGAGTATGGAGTTCTCCGGGGCCCTTGGGGTTAGCTTCAGTCATCTCAGGTCGTCCGGGCTAGCATGTTCTCAGTTCTGATTTTTATACTAATGTAACTCCATCTTGTATCTTCCCAGGATTTAAAAACATTTTATAGCCTTTGATGGCCTTTCTTATTTTCCTGTGCTATTATGATTTTGTTGTTAAAAATAATGTGTAATGTGTCAAACTCAGGGGGACATAAACAAGAAATAGTTTTTATTTCTTGCAGTCATTGCCTATAGCCATACTTTGTCAATTTCCTCTTTCCTGTCCCTTAATAAAATCTTGAGCAAATTCTTTAACATTTTCATTACTTTTGACTTAGTTCTATCCGGGCTGAAACTTTATAATTGGCTTAAACCCTTCCCCCAGTCCAACATGTTACTCCAGGGACCTATAGTGTGAGGGGGCGGGGCTTAATATGTCCTTGAAGTTCAGTCATGTGTTGCTCAATGATAGAGATACGTTCTGAAAAATGCATCATTAGGCATGAGTATCACAGAGTGTATTTACATAAAACTAGATGGTTTGTCCGCCCAGGCTAGTATATGGTAAGGCCTGTTGCTCCTAGGTTACAAACCTATACAGGATGTTACTGTACTGAATACTGTAGGCAGTTGTAACACAATGGTAAGAATTTATGTATATAAATATATGGAAACATAGAAAAGGTACAGTAAACATATGGTATAAAGATACAAAATGGGCTGGGCACAGTGGCTCATGCCTATAATCCCAGCACTTTGGGAGGCTGAGGTGGGCGGATCATGAGTTCAGGAGACCGAGACCATCCTGGCCAACATGGTGAAACCCCGTCTCCACTAAATACACAGAAAATTAGCTGGGCTTGGCGGCTTGTAATCCCAGCTACTCGGGAGGCTGAGGCAGGAGAATCGCTTGAACTTGGGAGGCGGAGGTTGCAGTGAGCTGAGATCATGCCACTGCACTCTAGCCTGGCAACAGAGCTAGACTCTGTCTGGAAAAAAAAAAAAAAAAAAAGTTACAAAATGATATACCTGTCAAGGGCACTTACATAAAGGGAGCTTGCAGGACCGAATGTTGCTCTGGGCAAATCAGTGAGTGAGTGGTGAGTGAACGGGAAGGCCTAGGACATTCTGTGCACTACTGTAGACTTTATTAACACTGTATGCTTAGGCTACACTACATTTATAAAAAAAAGTTTGCTTCCTTCAATAACACATTAACCTTAGCTTAGTGTCAAGTTTTTTTACTTTCTAAACTTTTTAATTTTTTAACAATTTTTGACTCTTTTGTGATAACACTTAGCTTAAAACACAAACACATTGTACAGGTATACAAAATATTTTCTTTATATCCTTGTTTTATAAAGTTTTTTCTATATTTTTAAATTGTTTACTTTTTAAAACTTTTTTTGTTGAAAACTAAGTCACAAATACATATGTTAGCCGAGGCCTACACAGGCTCAGGATCACCAGTACAACTGTCTTTCACCTCTGCAGTTCGTCCCACTGGAAGGTCTTCAGAGGCAATAACAGGCATGGAGCTGTCATCTCCTGTGATAATAATGCCGCCTTCTGTAATTCCTCCCGAAGGACCTGCGTGAGGCAGTTTTACATTTAGCTTTATTTTATTTTACTTATTTATTTATTTATTTTAGATGGAGTCTTGCTCTGTCGCCAAGGCTGGAGTGCAGTGGTGCTATCTCAGCTCACTGCAACCTTCGCCTCCCAGGTTCAAGCGATTCTCCTGCCTCACCCTCCTGAGTAGCTGGGGTTACATGCACGCGCCACTATGCCCAACTAATTTTTGTATTTTTAGTAGAGACAGGGTTTCATTATGTTGGTCAGGCGGGTCTCGAACTCCTGACCTCATGATCCACCTGCCTCAGCCTCCCAAAGTACTGGGATTACAGGCGTAAGCCTGCGCCCGGGCTACTTTTAACTATTTTTTAAATGTAAGTAGAAGAACGTACACTCTAAAATAACAATAATAGTATAGTAAATTGACAAACCAGTAACATTGTCATTTATTATCATTATCAAATATTATGTACTGTACACAATTGTATATGCTATATTTTTATACAGATATATACTGGCAGCGCAGTAGGTTTGTTTACACCAGCATCACCACAAGCATGTGAGTAACGTGTTACGCTGTGGTATGACAGCAGCTACGATGTCACTGAGCAATAGGACTTTTTCAGCTCCATTATAATCTTATGGGATCACCCTTGTATATGCATTCCTTCATTGACTGAAACATCATTTTGTGGCACATGACTGTGTATCTGCTTCTTTCCCTGAAACCGGTTCTTCCAGAATTGGCAGCAGGTGGCAGGGGCAGTGGAAACAGGTTTGATGCAGGCGACTGATTGTGAGTGGAGGAAAGAAGTCTTGACTCTGCCCTGGCTTAGAAAGCTTCCATCTGGAGAGGGAGGCCTCCTCTGACTCAGGGTCTCCCTGGAGAAAGTGCTCAGTTTTCTCAAGGGGCAGTGAGAGAATGTCAGCTGTGTCTCACTTCAGCCTGTGCCGATGGTCTAGCCATGTAACTAAGTGTGCGTATGTGTGTGTGTGTGTGTTTCCTAAGCCACACTGATGGTCTAGCCATATAGCTAAGTGTGTGTGTGTGTGTGTGTGTGTGTGTGTGTGTCCTAAGCCACATGGCTCAGAATTGGGAAAGTGCAGTTCCTCATAGAAAATGTGGGATTCCCCATTCTATTATAAAGACACATGCACACGTTTGTTTATTGCGGCACTATTCACAATAGCAAAGTCTTGGAACCAACCCAAATGTCCATCAATAATAGACTGGATAAAGAAAATGTGGCACATATACACCATGGAATACTATGCAGCCATAAAAAAGGATGAGTTCATGTCCTTGCAGGGACATGGATGAAGCTGGAAACCATCGTTCTCAGCAAACTGTCACAAGCGAGGTCAGGAGTTCGAGACCAGCCTGACCAACATGATGAAACCTTGTCTCTACTAAAAATACAAAACACCGCATGTTCTCAATCATAAGTGAGAATTGAACAATGAGAACACATGGACATAGGGAGGGGAACATCATACACTGGGGCCTGTTGCGGGGTTGGTGGCTAGGGGAGGGATAGCATTAGGAGAAATACCTAATGTAGATGATGGGTTGATGGGTGGAGCAAACCACCATGGCACTGTACACCTGTGTAACAAAACTGCACGTTCTGCACATGTACCCCAGAACTTAAAGTATAATAATAATAAAAAAAAGAAAACGTGGGATCCCCTTACAACGAAAGCGAGGTAAAGGAGGCTATGTAAACAGATGCCCAGCACATGCGATTAAAGACCTCACCTTTTGAACAATTACATATAGAAAAGGAGAAGCAATTTTCCCAGAAGCAAATGGAATGGCCTACTTAAAGAAAATGGTATGGACTACATTATAGCCTCTTTTACATCTTCCCTGAATATGTATTTTATTCTTTTGGAAAAATATGCTGAGCAAGAAGATTGGGATTTAAACTTTCAGGAACTGCAGTGCTTTCTCTTTCTATGCTAACGTCCAATTCTTTCCTCCCTTTCTTTCTTTCTTTCTTTCTTTCTTTCTTTCTTTCTTTCTTTCTTTCTTTCTTTCTTTCTTTCTTTCTCTCTCTCTCTCTCTTTCTTTCTTTCTCTTTCTTTCTTTCTTTCTTTCTTTTTTCTTTTCTTTCTTTCTTTCTTTCTTTCTTTCTTTCTTTCTTTCTTTCTTTCTTTCTTTCTTTCTTTCTTTCATAAAGGTGATAGTGAGAAAATGTTTGGATTTTGTTATTACAGCTTGATAGTAATCTCATGTTTGTATTACAGCTAATGTCTTCCTGGATTTGTCAGTCTTTCTTGAATTGACTTGTAAGTTGCTTTTAAATCTTAACCGCATCTGAGACCAGGATAGTCTTTATCTCTCTGGTCTCTGTCTCCGAATTGTCTCAGCAGAGATACAGCAGCTTTTGTTCTCTCTTTCTCAGGCTATTATTAAATGCAAGACTGCAAGGCTGTCTGAACAGGCTTGTGAACCAGGGATGAATTTCTTTTCTTTCAAAAATGAATTATCATGAGACTCCACCAATGCTAGAAGCACATTTAATAAAGGAGCGTCTCCAGATGGTTGAAGGTAGATAGCTTTAAATTCAGAACATTTTTCATCATAATTGCAATACCATGCACAGATTTAAACTGACACTTTGGGGAGTTTACAGATGAGATGCACTGCAATCCGCTACCAGGCATCATGGTCACTAGGTTTTATTGTTTTAGAAATGGCATAATGACTATTGAAAAGCACTAATTGCCTACAGTTTGGTGTTATGGAAGAGCACATTACATTTGTTCTACCCTGTAGACCTTTGTTTCACAAAGACAATTTAAAGTACATAAGAAAACAATCACAGATTGTTTTAATCTCCACGGCATTTGCAAATTATTTTTCTTAAATCAGAGGGCATTTTAGATACATCTTTTTGGCAAATAAAATCCTTTAATGAAAGTAGTAAAGTGGAGGAGGAAGAGGATGGACTGGATTTGGATTCCAGTGTTTATCTAGCTTCTTACAGGATTTATGAGCACAGTAACCTTGTTCAAACTCGGTGGGGTTGGTAGTTTCCTTTATAGTGAACAGGGAGTGAGACTGAATAATTTCTCAGGCCTCTTATGGCCACAGGGTTCACTGATTCTGGGTTGTATTAAAAGAATCAAGAAAACATGAAGGAAATTATTCCTATCATCTTCTTGATTATTAAATAATAAGTCTTTTCTTAATTTTATTTTTTGGCATTAAACTTTTAAAAAATATTTTGAGGTGGATCTACTATCCCATTATGTTTTATAATTTCTCGTTGCTGATATAAATGAAAACTTTGTTTGAATATATTTAGCTTTAGTTTAGCTTTAGCTTTTTTTTTTTTTTTTTTTTTTTTTTTTTTTTTTTAAGACGGAGTCTCTCTCTGTTGCCCAGGCCCGACTGCAGTGGCGCTGTCTCGGCTCACTGCAAGCTTCGCCTCCCGGGTTCACGCCATTCTCCTACCTCAGCCTCCCGAGTAGCTGGGACTTCAGGAGCCCGCCACCACCGCACCCGGCCAATTTTTTGTATTTTTAGTAGAGATGGGTTTCACTGTATTAGCCAGGATGGTCTCGATCTCCTGACCTCGTGATCCGCCCACCTTGGCCTCCCAAAGTGCTGGGATTACAGGCGTGAGCCACCGCGCCTGGCCTTTTTCTTGAGACGGAGTCTCGCTCTGTCTCCCAGGCTGGAGTGCAGTGGTGCGATCTCGGCTCACTGCAAGCTCCGCCTCCCGGGTTCCCGCCATTCTCCTGCCTCAGCCTCCCCAGTAGCTGGGACTACAGGACCCCGCTACCACGCCCGGCTAATTTTTTTTTTGTATTTTTTTTTAAGTAGAGACTGGGTTTCACCATGTTAGCCAAAATGGTCTTGATTTCCTGACCTCGTGATCCACCCACCTCGGCCTCCCAAAGTGCTAGGATTACGGGTGTGAGCCACTGCGCCCAGCCTGTATATATTTAGCTTTTATATAGTTGTGTTAACTGAATGTTTTTGGTTCTAATAGGTTTTTAGTTGAGGTGCATGGATTTTCTGGGAATAAAATCTATAAATAATAATTTTAGAACCTCAAGAACAATGTTGAAAAGTAGTGGTAATAGCAGTCATCCTTTCCTGTTTTCACTTCAGTAGCATACTTTTATTTAATATGTTGTTTGCTATTGATATATGTTGAATACCCTATCAAATTTAGATTTTTTTAAAATTATAATTTTACTCAGAATTTTTGCATAATTCTTTTCTGACATCTATTAAAGTAAGCATATGGATTTTTCGTCTTTAACCTACTGATACAATGAATTACACTAATAGATTTCCTGATGTTAAACCATTTAATAATTTTAACCTATCCCGAAATCCCTGTTATAAACCCAACTTGCTCACTGCGCTTCAAAAATGTGCTTTCAAGGGAAAGCTTATACACTGCTGGTGGGAAGGTAAATTAGTACAGCCTCTATGGAAAACAGTATGGAGATTTCTTAAAGAACTAAAAGTAGATCAACACTTAGATCCATTCTACTCATTCTACCCAGAAGAAAATAAGTTATTATATCAAAAAAACACCTGCACACTTCACATGTGTATTTATTTATTGCAGCATAATTCACAGTTGCAAAGATATGGAACCAACCTAAGTGCCCACTGACCAATAAGTAGCTAAAAAATGTGGCGCATATATATATACACACACACACACACACCATGGAATACTACTCACCATAAAAAAGAAAAAATAACGTCTTTTGCACAACTTGGATGGAGCTGGAGGCCATTATTCTAAATGAAGTAACTCAGGAATGGAAAACCAAAAAATATATTAAAAAAACAAAACCAAAACCAAAAAAATATACTTTCAAATTCATTTTGTTAATATATTGAGTAAGGTTTTTCATCTATATTATTAATAATACAAGACTATAAATTTTTTTAACTTAAAAATTATATTTTGAATCAAAGTTATGTCTACTTCTCAAAACAATTTGGAAAAAATTTTCATCTTCTCTCATTTTCTGTTATAATTTGAATAGCGTAGGAATTAACTATTCTTTTAAGGACAGATAGAATTTATGGACAAAACTATTTGGGTCTGGTTCCTACTGTAGTGGTAGATGTTTGATATATTTTCCCCAAGAATTCTATCATGATTGTTCAGTTCTATCACTTCTTGAGTCTGTTTTGGCAATTCATTTTAGTAACAGCCATCAATTTCATCTTGGTATTCAAATTTATTAGCGTAACCAGTTATTTTCATTAACTATTTTAATTGCTCTCATATTTGTAGTCTCATTTCTAATTTTTCTTACTTTCCTGCTTTCTTTTTTGCACCATTTTTTGAATTGCTTTGAAGGGGTTAGTCCTTTTCATTCAGCTTTTCAAAGACCCCACTTTTGGCTTTCTTTATAACATGTTTAGATTGTAAACAGAAAAAGGAATTTAACTTTTGGGTTAATTATTTCTTTGGTCCACTAAATTGAAGATAGTTCCAAAAGTTCACTGGCTTTTTTGTCCGCTCTCCTACAACCCCCTTTACTTCTTAAACAGAGTTTATAAGAGGGCCAGGACAGGGGATGTGGGTCAGGGAAATTAACCTCGGCTGCACGGTGAGCCACTGTGAACCACTTTGTGACTTTATTACTATGCAACGTTGATTAATGTACACTCTAGAACTAACTGCTGAAAGGAGACACTGCTGTGCAGCTTGAAGGCGGCGTGAGTTGTGGTTGAGGTTAAAGCTTTGGGATTAGACAGATCTGTGTTCGAATCCTGACTGTGCTACTCGCAGATGGTATCATTTTGGGTGAGTCCCTTTGCTACTGGTCCTCATCTGCTTGCCTGTGTAGGGCAGATTAAGTGAAAAAAGATAGGAAAAGCATTTAGCTAGTTGCTTGGCACATCAGAGATCTCAGTAGATGGCAATAGTAGTGAGAGTTGTTCTTAATCTAGTATCTGGGGGTCATATCACAGAGTCTCCATTTCTCATTTGCAAAAGGTGAGGTTCTGTTGCTTTGAAGCTACTCCGACAGCAGATGTACAAACACTTTCCTCTAGCAGCATGAGCCATTTTCCCATCCTCTGCCAGCTCAGGGCAGCCTCCGATGGCCCATCAGGGCATGCCAGTCTTCTCTGTGCCTCCCCAGACAGCGTATCTGGTTAGATGACCTGTGTTGGAGAATCTTGCCTCCATGCCTTGAATTCAACAATACCATCTAGGCAATAAGGCTGTATAGGGGGAAAAGGTGACGACATATGCTTCCCCCACCTGGGTTATACATTTAGGACTTTGAGCTTTGATGGCAATTTAAGGAGTCTGTTAGAATTCCCTTTGGAATGTCAAAGGAGGACACAAGGCCTCCAGGCCCCTTAAGACAGAGGGTGACGTGGCTGTTAGGCTCTGTCTCCTGAAAAGTTTCCCACCCTGCCTTTGCTTCCCGTTCCCATGTGAATAGCTATTGTGCTGTATCTGGAGGGAGACAGATTGGGAGACATCCTGGAAATGCTCTAATGCTGGAGTTTATCAGTCTTCATGAAATCCTAGCTCCTATTCCATGGGACATGCTACGTGTCCAGTACCCAGATCTCTTTAGGTGTCTCCTGACAAATCACCTCTCACCCTCCATCCCCTTCTTATTTTCATCTCTTGGGGATTGTAAGACCTGCAGCTATTGGAGGGGATGAGTCTTAGGACCAGAAGAGCTGGCATACCTCTGTATCATTTATAAAGCTCAACACAAACATTATCTCACTGACCTCTTAGAATAATCCTACGAGGCCAATACAGCAGGTAGATTATTATCTCTAGTTCATAAATGAAGAAACTGAGGTCCAGGGAGGATAAGAGCTTTGCCAAAGTCACACTCAGCAGAAGGAAAGCAGACCAAGGTTTCTACCACTAAGCCCAGTGCCGCTTCCACTGACAGGCTAGTCTCTCACCGACGGGCTAGATTTTGCAGGGGCTAAATCTCAAGTTGGAGATCATACATCTGGAATTTCTTAGGGGTTCCTGCCCAGAGTCCCTAACTTAGCCCAATTCCCCTTAGCGAGGAAGAGGAAAGGCAGAGGGAGGCAGGGGAGAGAAGGGAAAGCGGGAGGAGGAGAGTTGGGGTCAGGGGAGAAGGAATGCTTTAGCTTCTCAAATTATAGAAACTTGTCCTCTGTTTTAACCTCTTCAGCTGCCCAAACCACTCCCAGAGCCATGATCCTTCAGTGCCTCTGGTTTCTGATTCTGATAGTTTCTCCCAAAAGTCCCCTGTGTAGTTTAGCTCTTCACATCCTCTCCTAGCAGAACACACAATATAAATGTAAACTGTCATCATGGCCTGGGACCCCAGGGAAAGAGATGACATTTTCTTGTGAGACTGAGAGGAGCAGGAGCAGGTGTGGGGAAGGGTTGTTTTGCAAACCAAATGTTGTGGAATGGTTTTTGCAGTCTTGGGGGAGATGCAGTGTTTACAAAGAGGAAGTGGATAATGGTCCTCAGGTTGTTCTGTCTACAATAGTGAAGAATAAGCACACGGTGTGCGCCTGTGGTCCCAGCTACTTGGGAGGCTGAGGTGGGAGACTTGCTTGAGCCCAAAAGTTTGAGGCTGCAGTGCGCTATGAGTGGTGTCATTGCACTCCAGCCAGGACCACAGAGTGAGACCCTGTCTCGAAAAGAAAAAAAAAAAAAGAAAAGAAAAAAAAAAAAAAAAAAGCAGGCAAGATCAGTGTATTCAGGGTACTGGTAAGAGTGCCTGTCGAGCTCAGGAATTTGAATCCAGTTTGGGCAACATAACGAGATCCCATCTCTCCAAGAAAGGCAGAAGAGGCAGCAGATCTAGCTGATGATCTAGCTTAGCACTCTCGATGTCCCCTCCTGCCATGCTGATGCTGGGCTTTGCTCAGAAGTGAGGGGCATATAGGTGGCACTCCCTAAAAATAGATGGCAATCACTTACTCATTTTCATAAAATGGGTCAACATTTGTTCCCATCCAGTGTGATTTCGCCCCCCTGGAGCAAAATCATTTGGCATTTGGCAATGTCTAGAGATATTTTTGGTTGTCACAACTTGGACTGCTCCAAGGAATACCACTGTCATGTAGTGGCATGGAGGCCTGGATGCTGCTGGATGACTTACAATGCATAGGACAGCCTCACAGAAAATAACTATTTAGCCCCCAGTGTCAGCCCTGCTTGGGATGAGGGGCTCTGGGTGAGGGTGAGGCCCAGCATGCAACATCCAGCCTGGGGATGTTGGCCGAGTGGTCAGGAGCTTTCAGTGGGGCAACACTGGTCAGTATGATTTCAGGGATCCATTTTTGTGTTTTTTTTAAGTCCATGAATAAGACATGATTATATTCATACTGCAGAAGATTTAAACAATTCAGGAGTGAGGAGAACAATGTGTGACAGTTCTGCTTGCTTTCCTTTCTTGCTTTTACCCTTTTCCTCCTCTTCCCTCTACCCTTTCCTTTCTGGGGGCCTGGTCCAGGTGCCTTCAGCTGCTCACACATTTTTTTTCTTACATAAATGGCATCATCCCACACACACTCTAATGTAACTTACTGTTTTCACTTAGCATTTGAGTAAATCAACTTCCAGGCTGTTCAAAGTTTCACAATGAATAGATAGTGGAAGTATCACAATGAATAGATATTGTGGAAGTAATCAAAGCAGCACTACTTTATGACACCTACTCTATGCCACGCAGGATTCCAGAGTCTCTGCGTGTGACTTCTTTAGTCCTCATAAAACATTGTGGGTTAGGTGCTATTTTATGGATCAGGAAACGGAAGCACTCAGAGGCAATCTAGGTGAGTCCTCACTTTTTACCCCTGCACTGTCCAGAAAAGCTATTATCTGGGGACCAGGGAACCTTTGGTGACATCCACAGGAATTCATTCAATGCCAGTCATGTACTTAGCACTGTGCCAGATATCCCTGCCCTCCAGGAACTCCTGGTGTCGGGGGAAATAACAGACAGACAGAAAGCAGCAGCTCATAGCAGCTCAGTGTGCAGGGGTAGCAATGGGAGCAAACTTCATAGACAACAGTCACCACTTGATTTATGCCTCAACTCCCAGAGGGCAGTCCAGAGCCATTGTTAATTAGAAATGGCCCATCCTCATTATTCAGCCTTTGTGTCTCTGACTTTTGAAGCATGCCTTATTGTAACTTGCTTTATGATCTTGTTCCCAAGTTTTATAGCAGGAGCTGTCAGTAATCAAAATAATTCTTCTGGCTTTGTAAAATGGGAGGGTTTGGAATGCTGCTGTCTTTATTCCATTTCCAGAGCAGCGCTTGAGATATAATTCTCGTCATTTCCCAACTTTCAAATGTATTTCATTAAATATGTCACTCCTTTCCCTCCCTATCCTGTAATGTCATTTTTCTCTTTTACCAAGGATGACTTTCCAATAGTTTAAGAGAGCAAAATACACACATGCCCACTAGAATATAATACAGTTAAAGGAGCTCTTAGTTATCTCTGGGCTGTGCCAGGCACTATAGCAGGTGCTGGGGAGGAGCTCACAGGGGCATTCACAATGTCTTCGGACAATGGGATGAGTGAAATATAAAGACCACACACAGAGGGTTGTAGGAATCTGGGGTAGGATGTGGATGCAGCTCTTTGTCCATGTACCAGGATGCATCACGCAGGGTGACCAACCATCCCTGTTTGCTTAGGACTAAGGAGTTTCCAGGATGCAAGGTGGTGCTAACATCAAGAAAGTTCCAACAAATTATGACAATTTGGTCATCATGGTGTTAAAGAAAATAAGAAGGAGACTATTAGCCCAAAGTTGTCTCTGTATCTGGAGAGCAAACCAAAGTCCATTTCAATGGAAATTGTAAAACAAAACTTGAGCTTAACCAATCAGAAATCACCAACCAACCTCTAACTCAGGACTCTCCACTGGATTATACCCAAATAAGGCAAATGTCAAGCTGTAGCCAATCAAGTAATTTCTCTACTTAGCTTCTGTGGTCAACCTATAAAAGTTTGCTGGTCATGCTATGGAGCAGAGCTCTTTGGACCTCTTTTGGTTTTGAGTGATGTCCAATTCATGAACCCTCTAATGCTCAAAGGACTGCTGTTGAGTTGATTAATTGATCGACTGAGATAGAGTCTTGCTCTGTCACTCAGGCTGCAGTGCAGTGGCACAATCATGGCTCACTGCAGCTTTGACCTCCTGGGCTCAGCCTCCGGAGTGACTGGGACTACAGGTGCACACCATCATGCCTGGCTTAATTTTAAGAAATTTTTTGTAGTCATAGGGTCTCACTATGTTGCCCAGGCTGGTCTTGAACTCCTGGGCTCAAGCAATCCTTCCACCACTTGGATTGCAGATGTGAGCCACCACACCCAGCCTGTCAAATTTATTTTTTCTAAAGTTTTTCTTTTAACAATGGTTTAGCATAACACTACACTTTCTATGAGAACTCTGGCCAAGTTAGCCATGGATTGTAAAACAGATAAAGAAAAGGGCATGTGACTACGAAAGTCTATGGTAATGATGAGATTGCAGGTCTGGTTATTCAGACCCTTGAGGGATTGCTGGCTGCACTTCTAGTGTTTGTGCTGTGGTGAGGTTCAACATCTTCTGTGCCGTCTGAGCTGTTTTTATTGTTATAGGCTTGGGGGCTGACCTCTAAGAGCCTTTCCAAGAGGCCGGACTTGGGCATCTGCTATTATCCCTGCTGGCAGACTGCAGAAGGCTGACTCCTGCTTTCGGGACAACTGCTAGTGTATTAATTTGCCATATGAAGTAGGACTACCAGAGGGCTGAACATGCATGTCTTCTGACTTGTGTTCCCTGTAAGGGTAAATTTACACATTATATTAGGGTATAAGTTCAACTGAACAAGACAGATCCAAGATCCAAGTTTCATGGTAGCCCAAATACAATAGAAATTTGGTTATTTGCATATAAAAGTTCAAGCTCAGAAAGACCTTAGGGACCCAATTTTCTTCTGTTTTTTTGTTCATCATCCCTAGGTGTGACCTCATCCATGTGATCCAAGAATGCCCGCTACCATGTCTGCTTTCCAGCCAGTGAGAAGGGAGAAGGAGAAAAGGGCTGATGCATTTCTTGTAGGAGCTTGACACGGAGGTTGCCCATAACACTTCCAGAACTAAGTCACATGGACAAGGCTGGCTGCGAGGGCATGTGGGAAATATAGTCTTTATTCTAGGTGGCCATATATTCAGCTAGATGTTCTATTAAGAAATAAAGCAGATAAGAATATGTCACCCCAAAATATGTCATTTTAAAAAAGAGCTACAAGCTCTTTTCAATTTTCTTTTTTTCAATTTTCTTTCAATTGATAATCAACAGATGCAGGAAGAATTCTCTGTCCTCCTCTTATCTGCCTAAAAGCAGGGGATTAATTTCCCTATGAGAAGTGCCTCTTCTGAACCAGGAGTGGTAACTCATCACTGGAGGCAGAGAGTGGATACCGAGATGAGTTTGCATAAACAGACCTTACTAATAGCCGTTGTCTTCCATTAGTTTTTCTGTAACTCTCCTAGTCCCTTCCCCACAATTTATTGTCCCTTACAACCCAACCCCAAATAGGAAGAGAGGAAGAGAGGAAGTTAAATTATCCCTGTTTGCAGATGACATGATTCTATATCTAGAAAACTCCATAGTCCTGGGCCAAAAGCTCCTTCAGCTGAAAAAACAACTTCAACTAAGTTTCAGGGTATGAAATCAATGTATAAAAATCACTAGCATTTCTCTGAACCAACAACAACCAAGCCAAGAGCCAAATCAAGAACACAATCCCGTTCACACTTGCCACAAAAAAACCAAAATGTCTAGGAATACAGCCAACCAGAGATGTGAAAGATCTCTACAATAAGAATTACAAAACATTGCGCAAAGAAATCAGATGACACACACAAATGGAAAAACATTCCACGCTCATGGATAGAAAGAATCATTTTCATTAAAATGGCCATACTGCTCAAAGCAATTTATAGATTCAATCCTATTTCTATGAAACCATTAGTGACATTCTTTCAGAACTAGAAAAAGCGATTTTATTATGTATTTATTTATTTACTTATTTTTTGAGACAGAGTCTTGTTCTGTCAGTCAGGCTGAAGTGCAGTGGCATGATCTCGGCTCACTGCAACCTCCACCTCCTAGGTTCAAGCGACTCTTGTGCCTCAGCTTCCCGAGTAGCTGGAACTACAGGCATGTGCCACCATGCCCAGCTAATTTTTATATTTTTAGTAGATATAGGGTTTCATCATGTTGACCAGGCTAGTCTTGAACTCCTGGCCTCAGGTCATCCACTGGCCTTGGCCTCCCAAAGTGCTGGAATTACAGGCAGGAGCCACCATGCTGAGCCGAAAAGCTATTTTAAAGTTTGTACGTTACTGAAAGCAAGCCCAAATACCCAAGGCAATTCTCAGCAAAAAGAACAAAGCTGATGACATCACATTAACTGACTTAAACTATACTGCAGGGCTCCAGTAACCAAAATGGCATGGTACTGGTACAAAAACAGACACATAGTCCAATGGAACAGAATAGAAAGCCAGAAATAAAGCTGCACACCTACAATCATCTGATCTTTGACAAAGCTTGACAAAAACAAGCAATGGGAAAGGGTTCCCTATTCATTAAATGGTGCTGGGATAACTGGCTGGCCATATGCAGAAGATTGAAATTGGACCCCTCTCTTACACCATATACAAAAATCAACTCAAGGTGGATTAAAGACTTAAATGTAAAACTTAAAACTATAAAAGCCCTGAGAGAACTGAGGCAATACCATTCTGGACATAGGAATGGGCAAAGATTTCATGATGAAGATGCCAAAAGCAATTGCAACAAAAGCAAAAATTGACAAATGGGATCTAATTAAACTAAAGAGTTTCTTCTGCACAGTGAAAGAAACTATCAACAGAGTGAATAGACAACATACAGAATGGGAGAAAATATTTACAAATGATGCATCTGAAAAAGGTCTAATATCCAGCACCTATAAGGATCTTAGATTAACAAGCAAAAAACAAACAACTCCATTAAAAAGTGGGCAAAGGACATGAACAGACACTTTTCAAAAGAAGACATACATGCAGCCAACAAATAAATGAAAAAAATTAAAAAAAGCTCAATATCACTGATCATTAGAGAAATGTACATCAAAACCACAATGAGATATCATCTCACACCAGCCAGAATGGCTGTTATTAGAAAGTCAAAAAACGACAGATGCTGGTAAGTTTGTGGAGAAAGGGAATGCTTATATACCGTGGGTGGGAGTATAAATTAGTTCAGCTATTGTGGAAAGCAGTTCCACAATGTGGCGATTTCTCAAAGAGCTCAAAACAGAACTACCATTCAACCCAGTAATCCCATTACTGGGCATACACCCAAAGGAATAGAAATCATTCTACCATAAAGACAGCTGCACACGTGTGTTCACTGCGCATTATTCACAATAGTGAAGACGTGGAATCAACCTAAATGCTCATCAGTGATGACTGGATAAAGAAAATGTGGTACATATACGCCATGGGATACCATTTTCGCACTCATAAAAAAATGAGATCGTGTCCTTTGCAGGAACCTATATGGAGCTGGAGGCCATTATTCTTAGCAAACTAATGCAGGAGCAGAAAAAAAATACCGCATGTTCTCCCTTATAAGTGGGAGCTAAATGATGAGAACTCGTGGACACAAAGAGGGGAACGATAGACACTGGAGCCTCCTTAAGGATGGAGGATGGGAGGAAGGAGAGGATCAGAAAAAAATAACCACTGGGTATTAGGCTTAGTACCTGGGAGATGAAATAATCTATACAACAAACCCCTGTGACACAAGTTTACCTATATAACAAATCTGCTGAAACCTAAATTTTCATGTACCCCTGAACCTAAAATAAAAGTTAAAAAAACCCCTCTGTCTTGCTTAAAAAACTCACTCAATCCCCTTTTCCTTGTGAAAATGGCATATAAGCCCCAGTTCTGTCTGCTTCTTTGAGTTTCACTTCTTTTCTGTGAACTCTCATGCATGTAAATATTAACAAAAAACGTGTACCTCATCTCCTTTTAAATCTGCCTTTTGTTTGTTTAATTCACTGGCCTCCAGGCACAGAATATAAGAAGGGAGAGAAGAAGTTTATCTTCTTTGACAGAAAGAAGGGGAAAATTAGTATCAGGATAATACTTGGCCTTATCTTGGAAGCCGAGTTATGACAAGGATGTTGTTGGCTGAGCACAGAATTGAAGAAAGGGGTAACAGCTGTTTCATTGCTGTTAGAGCCTTTACCATCTTTTTCCAGACAACTCAAGTGTGCAGACCATGTCACTGTATGCCCATGGAGGGCACTTGGGGCCCCCTGATCTTTTTCTCTACTACTCTTTCTGTGTGTTCCAGGCTGCCCAGCTTCCTCCTTTTCAATATGGAACCAAGAACCCTGCTCATCATGTAGGAGTGTGGGGTTTGATTTTTTCGGTGGAATGACAAGTACATTTTCACTGGACTTTAAGCTTCATGCAGCTGAGTGCATCTCTCTTATTTAGCACCATCTGGGATTGGTGCCTGGCATATCCCAATAAGGAACTCTATAGATGTTTGTTAAATTAGCAGCTAATCTTTCCTTTTCTGATATCTTCACTCCTTAGAGCTGTTAAACTCATTTGCTCTACAGCAGATGTTTTTCTTTTTCTTTTTCTTTTCTTTTCTTTTTTTTTTTTTGAGACAGAGTCTCACTCAGTCACTCAGGCTGCAGTGCAGTGGCACAATCTTGGCTCACTGCAACCTCCACCTCCCAGGTTCAAGTGATTCTCCTGCTTCGGCCTTCCAAATAGCTGTGATTACAGGTGCCCGTCACCATCCCTGGCTAATTGTTGTATTTTTAGTAGAGACAGAGTTTCACCATTTTGGTCTCAAACTCCTGACTTCAAGTGATCCACCAGCCTCGGTCTCCCAAAGTGCTGGGATTGCAAACACGAGCCACTTTGTCTGGCCAGATATTTTTCAAGTAAACACAGACTTCAAATGCACTCCTCATCCTGGCCCTGAAATACAGTCTCTCACAAAGTTAATATTCAAATATCTCTCCCATCCTTTAGGTGGGTGGTGATTTCATGTTCAACTCTGAATGTTTGGGGGAACCTTGACATTCCCTGTTCTTATTTACTGTCCTTGAAATAATTTGCTACACCATTTGCTACTGAATTTAACTTCTTTTAGCTTGCTGCTGATTCCCTATGTATCAGAAAGTAACTTTGCTATTTAAGAAGCCAGATTAGACTGGTCGCGGTGGCTCAGGCCTGTAATCCCAGCACTTTGGGAGGCCAAGGCAGGCGGATCACAAGGTCAGGAGTTCGAGACCAGCCTGACCAACATGGTGAAACCCCATCTCTACTAAAACTACAAAAATTAGCCGGGCGTGGTGGTGCATATCTGTAATCCCAGCTACTAGGGAGGCTGAGGCAGGAGAACCACTTGAACCCGGGAGGCAGAGGTTACAGGGAGCCAAGACTGTGCCACTGCACTCTAGCCTGGGTGACAGAGCAAGACTCCATCTCAAAAAAAAAAATAAAAATAAAAAAATAAAAATAAAGAAAAAGCCAGATTAAACCACACAATGCCCTTGAGTTTTTAAAAATATAACAGACCTTTATGGAGGCAGCCAAATTTTTTGACACCCTCCACAGATCTCTGGGATTTGGGTACTTGAGCCTTTTCTAATAGTATGTTTATAGGTGTAAACTATAAAGGGTCTTGGATTTTCTTCCCCCAAGCATATTTGGAGAAGAGGCTTCTTGGTAGGAGAGCAACTTTAAAAATTATTGACTAAGACTGGAGCTCGTGTGATATAAACTCTTTATGAGATATCTTGTCAGGAAAAGATTGCAATTTGGGCTTGTAGGAACAATATCTGTCATGAAGCCCACAGGCTACATCCTGATATCGGAGAGGGGGAAGATAATGACCACAAATATACGTACTGTTAGCATGTTCCTACAGAGGAGGAACTCACATTCCAGTGTTTTCCAGATCATTCTTCTTAACAGGAATTCTCTATTTCACACAATGAGGATCTCTTAGAGGGCATGGAAACCAAATATAGGCAGGGGAGTGGGATACTGGGAGTAAGTGACTAAGAGAGGAAGGGGCTCTACAATCCAAGCTCTGAGAAATCATTGCTGGGTGTCTCTCGGGCAAGAGCTTGGAGAAGTTGTCATTAATGAGTAAGAATGAATGACGAATTGGTTTTCCTGGTACCTAGTGACTGGAAACTTATTACTTTTTTCATTTATATTCCTAATCACCAAGTGCTTATTGTGTGCAAGTTGCTAATTAAATTTTGATTAAAAAGTTGCAAGTCTTCACTTTCTAGGAGTTTACAAGATAGTTAGAGAGCGTGAAAATGACAGGTTCAGAAGACTTATTTTCTAAGAGTTTATTGAATTTGCTATGTTTTCTCTCAAAATTCCATTTCCTTGCTTCAGATCTTGGTTTCTTTTAGGTCAGAGCTAGGTTTAGTTGAATGCAGGAAATAATGGAAGAGGCAAAGCCAGGAAAGTCATTAATATTAAGACTGAAGTGGACTGTTCCAGTGAAGTGTGGATTTGTACCTCCTGGGAGCCAGTGGATAGACTCCAAATACCCCTGAATCTGCAGTGATTATTGCATTTATAGAGCACTTCTTATGGACTAAGTGCTTATGTGGGTCATAGAATTTCATTCCTATGACAGCTTTAGGTGGCACTTAGGTATTATTTTTGGACACATTTTACAGATTGGGAAACCGAGGATCCAAGAGCAAAGTTACACAGCTAGGAGGTAGCTGAGTCAGATTTCAGACCTAGAGAGTCAGATTTCAGGGGTGAGTTGTGGACTGATGTTTCACACAAGTGAGTACATTTTATCCATGTCTTGAAGGGGTTCAGAACATGCAACTTCAAAATATGCCACTTTGGCAATTGATTATTTTGAGTTGAAGGGACTTAAGAAATAGCAGATGCAGGGAGGGTTCTCTGACCTCTTCTACCTAAAAGCAGGTCATAAAACTTCCCATGAGAAAGGGGCCCTCTATACACCTGGAAGAGAAGAACATTCTCATCACCAGAGAGTAGGAGGTGATAATGAGATGAACCTGTACAAACACACCTACTAACATAACCATTGTCTCCCACTAGTTGCTCCCATATATTTCCTAGTCACTTTCTCACAACTTACCACCCCTAGAAGCTTGAAACCCTTTTCCTTTGTCTTGACACATCTTTTCAAATTAATCATTCTTTTGTTAAAAAGGCATTGAGACGCTCAGTCCTAAACACTTCTTACGGTCTTCATCTCTCCTGTAAGGCTCCTAGGTACATGTAAAAATATCATATATAATTTGTGTGCATTTCTCTGTTAGTCTGTCTTATTTCAGCTGGATTCTCAGGCCCAGCCACAGAACCTAAGAGGCAGAGGAAAGTTGCTTCTCCCCTCCAGTCTTATTTTTTATTGAATTATCTGAATGATCTCATTCCACACAATCACGAGTGAACAATAGCATCTTATTTGGTAATGTTAGAAACCGTGGCTCTAAGGGGGAGCTAGCTCTTACTTAAAGAAAATAAGTCTGTTCAGAATGAAGCTGTGTCTAGTGTTAACTCAGTAAGATGCAACCCTTCTTGGGAATCTGCAGGGCTGGTGGGGAAAGCCATTGAGGCCCATGGAGTGAGGAAAAAAGGATTGAGAAGTCAAAGTGTTTTCAGGACGGGATTCTGTGTGGCCAAATGGGACAAATGGATGCAAATTCCCCAAATGGCCCACAGGTACATTGGGTGTAACTCAGGGCTTAACCACATGGCTGCCTGTGTGAGGCTCAGCTAGAAGCAGGAAGTCTGACAGGTCCTATTCTTGTCTGGCTGGAGGTTGTCTGTCCTCCCTAAGGGCATACCCATAGCCCAGTGCGGAAGAGAAATTGAATACTGAAGTGAAGTTAGTGGCAACCTTGGGAAAAAGATGTGCCGTTTGGTGCTGCCTTCAGGGTAGATTTTGTATACAGAAAAAATGAGTTCTTCAACTTTTAAAGATCAATTTATGTATTTCACCGCTTTAAGTCTAGCAAGTTCCGATAATTGTATACTTAATTCTAAGTATTCCTAAGATTAGAAGATGTGTACTCAGTAAGGAAACTAATTTGCTGCCTGCACAGTGTTAGAAGCTGCCTTATTGGCTTGGTTGAACCAGCACAGTGACCAGACCTTTGTCTTCACCCCACTGGACATGTGCCAGGGCTACAGAATGCTGTGTTTATAGGAATCCTTCATTAAAGACTCCACATCTTCAAGAGGGGTATTGTCTCCTAGCCTGTGTCCCTGGATTCAAGTTATGCGTCTTCTTGTTCTCCTGTCTACATACACTCCCGTGCAAGTTGATCGCCTCATTGGATTTTGTACTTTATTGGCTCTTAAAACATAGAAATGTCTTTCCTATGTGATTCTAAAGATGTTGACCTTGATGGGATGTTGTATTTTTTTCTATATAATTCCTAAAATCACCCAGCTCTTGGTAAGTTTAAAATAATCTCTGACTGGTTTTGTCTATTCGCTCACCACCTCCATCCCACTGATACCAGACAAAGGCAGGGCATAACGTGCACACCGTAGACCCGAAGGAGGAGACTTCATAAGTTTTAGAAAAAGCAGAGACATAAATCCATAGTCAGAACACAGGGAAGAGATTTATCATACGGAGAAGGTTTGAGCAATGTAGCTCGACTTGGAAACCTCAAGTCAGTTTAGGGAGGGAGGAAATGGCAGCCCTGAGAGGGTTGCTCTTTGCCAGCATAGCATTTGGATGAATGGTCATCTCTAAAGGAGGACGGGAAAGGCACACGATTGAGTATGGCATAGATCTGGAAAGGTAGTGTTAGAAAGGCCAAGGATGAGAATGATTTGGGATTTGAAACAAAAATGCCAAGGATGGCCAGAAGGCTTTCTAGTGCTAGGCAAAGCAAGAATGACAAGGATGGCTTGGGGTCAAGCGTGTGTGAGTCATGCACTCTTGTCTAGGGGGCCTCAAGGATTATCTCTGCTCTGTGGTTAATCTCATGTGAGCTGGAACCAAAAGGGAACCCTCAGGAGTGCACACAACACCATCATTCCAGGAGGAAGAGATTTTTATGAAGGAGTAAAGAAATTTCATGTGAAATGGATTCTGACAAATCACTTTTCTCCTTTGTGAGGGATTCTCCTGTTCATTCTTCCTCTACTCTCTTTGATCTAATGCGGCTGAGTTGGTAGGACCTGGGGAGTGAAACATAAAGGCAACCCATGCTGCCAGCTAGCCTCGACCTGGCACTGAAGGTTAAAAGTTCGTACATTGCTGTGAAGTTGGTACATTGCTCATCCAGGTCATGGGGTTGGAGGCCAAATGTGGACATGGGGCTGCAGCCCTGCTTGTGCTAAAGAGTGTGCAATTGGCATGTCTCTTGTCTCTGAGAAGCTGGATGTGAGCTGGGCACAGAAGGGAGCTAGAGGGACTCAAGGCATTGAGAAGCTACTGTTTCTTTCCAAAGGAAACAACTAACTGTTCTGGAAGATGAGTCTGATGAATGTAATTGACATGGAGAAAGTAGAATGACTCTATTCTTATCTTGCTTCCTTTTCTTTCAGAGAGGAGACTCTCAACAAGAGTGGTAGAATACATACTGATAAAAAGTGAATTGGCACTGAGTGCCTGAGCTCCTCTAAATGACTTCAGGTATCTCAGGCAAAGGAAATATTTGCCAAGTGGATTCTCCAAGTGGGTTCAACGCAACCATTGTGGGTGGATTTGAGGGATTGTGGAGGACAGAAGGGAGTGGTATTGAAAGTTTGGAGACCTACAAAGATAGTTTTGATTTTTGAAAAGGGAAAGATGGCTTCCCACTTCCCCAAATTATAGACTGGTGAGCTTGACAACAGAAGCCAGTCAAGATTCTAGAAGAAATTATTAAGGGAATTACTTGTGACCACTTAGAACTGAAAGTGATCAATAGAGTTAATGTGGGTTTAGTAAGAATAAATCGAATCTGATCTTTTTTTTTTTTTTTTTTCTGAGATGGAGTTTCACTCTTGTCGCCCAGGCTGGAGTGCAATGGCATGACCTCAGCTCACTGCAACCTCCGTCTCCTGGGTTCAAGCAATTCGCCTGCCTCAGCCTCCAGAGTAGCTGGGATTGCAGGCATGTGCCATCATGCCCATCTTTTTTTTTTTTTTTGTATTTTTAGTAGAGATGGAGTTTCACCATGTTGGCCAGGCTAGTCTTGAACTCCTGACCTCAGATGATCCGCCTGCTTTGGCCTCCCAAAGTGCTGGGATTACAGGCATGAGCCACCTTGCCTGGCTCTAAATCTGATCTTATTTCCTTTTTTCTAACATAGTTATTAGACCCAACTGTCAATTACCTAGTTAGAGTTTAACAAAGTATCTGACGGGGACATAGTAATCTCTACACAGAACAGAGTACTACAAGCAAGGGTTAGTATAATTAGATATATTTACAACAGAATCACTACTCAAAGGATGTTGATTAATTGACTTGGTCTCCCTGTAGAGGGTTTTAATGATGGCCACAGGACATTGTCCAACATTCAAATATGCTGTCCTTGACATTTTCATGTCAAAGCTCAAATGCAAAAATGCACACAAAGCCAGTAAGAGAAAACAATTTGGATGAAAGCATAATTTTGAAGAGTGCATAGTAAAAGTTGTGGGCCAAGACCAAATTATTTATTGATGTATTTTATGTGTAGACAAGACAGTGGAAACAAATAGACCCAAAATGTTATAATGGCTTCTATACAATGGAACTTTAGTGCTTGTTCACATAATAGCCTGAGGTGTATGTTCATGTCTGGCTGATGACTTCCCATGAAGACCTGGCTCCTTCCATCCTGTGGGCCTCCCATCCCCAAACACCTCATTTGCATCCACCTCCAGGTGTGCATTCTTAAGAGGAAGGATGGAGGAGTGACATTCACTTTCTTTTAAAATAAGCTTTATCTTTTACTATGGAATATTTGAAATGTATAAAAAACAGAGGTCTAAAGTTCACTCCAAATGCGTATCATTCAGATTCAGCAACAATCTATTCAGGATCACCCTTGTTTCATTTCTATTCTTCCTTTTCCTACCCTACTGGATTATTTTGAAGCCAATCCCAGCCATCGTATCATTTTCATAGGTAAGTATGGATATCTGAAAGAAAAGGACTCTATTTTTTGTAAGCATGACTATGACACCGTTATCACTCCTAAGATACTGACAGTAGTTTCCTAATATCAAACATCTTATCAATGTTCAAGTTTCCCTGATTCAGATTCTCTCTCTCTCCCTCTCAACACTTTATTTGAATTATGATTCAAACAAGGATGTTCACATTGCATTGGTTGATATGTACACATATGTGGTTGTTGGATGGTGGGGGATTAAGTTTCTCTTAATCTATACATCTCCCTCCCTCCTTACATTTGTCCTTTTGACTTTATTATTGGGTCACTTGTTCTGTAGAGTCTCCCAGTTTGGATTTTGCTGGTTGCATCTCCATTATGTAAACATGTTCCTCTGAACCAATAATTAAATTTAGAGTCTTGTTGAGATACAGGTGATTTTTTTTTGGATAAGTTTAGTTCATAGATAGTGTGTGTTTTGACTACTGATGATCACAGTGTACATTCATTATTTCATGAGGGGGTTGTAAACTGGCGATATTTTAATTCTATCATTCCATCCTCATTTATTAGTCAGAGTTCTTCTATAAAGAAAAACATTTATCAGCAGCTATGTGGTATTCTGAAGCCACACTTGCTTCTTAAATACCTTGACTGTGGTTCACATTTTGTTGGCTAAGACTAAGTCACCTGCAAGGGAGGCTGGGAAGTGCATTCTTGCTGTGTGTCTGGGAAGAAGAGGAAATGGATCTAGCGCACCAGCCAGCAGTCTCTGCCACAATGACGTAGCAAAGTGAAATTTACTTGGATCTATTTAAGGTCCATGTATTAGGGTTCCCAGAAGGACAGAACTAATAGGGTGTATGTATATGTGAAAGGGAGTTTATTAAGGAGAATTGACTCACACAATCACAATATTAAGTCCAACAAAAGATTATCTACAAACTGAGGAGCAAGGAAGCCAGTAGTGGCTCAGTTTGAGTCCTAAAGCCTCAAAAGTAGGGAAGCCCATAGTGCAACCTTCAATCTGTGGTTGAAGGTCTGAGGGCCCCTGGCAAATCACTGGTGTAAGTCCAAGAGTCCAAAGGTCGAAGAACCTGGAGTCTGATGTTCAAGGAAGCATCCAGCACAGGAAAAAGATGAAAGGCAGAAGACTCAGCAAGCCAGGTTTTCCCACCTTCTTCTGCCTGCTTTGTTCTAGCCATGCTGGCAGCCGATTGAATGGTGCCCACCCAGATTGAGGGTGGGTCTTCCTCTGCCAGTCCACCGACTAAAGTGTTAATCTCCTCTGGCAACACCCTTACAGACACATCCAGAAACAATACTTCACCAGATATATAGGTAGCCTTCAATCCAATCAAGTTGACACCTAATATTAACCATCATAGTCCATAAGCCCAGCTGCCCCATTTAGAATGAGAGGGATATGGCTTACCAGTGACATGAATGGAAACGACTGGAGAAGTTGGTTGTCCATAAACTCAGTGAGGAAGCACTGGGCTGTAGCTGCCAAAAGAGTTAATAGAGTCCTGGGCAGCATCAACAGCGGCAGAGTTGGTGACACTGGTGAGTTGTTGACAAATCATGGCAGGTGCCAAGAAAGGCAGTCAGTGTGGTGGGGGATGCAAAAGCCCTGTCCAGAGAGGAGTGGTTGGTGCAAAAGCCCTGTCCAGAGAGGAGTGGTTGGCAGAGCTGGAGATATTGAATCTCGACCCTGATGGGACTTGGGAGGATTCTGAAGGGCTCTTTTCTGGAAAAAGGATTACACTGGATCTGAGTGGACTTAGGGGTGAACCAAGAGTATTGGGGAAGAATTACATAGAGGCAGATTATAGTTGAACACAGG